>NC_091768.1:81035859-81338890 GCF_029378745.1 Bos indicus
ATTTTTTTAATGTCACAAGAGACGAAGGCTGTGGGAATGTTCTAGAATAAAAGAAGCTAAAGATCCTTGACAATCAAATGCAACATCTGACCTTAGAATGGATCTGATATTGCAGGGGAGGGGGGAAGATTCTCTAAAGAATTAAGGTGTCAACTGCCAAACTGCAATACAAATAGTATATTAGATAAAAATACTGTATCAATGTTAAATTTACAGAAGTCAATAACTATACCATGATTATATAAGAACTATATGAGTGTATATATAAAAGAAGTTCTTATATAGCTTCCCAGGTGGTGCCAGTGGTAAAGAATCCACCTGCCAATGCAGGAGACATGAGAGATGCGGGTTCAGTCCCTGGATGGGGAAGATCCCCTGGAGGAGGAGATGGCAACCCACTCCAGTATTCTTGTCTGGAAAATTCCATGGATAGAGGAGCCTCACGGGCTACAGTCCATGGGGTCACAAAGAGTCGGACATGACTGAGCAAAGTGAATAAGCGCTAAGCAACACAGGAGTATAACAATATGATATATGTAACTTTCTACTAAATGGTTCAGAAAAAAATATATACATATATTGTTTTATATATATATATATATATGTTTTATGTATTATGTGTATATATATATATATATATATTTAGAAAGAGAAAAACAGAAATCAAATGATAAAGCTTAAAGTAAAAAATGTTAATAGGTTTAAAGAATAAGGGACAGATAACTAGTTTTACAACTTTTCTCTAAGTTTGAAATTATTTCCAAATAGCATTTAAAGAAAAATTAACAGTTCTAGCCTACATTGGAGTCCTTGGCTATCTGTTTTCTCTCCATGATGTTCCAAATACAACACAGGAAGGGATGCTTGTGCCAAGTCACAAGAAAGCACAAAGATATTTTAACATGATCTTTTATCAGTGATTGAAGCCTGCCAAAGCATTACACACCACCCAGTGTACCGAGTCCAGTGTACAGACCAGTAACCATTGGATACTCTAGCAACTCAGATGCAATCATTTCCCACTAATTTCTCTAAACAAGGCTGTGTTCTAAAACCTTTCTGCATCCCACAACTTGCAGAATTATCTCATACACAAAGCAAACCTCTCAGCTGGCCTCTTAGACATGCTCCATCAGTATCAATCAATTGGATTCAATCGTTTGAAATGGAATAATACTTTAAGCCATGTCTATGTAGCTAGAGAATGTGCGGCGACTGAGGAAGCAGGACACCTTATCACACATCCTCACCATCACCGCTTAACTGCCGTCAAAATCCCACAGCCTTCATGTCTGTGAGCCCACAGTGGTGCTGGGGAGCTGGTGGTGCCCACGTCCAATCTTCAGTACTTCATTCAGACTGATTGTTCACCAAAGCAATGCCTAAGACCAAACATTTAGGAGAGACTACTCTATAACTCACCTGGTGGAAAGAGAATCAAAAAGATAATAATCAAAATTAAAATTTTCAGCGATGCTTAGGAATTTGGAATACTTATACATTCTTCAAAACAGCAAAGAACATATGTATATTGGTAAGTCTTTTGTATCCTTCCCTATTTATAGTTTTATTATTTTCTTGACCCTTTTAGTAGTGACTGTCTCTGGGTTAAAATACCCAGATTCTATTTCTGGCTTTGGTTTTGTATCCCAGATACTCCTATTATTAATTTTCCCTAAAATGTCATCAATAATTTTATTTGACAATGTTTACCAAGAACTTAAGAGGTTTTAAGCTTCCCGGGTGGCTCAGTCGGTAAAGAGTCTGCCTGCAATGCTGGAAACCCAGGTTCAGTCTCTGGGTGGGGAAGATCCCCTGGAGAAGGAAATGGCAACCACTGCCAGTATTCTTGCCTGGAGAATTCTACAGACAGAGGAGCCTAGTGGGCTACAGTCAATGGGGTCACAAAGAGTCACACATGACTGAGGGACTAACACCAAGAACTTACTTGACATAAGATGTGTGGCTGAACTTATGGGGTGGTACTCCCCAGAAAAAAAGCTCTCAGGTTTTTTGTCTGCAAATAATCCCCAAGAAAATGACATGAAGACAATAAGTACAATGAAGTCCACTTGCAGAAAAGCCTAAAAAGCAGAAATGAATCATGACTAACAGCAAACATGTACAAACTAGTCAAAGCACTAAAATTTAATGAGATCATTTTTAAAGTAGGTGAAATTGAATGGAAGGTACATGCAAAATTATTATAGATTTAAAATCATGCATATTCTTCTCCATAAAACTTCTCAAATGCAGTTAAAAACACACGTGTACAAAACCATGCCATTATAAACCCTTTGTAGTATGTAACTGTGATTAGCTGCTACTCTCGGCAATATAAAAATCCTTTCACCACAATTACATTCCAGCCTGTAATGTAATTCAAAACAAACAAGTCAGAGACATCACTCAAATGGCAGAACCAACAAATACAGATGCTTTGCATCAAGGAAATGAATCCACTGAAGAAATGCAATCGAGGAGAAGCTGCCTTCCAAGGCTTGGAGCTGGGTTTCTGATGGAACAGCGAGGCCCCCTTCTGGGCAGACACAGAGCATCCCCAAGAGGCTCTACAAAGCTGAAGTTCATAGTGGCAACCACTGCTACAGTCAGGAAGGTGAGTACCGAGCTTCCTGCTGTGGATACCCTTTCTAGGGCTGTGCTCACACTTTTACGTTTTAGATTTTTTTTTTTTTTTGGCCACGCTGCATGGCATGTGGGATCTTGGTTTCCCAACCAGGGATGGAACCCTTGCTACCTGCAGTGGAAACTCAGAGTCTTAACCACTGGATTGCCAGGGAAGTCACTTTTACATTGTAGATTTTAAATTCTAAATCTGGTTTTCATAGAGAAATAGCTGTGTTTGATTTCAGATGTAATGAATCATTCTATCTAATCCTGCAACCATTCCTCCTACTGAGGGGCATGCCCACCCCCTCTGCCTTGTTCTTTTTGCCATAATTCTTATCAACCTCTAACATACTGTATAATCTATTATGATCATTGTCTGTCTCCTCCCGTTGGACTAGGAGCTCCATGAGGGCAGGATACTTCATTTTGCTAATGGCAACCCACTCCAGTATTCTTGCCTGGAGAATTCCATGGACAGAGGGGCCTGGAGGGCTACAGTTCATGGGGTTGCTGCAAAGTTGTACACGACCAAGCAACTTTCACTTCAGTGAACGAACAGAGCCTGGCACAGTAGAGTTGCTCAATAACAAAGAAAGAGTCATCTACTTAGGCATTTCTTTTATTTTTATTTCATCTTCAAAGAAGGCATGAATAAGGTTTCATGATAGCAGTATGCTGTTAAATGATGAATATGTGTTTTAAAAGTATGTATTTTCTCTAAATGCTTTATAAAAGCAAAAATCTCTTCTAAGGACCACAGAATCGTGGTCCAATATGTATATGATTCATATATTAATACAACTTCCAAGGAAGTCTCCCTCCCCGACACACGCAACCCGGGAGAACACGGTGGCTGCCAAGGATGAAGGATCCCCGTCTGTAAGGCCTGGAGCAGCTGTCTGTCGGGTGATGCTCTCCAGGCAGACACACCAGGCAACTGAGTCTGGATACACATCCTCTGAAAGTCAGTGCATTCCTGGACCAGGCATAAGGATTTTGGCATGAAGAAAAGGAACTGCTTGCTAATTTCTAAAACCTCAATCTTTAACTTTTCCCCTTCTTAAAAATGGTCTTTCAGCTTGTGGAAAAGCTAGGAGTTGTTTGCAACTGTCAGCCTTTTAAAAAGTGCTCATTTGCTCCCTTAACAGAGCAAATGATGAGAAACCATTTTCCCACGAATTATGGACAATATATAAACATATGCTTCAACGATGTCAACAGCTTTCTGTCCAAGAATGTCGTCCCAGGGGCGTGAGTCTTTCATTAAAACAAGTTCAGGATTTGTGACATTCCTTTTTTCGAACCTTTGATTTTGGTGCTGTGAAAAGAATAGAAAAGAAAGAGAAAATGAAGAGGTAGGCCCACGCAGACTTGCTTCATACCGACCAAGTATGTGTACACAGGAGGGGAAAACTGACCATTTGGATTTTCTTGTTTGTAGAAGGTCTTTAACATCTCCACTGCCTCCTCAGCCCGATATCCAGGGGTGCACTGATGAAATAAGAAAGCTGAGAATGAGCACAGGCCTAGGAAAATGTGTGCTGTGTTCCGTGAAAATGGCAACACATACATCATTATGTAAATATATTTCAGATAATGTTAATACACCTCACGGATATTAGGAAAATCAGTAAGGAAGTATATTTCCAAAAAAAAAAGACCTAAATTAAACATCACTAATTAACTCATTATTATTTTTCAATCAACTAACTGTGTGATCCCAGTTCAGTTCAGTCGCTCAGTCGTGTCTGACTCTTTACGACCCCATGAATCGCAGCACGCCAGGCCTCCCTGTCCATCACAAACTCCCGGAGTTCACTCAGACTCACATCCATCGAGTCAGTGATGCCATCCTGCCATCTCATCCTCTGTCGTCCCCTTCTCCTCCTGACCCCGATCCCTCCCAGCATCAGAGTCTTTTCCAATGAGTCAACTCTTCGCATGAGGTGGCCAAAGTACTGGAGTTTCAGCTTTAGCATCATTCCTTCCAAAGAAATCCCAGGACACCTACTAGTTATGTGATCTTGTGTAAGGTACTTCAACTTTCTATGCCTCAGTTCCCTCATATGCAAAATATAGGTAATTATAGAAATTAACCCAAAAGGATTTTGTGAAAATTAAATGAGGTTAGATAGTCAAAGGTATGGTTTTCCCAGTAGTCATGTACAGATGTGAGAGTTGGACCATAAAGAAGGCTGAGCACTGAATAACTGATGCTATGGAACTGAGGTCCTGGAGAAGACTCTTGAGAGTCCTTTGGACAGCAAGATCAAACCAGTCAACCCTAAAGGAAATCAACCCTGAATATATTCATTGGAAGAACAGATGCTGAAGCTAAAGCTCCAGTACTTTCGCTACCTGATGTAAAGAGCTGACTCACTGGAAAAAACCCTGATGCTGGGAAAGACTGAAGGCAGGAGAAAGGGGCAACAGAGGATGAGATGCTTGGATGGCATCACTGATTCAATGGACCTGAGTTTGAACAAGCTCTGGGAAATAGTGAAGGAGAGCGAAGCCTGGCATGCTGTAGTCCATGGAGTTGCAAAGAATCGGACATGACTTAGCAAATGAAGAATGACAACAACAAAATGAGATTAGATAACATAGCCCCTGTTAATTAAAACACCTGGCACATTGTGAGTGCTCACTGAGCACTAAGCTATTTTTATCTGCTGTTCTTTATTTAACAGGGGCCCATGAAGTGTTTGATTCTATAGAGCTCGGGTTGGCAGTCCACAGCTAGAAATGGTCAGCTAAGAATGGTTTTTATATTTTAAAGGGTTAAAAAAATATATATGTGACAAAAATATAAGTGGCTCACAAAAGCTAAAATATTTCCTCTCAGGCTTTTTATAGAAAAAACTAGTCGAACCTTACTACAGAGGATATTTTTTAAGTGTTCAGTTTCTTCTATCTTTGATTCTTTCAGCAAAAAGGTCAACATGTGAAAGAATAAGAAATTGGGATAACAGTAGAGGGATGAAACTTAATACTAGAGAATATTTAGAGAGACTGAGCAGATCATCTCAGGAAAAGAGGAGGAATAAGCTTAGGTTTGTGAGACAACCAGCTGATAGTGGTGGAGTGATTATTAAGGGAGTACCAGGAAAGAAACTGGAGCAATAAAATGAAGTCAAAATATACAGGCCTTTGAAGGAGCACAACGTGATGTGGTCACTGGTAATGTCACTGGCAACATCTCTGGCATGTTGGACAGAAATGCTCCACCCATATCTGATATCTAAGGGCTCATCTTTGTTCAGCTGAGAAGCTTTGAGGAATTCTTCAGATCTTTCTCATAAATGAAGTACAGAGTCAGCGATTCATTTGCAAAGAGTTACGGAAGCAAAACCTGAGTTACTGATAGAAGTGACTGGAAGAAAACAAGTCACTTTGCATATTGTTTTAATGATCAGGCTAACTGTACTGCCTACTCTCCATCCTATGACGGTTTCTTTTCTGATGTGATGGTAAAAGTTATCTGTTCTCAAAAGTGCAGGGCTTGTTGGGAAAGCCAATGTTCAGCTGGGAAAACTCAAAATAGAATGTTTTCCAAAACTTGTTCTCATTGGGATTCAACCAAATTTAGCCCTTCATAGGTACTTAATATTCTCCCAAGAATATCTGAGATCTTTGTTAACTACATACCATGTCCAGCATTCGTTAAGTCCTTTTCTTTTTAAAGCATAATACTTTTAAGATTAACCTTAGATCTTAGAGAGAAAAAAATCAAACCAGTTTATGGGAACTGGTATTTGTCTAGAGACCAAACTCTGAAATAAAAATTCCTTCTGCTCATAGCCTTAAACACGAAAACTCTGGGAGAAGCGTCAAAGTTAAAGAGGAAGTAGAATTTCTAAGTGGATTCTTGGGCCTGGGGGAAATTTCAACATCAAAAAGGCAGGGGGAAAAAAATGAAATCAGGTATTGATTCCTAGATGCCAAAAATAGTACAGGGCAATCAAGCAAAATGACTGACTTTGTGAAAAATATTGTGTATTCACTGTAAATGGCTGCTATAGTCACCAACACCGGAGAAGGCAATGGCACCCCACTCCAGTCCTCTTGCCTGGAAAATCCCATGGGCGGAGGAGCCAGGTAGGCTGCAGTCCATGGGGTCGGGAAGAGTCAAACACGACTGAGCAACTTCCTTTCCCTTTTCACTTTCATGCATTGGAGAAGGCCATGGCAACCCACTCCAGTGTTCTTGCCTGGAGAATCCCAGGGATGGGGGAGCCTGGTGGGCTGCCGTCTATGGGGTCGCACAGAGTCGGACACGACTGAAGCGACTTAGCAGCAGCAGTCACCAACACAGACTAAGCATCATGCAAATCTGGTACAGCACAGAGCCAGGCACACATGTGGAGGGGAGAGGCCCATAGTGGTAGGGTCCTTACACATAGCTGATGATGTTGGTGAAGACTGTCAGAGGAAAGCTTGGAAGGCTGGAACTCTCTTTCTGGAGGGATTCTGTGCATTAAGACAGCTAAGCACTCTCCTGGAAATGATTACCTGCAGTCTTACACTGAGGCATCCATGACCTTGGCCAGAGGTTCCCAGCACCCATCTGGTTCAGTCATGGCTCCTTGGTGTACTGACAACACGCTAATTACCCGCAAGCCCGTAGGTGAGATAAGAGTAATTAGAAAGAAAAAGTATAACCATTCATGTTACCTGAAATGGTTTCCCAGTACTCGGTAGATCAGCAGAGGCAATATCCAGAACAGAGCCACAACCACCAAATCTTTCATTCTGGCAGCCATAGACAACCAGTGGGATTCCTGAGAAAGAATTAAGGTCCTACAGAGAACAGGCAGTTCAAGTGCATATTGTGACAAAACTAGAGTGGGTTTATACCAGCTATCCTAGAGAGGAAAGCCCACGCTACCCTTAAAAATAATTAAACTTGGGCTTAGTCTTAAAAATTCAGTTTTGCAATCAAGTAGCATGGCCGAGCAGTCTAAGGTGCTGGATTTAGGCTCGTCTTTTCAGAGTTGTGGGTTCAAATTCCACCACTGCCAGACAAGAGGTATTTCTCTAGGTCTAAGCACCCTTTAATTCAGGAAATTCCTTCTAGAATATAACTTAGTTTTAGGCTTCCCTGATAGCTCAGTTGGTAAAGAATCTGCCTGCAATGCAGGAGACCCTGGTTTGATTCCTGGGTCAGGAAGATCCACTGGAGAAGAGATAGGCTACCCACACCAGTATTCTTGGGCTTCCCTTATGGTTCATCTGGTAAAGAATCCGCCTGCAACGTGGGAGACCTTGGTTCAATCCCTGGGTTGGGAAGATCCCCTAGAGAGGGGAAAGGCTACTCACTCCAGTATTCTGGCCTGGAGAATCCCATGAACTGTATAGTCCATGGCGTCACAGAGTTGGACATGACGGACAAACTTTGACTTCACTTCACAATCTAGTTACACAAAAGAAAGAGGTTTAAAGGATTTAAAAAAAAAAAAAAAAAAGGATTTAAAAATTAACATCTCACAACTGCAAATGGAGTGAAAACTGAATGTGTATTTGCTAAATGCTTGCAGCTTGGTGCTCTCTCTGGCCTCTCCTAAAGGAGATATTTTGGAATCACTAGAGAATTGGAGCCAAAAGGGAGGCAGAAATTTAATCCAGAGATTTTCACCTCTTTAAAAATAACAGATTTTCCCTCTGTTCTTTCCTCAAGCAAATATAACTGTGGCTCAGAATAAACCATACTAAAACGGAGCCACTTGGGATGGCACGATGGGCAGAGAGTTTACAAAGTGGAAACTGTATGTCTTATCATACTCAAAGCCTTCTCTATTATTTTTAGTGATTAAATGATTCACACCCACATACCAAAATAATGGACATGAGTTTGAGCAAGCTCCAGGAGATGGTGAAGGACAGGGAAGCCTGGCATGCTACAGTCCATGGGGTTGCAAAGAGTCAGACACAACTGAGCGACTGAACAGAAACAACCAAAATAAATACATAAGAACATGCTAGCATGAGATTCAACAATTAATTGTTGAATTATCCAGCAATTTTTAAAAAGATCTTTAGAGGCTAACTGGCTGTACTCAGTATTTGTGTCATTTATTCCGTGAAAGACACAATTCGAAGAGCTATATCAACTTCCCATTTATTTAGTTTACAGTTCTTGGGGTCCAAAATCACTGTGGACAGTGACTGCAGTCATGAAATTAAAAGACATTTGCTACTTGGAAGAAAAGCTATGATAAACCCAGACAACGTATTAAAAAGCAGAGACATCACTTTGCTGTCAAAGGTCCATATAGTCAAAGCTATGGTTTTTCCAATAGTCATGTATGGAGAGAGCTGGACCATAAGGAAGGCTGAGCACTGAAGAATTGATGCTTTCAAACTATGGTGCTGGAGGAGCCTCTTGAGAGTCCCTCAGACTGCATGGTGATCAAATTTGTCAATCCTAAAGGAAATCAACCCTGAACATTCATTCATTGGAAGAATTGATGGTGAAGCTGAAACTCCAATACTTTGGCCACCTGATGTGAATAGCTAACTCACTGAAAAAGACCTTGATGCTGGGAAAGACTGAGGGCAGGAGGAGAAGGGGACAACAGAGGATGAGATGGCTGGATGGCACCAATGACTCAACAGACAAGAGTCTGAGCAAACTCCGGGAGACAGTGAAGGACAGGTAAGCATGGTGTGCTGCAGTCCATGGGGTTGCAAAGAGTCGGACCGACTGAGCGACTGAACAACACAACACAGTATCATAAATACTTTCACTTTGTCGTTACTTGAATTTTTCAAGCCTTCTATGTAATAGGTATTCATGGCAAAAATAAACAATAAAGACTTATAAACAGAGAAAGAGAAATTTTAAGTCACCTGTAATCTGTTCACCACAGGCAATAAACAGAGAAAGAAATTTTAAGTCACCTGTAATCTGTTCACCAAAGGCAAAATAGGTGCATATTCTTCAGGTCTTTTCTTATGTACACTGTTAAACAGTCTAATTTATGGTCTGTCTTTACCTGACAGCTTAAGTTAGCTTGAAGCGTTTCTTGCTCTCACTTACTTGTTATAGTTCACTGATACTAAAACAAAGACTTCAGTATTCAAAAATCTTTCTTAAAAAATGTTTTGGCCTAGGAACACTGTATTTTGTAAAGTACATCTTCCAAAATTTGTTTCACAATTCTGTTTTCATATAGTAGAATCTTTTTTAACATTGTCTGGACTGTTTTGTTTTACATTGATGCCTTTTTTTTTTTTTAATTGAAATATAATTGCTTTACAATACTGTGTTGGTTTCTGCTGTACAACACTGTTAATCAGCCACATGTATACATATAAGCTCCTCCCTCTGGTGGGAGGAGCGTCCCTCCCACCCGCATTCCACCATCCATTTTTGAGTTCACGACACATGAACCTGTGAAGTCAAAGGATACTCATCAGGCGGAGAGCAGCTGCACACATGATACAGGGCTCCACGGTGACGTACAGCACAGTGTGTTCAAACACTTCAGAAGGACTCCTGCCACGGCGACGGCACCAGTCTAGGGCCTGGTCAATGGCCACCATTTCTGCATGTCGAGTAGCCTGGAAAGAGAGCTGCCTGCACTGACCTTGTTGGCTACGTGTAACAGTATTTTACAAATATTACAAAGTAAATATGAAAAGCGGGCCTATTGTTTCTGCAAACATTTCAATGAATAAAGGTTTCAGGACACCCTTAGCAGCTGACAGTGGACTTCCTAGTTCAAGTACTATAGCCTTGCCGACAAAAGATACCTAATCTGAGATGTCAGAGGAATTAGTGCTCTATTTTTAGTTAAGTATCTAAGTACTTTAGGGGACACTCTGTCAATTAAAATACCAGAGAGATAAGTCTCAAATAAAAAAAAGATGTCTATGGTTCCTGAATATTTCCAAGGAAACTGAAATTTTCATAAGCATGTGCTTTAGGTTCGAATATGTTTTCAAGACTGTCACTAACCTCACTCTAAACAAATCTATATTTAGAATGTCATCACTGGGATATCATCACTTACATTTTCTCTGGGATAAGATTTTATATACTGGCAGACTCTAGAGAGAAGCAGAGGTTTGGTATCAGTTTCAGATACCTTCTGGGAGCAGTAGAGTATAGGAGAAATGCACGAAATTTGAAGTCAACCATACTTCAGTCTGAATCCTGACTGTGACATTACTAATTGTATAGCCTTGGGCAAGTTACATAGCTTTTCCAAGCCTTAGTTTCCCCAAATGTAATTCTAGTATCTACATCTCATAAAGTGATATGAATTATATGAAGCACAGTCACACATAACACTATATATGTACTCTGCTATGTGGCAATTATTTATAGTACTCATGAATAATTATGTTTATCAATAAACTTACACTTAGTGTCAACAATGTACAAGCCACTGCACTAAACTCTGTGGGGAAAAAAGTCTCTGTCCTCCAGAAGCATAAAATTCGGTGGGGCAAACAGAAAGGTGTTCATTTACCTGTGGAAAGTGCTGGCACAGTGGCCAAGGGGCCATGGAAGCCAGAGGCAGATGGGAGCCCTGCTGGCCCAGAATGATAAACTCAGAGCTGGAAAGTTCTTTGGCAAAGAGGGTCCCATACCTGACTGCATACCAGAACCAACTGGGGAGCTTAAAAAAAAAGCAAAGTTCCCCCCAACTTGGGTGCTTTTTAGAAATCAGGTTCAGATTTACTGAATCAAATGTGCTCATAGTTCTCGAGAGATAATCAACGACCTAAATCATCTCAATCAACTCTTTTACCGCTGAAGAACCAGAAGCTAAGTAAGCTATGTTAGGAGGTTACTAAAGACACACAGCTGGGCGAGGTGATGGCGGTGGTGACGGCGGGTAATGGTAGCAGAGCCGAAAGTAGGACTTGGGTCTCCTCTTTTAGGGTCAAGAGTCTTTCTATACTGTGATTGTAGGGTAACCTTCTAAAGAGCACAGAATACTAAAATTAAATCCAGGTTAATTTCAAGGTGTGGAAGAAACTCAGGTCACTGGGGGTTTAGACAGATGTTGCTAGGACATCCGACTTTCTCATGTTAAAGATACTGTACTGAACCACAAAATACAAATAGGGAAATACGACAATTATTTAAATCACAAAATTCTACTCCTGAATAGTATCTGTAGATTCACTAATTGGTGTACTACGGCTTATTGGGCTTTCCAGGTGGCTCAGACGGTAAAGAATCTGCCGGCAATGCAGACCCAGGGTTTGACCCCTGGGTCAGGAAGATCCCCTGGAGAAGTAAATGGCAATTCACTCCAGTATCCTTGCCTGGAGGATTCCATGGACAGAGGAGCCTGGCAGGCTACATTCCATGCAGTTGTAAAGAGTCAGAAATGACTGCGACTAACACACATGGCTTACTACTTATCTTACAGGCATCTTGATGTCCACGTAACAACTGTTTTGTGAATTTGGGTTCCTATTTTGCTTGTGTTTCACTAGATCTGAGTTTTCTTGTTGATAAGTGTGATGAATGAACTCGAAAGTGCTCATAGCACCCCCACCTCGTTCTCTGGCTCCCAAGTAAGATCAAAGTCAACGTGAGGGGTGGTAAAATTATAAGCTCTCCTTGAGTCCCCCCGGCACTTCTTATAATCCTAAAACTTATGATTTCATTTCTACTCACTGTAACATGCTGTGGTGATACCACATTCAACAAGTGTTTCCTTAATTCATAACTTCTCAACCTAACCACAATAAAGTCACAAAAGCTTTTAAAGTGTACCTGCAGGTGGTGGAGACTGTACCCCACTGAATTACTTGCTTTCTTTATACAATCCTTTTATATCTCCACAGCTATCAATTAAGGGTGACTTTTTAATTGACTAGGAGGAACACAATAATTAAAGGTACTACACACCCAAGGGAGAAAGCAATGGCACCCCACTCCAGTACTCTTGCCTGGGAAATCCCATGGATGGAGGAGCCTGGTAGGCTGCAGTCCATGGGGTCGCAAAGAGTCAGACACGACTGAGTGACTTCACTTTCACTTTTCACTTTCCTGCATTGGAGAAGGAAATGGCAACCCACTCCAGTGTTCTTGCCTGGAGAATCCCAGGGATGGGGGAGCCTGGTGGCTGCCGTCTATGGGGTCACACAGAGTCGGACATGACTGAAGTGACTTAGCAGCAGCAGTAGCACACACCCAAGAATACTAGAGTGGGTAGCCTATCCCTTCTCCAGCAGATCATCCCATCCCAGGAATCAAACCAGGGTCTCCTGCATTGCAGGCAGATTCTTTACCAACGGAGCTACCAGGGAAGCCTCACCGAAGGATACAATATGAGCTAAATTGCTGTCTCATAAAGTAGAATTTCCAGGTATTACATTTGCTTAAAATAGAGATGGACTCTTTTCTTCTGTATGGACACTCTGATGTAATAAAACCCCTCTTGGATTTTACTCGTGTTAAAGCTCTATGAAATGGAAAATCAGACCCAAAGAATTTACTGCTTCATTAAATTTTTCTGAATTATCCAAAATTTTGAAAATCAGTATGGATCACTCTTTATAATCAGAAAAAAAAAGACATTTTTAAAGGTTTCAGGAAACTGTCCTTCCACTAATGGTCACCTAACGCTACACAGATCCATCTTGCCACCAACCACGAGAAATCCATTCCATGCCTACCATCACTGTCATATGTTTGCAATTTACTCTTCAACTCACATACATTTTTGGTTTGATTAACTTCATTTCTCCCCTTGCCCACAACTTCATTGTTGTAGACCATAAGGCAGCCAACAGGAACTTCAGTATTGTCTAGGGCGTCTTTGGCCTAAAAGACAAAGTGGAAAATCTAACAGGTGATGTTCAATACTTGAAAAGACGAAAGAAACAGGCAGCCTAAGGACTACACACATGAACAAACATCAGAGCAAAGAAACGTGGCTCAGTTTCCCCTTTTCTAAAACATTTCAGTATTCAGTGCCTTTATTCTCTGTTGTGTCTGTATTGAGAGAGACTCAAGAGCAAATCCCCATCATAGTCCTGAGCTCCCTGAATTTTTCTTTTACTGGAAGCAGAACTGATCAAAGACTACTTTTGATCCTTGTTCTTATATTGCCAGGGGTGTTGGAGAAGACTCTTGAGAGTCCCTTGAACAGCAAGGAGATCAAACCAGTCAATCCTAAAGGAAATCAGTTCTGGATATTCACTGGAAGGACTGATGCTGAAGCTGAAACTCCAATACTTTGGCCACCTGATGTGAAGAACTGGCTCATTGGAAAAGACCCTGATGTTGGGAAAGATTGAAGGCAGGAGGAAAAGGGGACGACACAGGATGAGATGGTTGGATGGCATCACCGACTTCATGGACATGAATTTGAGCAAGCTCCAGGAGTTGGTGATGGACAGGGAAGCCTGGCGTGCTGCAGTCCATGGGGTCGCAAAGAGTCAGACACAACTGAGCTACTGAACTGAACTGAACTGTGCACTGTTTTCTGACAGAGTACAGGCTTCTTAGGTGGCACAGCAGTAAAGAACTGCCTGCCAATGCAGGAGACATGGGTTCAATCCCTTGGTTGGAAAGATCCCCTGTAGGAGGGCATGGAAATTCACTCCAGTATTCTTGCCTGGGGGATCCCATGGACAGAGGAGCTTAACTGGCTATAGTCCATAGGGTCTCAAAGAGTCAGACATGACTGAAGCAACTTAGCACGGCACAGCACACATGTATTTGTAAACAGGTAGAAGAATAAGTAACATTTATAAGTCTTTTATTAAAATTCTTTCTTTGTTGAAATTCCACTTGCTTAATCTTTCTGATGCTTTAAAAATTACAGAAAACATCCTCTGGTATTCAACAGCATCAAGGTGACCAGACTGCTTATCTCCCTGTGCCCACAATCTCTGTTCTAAGTGAGACAATAATGGCTTTGGAGCACTCTATACAAAACTGGCACAACCATTTTGAAAAACATTTTAGAAGCTTCTTTAAGAAGTAAACACACATGTGTGCTAAAGTCGCTTCAGTCGTGTCTGACCCTTTGCGACGCTATGGACCATGGCCCTCCAGGCTCCTCTAGGCAAGAATAGTGGAGTGGGTGGCTATTTCCTTCTCCATGGGATCTTTCCAACCCAGGGATCAAACATGCATCTCTTACATCTCCTGCACTAGCAGGCAGGTTGTTTACCACCTAGGAAACCCCAAGAAGTAAACCTACAAAGAGCCTATGAACATCTAGCTCATTCTACTCCTAAGTATTTACTTAAGAGAAGAGAATATGTGTCCAGCAAAAACAAACAAACAAACCTTGTAAAAGAATGTTCATAACAGCTTGGCTGTTAGGTTATATTATGTTATGTTATTCATAATAGCCAAACACAGGAAATAGCACAGGTGTCCATCAACAAAAGAATGGATAAACACGCCATGGAATACTACTCAGCAATAAGAGAGAAACAAACTACGGATACACACACCACCATGGATGAATCCCAGACATGCTAACGTAAAAGAAATCAGACACAAAAGTGCACACACTGCATGATTCCCTCCAAGTGAAGGGCTAGAACAGACTAAACTATGATGAAAGTAATTGCAACAGTGGTTCCATCACCAACAGGGATGAGTAGCTTGACTGGAAAGGGACACAAGGAAATCTGGGGAGGAAAAAACTTTACCGTGATAAGGGTGTGGCTTACATAGATGTCTGCATCATTCAGAACTGAATCAACAATACATTTAAGACCTGTGCATCTCACTGTATGTGAAATATGCTAAGTCACTTCAGTCATGTTTGACTCTGTGTGACCCCATGGACTGCAGCCCACCAGGCTCCTCTGTTCATGGGATTCTCCAGGCAAGAATACTGGAGTGGGTTGCCATGCTCTCCTCCAGGGGATCTTCCTGACCCAGGGATCAAACCCACGGCTCCTGGGCTGCAGGTGGATTCTTTACTGCTGAGCCACCAGGGAAACCCATGTGAAATATATCTCAACTGAAAAATACAAATGAGAAAAATAAGTTTAGGCACAGTTCCACCACCATCCCAGGGATGGTAAACTAATCATTATAGTTGCAGAGTCACCCCTCCATCACTAGCTGTCCATTTTTTTTCCAGCCCTATGGTTGAGGGAATGGGCTTCCGTGCCAGCTCAGCAATAAAAGAATCTGCCTGCAATGCAGGAGATGCAGGTTTGAATCCTAGGTCAGGAAGATCCCCTGGAGAAGAAAATGGCAACCCACTCTGGTATTCTTGCCTGGAGAATCCCATGGACAGAGGAGCCTGGTAGGCTACAGTCCATGGAGTCACAAAGAGTCAGACATGACTTAGTGATTAAACCACCACCATGGTGGCTGAAGGAGCCCCAGCAGTTCTGGGGCCCAGGACAGCTAAGGAATACTTCTTCAGGCAGAGAGCAAAAACAGTCAGGTTACTTTTGGGATGCCCGGACACCACAGGTGAGAGAGAACCTGAAACGGTTGTGACCTGTGAACTAGCGTAGTCATTTCCACCTCACTATGGTTTAAAGAACCCAAGTACCGCTGTTTCTAGAAAGGCATAGCATTTCCTGTTTGGGCAGGCTGGAAGACACTCTAGAAGACTACATTCCTACTGAAGCAGAGGCATTTACACACACCACAGGGCACACGAAGTGCCAAGTTGAAGGCTTTGCTGAAATCAGTATGTGTTCCGTCTCCTGCACTAGCCGCTTGCTCCCAGCAATAACCCTATCATAATGCTAGCGTGGGTCCCTTAGCTGCTTCAAACATGCTCAGCTGACACTTTTCATTTGGCCAACAGTGGTGAAAGGAGAGGCACGTTGTGGGAGCATATGATACTTCTCTTGCATCTGGAGTAGTGGGATAAAGCTGGGGCCTGGAGAGATGGAAGGAGACAGTATCTGAAGCCATAATACCACGTTCTTCAGAACTGGGTCATGCACTACCCACAGGCTAGTTCTGTCCCAGTTATGTAAAAAGTTAAAGCACACTCAGTTTGCGCAAAGTTTGAAAGACTGCAGAGGTCTTTCAAAGGTTTGGTGCATATATACAAATAAAAAATGTACCATAGGTTACTACAGGAAGGAAAGCTGGGAGGAGGACTGACAGCTGGAGAGGGAGGAGACAATAAGAACCAGCACAGTTAAGGCAATCGTCACACATAGAGTGAAATTTAAAATAAGTTCAGGATGACGCATAAACTGGGGTCCACAAGAAAGACAACTCATGTGCTCATCCATCAAATATCTGTTGAGGGTCTTGAGATAGGGAAGTTATCCTGGATTATTAGGTGGCCCCAAATGCAATCATAACTGTCCTTATGAGAGACACGGAGAGAGATTTGACACGTAAAGTAGATAGCAATGGGATGATGGAAGCAGAGAGATTTGAAGATGCTACGCTGTTGGCTTTGAAGATGTGGGAAGGAGTCATGAACCAAGCAAGGAATGTCACGTTAGAAGCTGGAAAAGGCAAGGAAATATATTCTCCTCTAGGGCCTCCAGAGGGCGCACAGCCCTGCTGACACATTTGTTTGGGGGCAGTGAAACGGAGAGTGGACTCCTGGCCTCCAGAATCGTAAAAGAATAAACCTATGTTGTTCTAAGCCACCAAGTGTGCAGGCATTTGTTACCGAAGCCAGAGAAAACTAATACATCCTGTTAAGAGGAAGAAAAGATAAGCTAAAATGGGAAGAAAGTATTTATAAACCATATATTTAAGGGGACTCTTGAGAGTCCCTTGGACAGCAAGGAGATCAAACCAGTCCACTCTAAAGGAAATCAACCCTAATATTCATTGGAAGGACTGATGCTGAAGCTGAAGCTCCAATATTTTGGCCACCTGATGCAAAGAGCCCACTCGTTGGAAAAGACCCTCATGCTGAGAAAGCCTGAAGGCAAGGAAAAGGGGAGTGACAGAGGATGAGATGGTTAGATAGTATCACTGATTCAAGTAACATGAATTTGAGCAAACTCTGGGAGATAGTGAAGGACAAAGGAGCTTGGTGTGCTGCAGCCCATGGGGTCACAAAGTTCAGTTCAGTTGCTCAGTTGTGTCTGACTCTTTGTGACTCCATTGACTGCAGCACGTCAGGCTTCCCTGTCCATCACCAACTCCCAGAACCTCAAACTCAAACTCATATCCATTGCATTGGTGATGCAATCCAACCATCTCATCCTCTGTCATTCCCTTCTCCTCCCACCTACAACCTTTCCCAGCAATAGGGTCTTTTCCAATGAGTCAGTTCTTCGCATCAGGTGGTCAAAGTATTGGAGTTTCAGCTTCAGCATCAGTCCTTCCAATGAATATTCAGGACTGATTTCCTTTAGGAGTGCATGGGTGGATCTCCTTGCAGTCCAAGGGACTCTCAAGAGTCTTCTCCAATACCACAGTTCAAAAGCATCAATTCTTCAGCACTCAGCTTTTTTTATAGTCCAGCTCTCATATCCATAACATGACTACTGGAAATACCATAGCTTTGACTAGACAGACCTTTGTTGGTAATGTCTCTGCTTTTTAATATGCTGCCTAGGATGGTCATAGCTTTTCTTCCAAGGAGCAAGCATCTTTTAATTTCATGACTGGGTCACAAAAAGTCAGACACAATTTAGTGACTGAATAACAACATATTCAACAACAGTCTAGATCTGGATTATGAAAAAAAAAAATGCTCAAAATTCAACAGTTTAAAAAAATTGTTAGAAAATGGGCAAAAGATACTAAAAAACATTTTATCAAAGATGGCATACAGATGGCAAATAAGTATATGAAAAGATGGATACATCATTAACCATTAGGGAATGCAAATTAAAACCACAATGAGATATCACTACACACTTACCAGAATGGCTGAAATAAAAAGTATTAACAACAGATGCCAGTGAAGCAGAGAAACAGGATCTCATATATTGCTGGCAGGAATGTAAAATTGTTACAGCCACCCTGGGAGATGGCTTGGCAGTTCCTTAAAGAGCTAAATGTGCACTTAACATATGACCCAATGATTGTACTCTGGGCGTTTGTCCACCCAGGGAAATGAAATCTTATGTTCATACAATAACACAATGTCATATACAGACATGAATGTTCAATGACATTTTACTCCTAGCCCCAAACTGGAAATGACCCAAATGTCCTTCAAGGGCTATCAGGTTAAACAAAGTATGTTGCATCCACCCATGGAAAACTACACAGCAATGAAAAGGAATCAGCTATTAACTGACTCAAGGAAATAATGTTGAGTGGGAAAAAAAAATCCCCAAAGGTGACATATTCAAGTATACCACGTTCCCGAATGACAAAACTATGGGTATGGAGGATAGATTAGTGACTGCTGGGGGTTAGGGTGTGGAAAGGATGGTGGCCATAATGGGCAGCAAGAGGGAGCCTTGTGGTGATGGAGAAGTCCTAGTGGTGATCAAACAAAACAGGTAACAAAACTGCACTGAACGATGCAGACACACATGCACACACAGGCGCACACACATAAAGCTGATGACACGTGAACAAGCACTGCAGGCTGGGTCAAGGCTGTATTCCTGGCTGTGACATTTCGCTAGTTATGTAATATGCTACCACTAGAGGAAACCAGGTGAAGGGTACTGGGGCCTTGTCTGTATATTGTGTTGCAACTTGCTGTGAATTTGTAATTATTTCAAAATGAAACATTAAAAAAATAAAAGGTGGAGTAAACCAGAAGGCTCCTACAATGGCAATTAAGAAGAGATGGCTACTGAGGTAGGAGGAAAACCAGGAGTGTCTGGGGTTATAGAAGATCCAAGGAAAATACTGGGCCAAGAAGGAAGGGTCAGTTAGGGTGGGAGGGAGGAAATAAAAACCAGTAGCCTGAAGAGGGACTTATGTGTAAGTTACATTTCTAGTGTCTATTACAACAGACTGTTGTGTCTGTATGTCAAGTGTTCTGATTCTGAGCTTGCAAATAAGAAGAGCTGAGAGCTTGTTGGAAAGCTCCCCCTGATGTAGGACTAGTTCAGGCACATTATTAATTCATGTACTTCATAACCCAGTGCAACTGGTTCGTGATTTCCCCATTTTCAGATAAGGAGACTGAGCCGTGGGAAGGTTACGGAATCAGTCCCTGTGTGAAGCTGGGCCTAGAGCCCAGACAATGTGGATCCTCCACTCACTTGTTCAACAAATCTCTGTGGAGCACCTGCAAGGTTCCTGGGTTTCCAGCCACAGCTCTGCCTCTAATTTCTACTCCAGTCACCACGGACCAGCTACTTTACTGGTGCCTGGGTTCTTAGCAGCGCTAGTTCAAGGGACAAAGGGAAAGGGGACATTTAGCAACACAGTGAGATGTAAAAGTTTAAAGAAAAACAGAGTAAACAAACAGGGGGCCACGTGACAAGGATTATCTGTAAACCTGTCTGCTGAAGAGCTCTACATGAGGCTACTTGTTCATTTCAAACGTGCAGGAGAGGATCCAAGAGCAGAGGGAAGGAGGAGCAGGTGGCAGGCAGAGGCAAACCCAAGCTGCCTGGTGCGGCTCCTTCCACATTCTGACTTGTTCACCTGGAAAACAGCCGGGGCCACGCTCTGGGCCCCCGGAGAGGGGATGAGATGGGCCTTTCATTCTTTCCTTTGGGTTTTCTCTTGTTTCCTCCAAGAAAATGATCTGCTTTTAACTCTATTTCCCATACTATATTATCTTCCTGCTTCATTTTTGTAAAAATGCCTTCCACCGCTGTCCCAATTAGAGAGAAAGCATGAGTGACCATAGTACTTGAAAAAGGCAAATAATGCTGTTGATGAGGAGTGGCCTAGACTGAGGGTGAAGGGTGAGCAGCTGGAATGGTAGGTTAGGGAGGAGGTGGCGAGAGCGACCTCAGAACCCCACAGAACGAGTCACGTGTGTATATGCATATATCAAATACATATATCTGCTTTGCTGTGAAGTTCAAAACAGATTTAATTACACTGAAAAGACTTTTTAATCCATCCCATCTTGTACTTTCCAACATTCCCATGACCTCTTCTGCCAAGTCCAATCGTTTCATTATAAATGCACAAAAGAGCAGGCAAAATGGCTCTGAATTGTACCTATGTAGGTTTTCAACCACCTCATCTTTTAGAGAGGCTCCGTTACTATTTAAAATGGCAATTTTGTCTTTCATAAATTAGTAAGTTACCAAGGTTCAAAACTGAAGAATGAAATCTCTCTTCTCACTGGTCCCTACTCCAAATGTCTTTAACGTTGTTTCTTTTGCTCCTCAAGTGTCATCTCCTGCACTCTAGCCAGGGTCCATCTGCTTTTACAGATAAAGACAGTTCTAGGATGGAAGAGACTGTGCAGTTTCTCTAAAGCCATCCTTCCTACAAACTACTTTCTAGTCATGTGGTGGTAGCAGGAGGGGAGAGGGGGTCAGAGTGCCTAGACTCTTGAAGAGTACCCAAGTATATCTCCTACAAAAGAAAAAAGACAATTGGAGGAAAAGACAGTTCGGCCAGGACAACTCTTAGGTAGAAAATAATAACGTTCGAAAGGTCAGCGACACTAGAGCTGTTACTGCTCGTGACTCTGAGAAGCTCTGTTCTCCTGTAACACACTAAACTTCTCCTCACCTGGAGACGAACAGCCTGGCACCAAGAGCCTCCCAGCCATCACCCAGTGCTCCCCACCAGCCAACTGAGTCAGCCGAACCTTTCATTATCCTTCCAGGTCCTTTGTCCTTAATCTTCTTGGAGCCCCTCTGAGAATCTGGTGAAAGTTGTGGACACGCCCAAGCGAAAAAGGCACAAGCACGTGACATTTTTACACACAGCATCAGGGTTTATAGATTCCTGCTAAAACCTGAGCCCTGGTTAGAAGTCCTGATCCGGACAGATAGTTGGATCCCCTCCTAACCCAAGACTGAGTCCTCCATTTCTTTGTACTTGATTCCTCCCCTTGAGAACCCATCTCTTCTTTTCCACTCGCCTACCTCCCATTTCCCTTTTTCAAGTTAAGAAAGCATCCTGTAATTTCACTCAACTAACTTGCTCAGGACCGTGTCACCTATTATCTGATAGCATTCTATGTCTGCCTCTTATTTTGGATCCTGGACTTGCTACTATTAACTTTTTCATTTGTGGGTGGCTTAATTTCATCAATTAAACAGCATGCTCCTGCAGGGAAGCACTAGAGCCAAGCACCAGCAAACCTGTTCCGCTCACCTTTGTAGGCCAAGCACATGGCACAAGGCCTAACACAAAGAGACATTTAATCACACTACATTTGATACAGTGGATCTGTCTGTGCTTGATTTCTTTTTTTAATTTCCCTCAGACATGCCATAATCTTATACTAATACTGCTGCTGCTGCTGCTAAGTCGCTTCAGTTGTGTCCGACTCTGTGAGACTCCAAAGACGGCAGCCCACTAGGCTCCTCTATCCCTGGGATTCTCCAGGCAAGAACACTGGAGTGGGCTGCCATTTCCTTCTCCAATGCATGAAAGTGAAAAGTGAAAGTCAAGTTGCTCAGTCATGCCCGACTCTTAGCGACCCCATGGACTGCAGCCTACCAGGCTTCTCCATCCATGGGATTTTCCAGGCAAGAGTACTGGAGTGGGGTGCCATTGCCTTCAGGTGCCTGGAAAAAGCAACTATAATACACGATTTATTCCAGAAACCTTGCAACTTCTCTCCCTCTGACTCTCTGATGATACATTTATCTACTCAATCTTTCTTTTTTCCTAAGTGTAAAGTAAGTATGGCAGAAGACTTGGGGGTAAAAAAAATTCACACATCAAAAAATAAAAACCACTCATAATCCCAACATTACAAAATATGATCACCAGTATTATTCTGTAACAAATTTTTCAGGTTTTTCCCTATGTCTGCATATACATATTTGTAGCTTTCTAAAAAGTCAAATAAATTTATACTATATATACCGTTCAGTGGTCTGCGTTTTTCATCCAGAAACATATTACAAACATTTCTCTATGTTGAGTAATATTTTTTCAGCACATGATTTTTTTAAGGCTACATAGTGCTTCTCTGCATAAACATTTATGATTCACTTAATTGGTCCCCTATTGTTTGACTAGCACATGTGGCTATTTTTCAAATTCCTCACTATTATAAACAAATAGAGAACTTCTCTGTATATCTCCACTGATTCCTTATGAATTATTCCTAGAAATAGCTATAAAATACAAACAGTTCCTACAATGTAATTTTTTTTTTAGAATGAAGCATTGTCAAACATTCTTTTTTTTTTTTTTAAGGCACCAGAACTTTTTTTTAATATTTATTTATTTGGCTGTGCCAGGTCTTATCTGCAGCACACAGAATGTTTTAGTTGTAGCATGCAAATTCTTAACTGCAGCACGTGGAATCTGCTTCCATGTTGCTGCTATTTTTCAGTCGCTAAGTCGTGTCTGACTCTTCCCAACCCCATGGACTGCAGCATGCCAGGCTCCCCTGTCCTCCACTACCTCCTAGAGTTTGCTCAAATTCACGTCCTCTGAGTCGGTGATGCCATCTAACCATCTCATCCTTTACCGCTCGCTTCTTCTTTTGCCTTCAATTTCTCCCAGCATTACGGTCTTTTCCAACGAGTCGGCCCTTTGCATCAGGTGGCCAAAGTATTGGAGCTTCAGCTTCAGCATCAGTCCTTCCAATGGATATTCGGAGTTTATTTCCTTTAGGATTGACTGGTTGGATCTCCTTGCTGTCCAAGCGACTCTCAAGAGTCTCCTCCAGCACCACAGTTTGAAAGCATCAACTCCTCGGTGCTCAGCCTTTTTTATGATCCAACTCTCACATCCATATAGGACTACTGGAAAAACCATCGCTTTGACTATACGGACCATTGTTGGCAAACTGACGTCTCTGCGTTTTAATACATTGTCTAGGTCTGTCATAGCTTTTCTTCCAAGGAGTGTCTTTTAATTTCATAGTTGCAGTCACTGTCCACAGTGATTTTGGAGCCCAAGAATATAAAATCTGTCACTGTTTTCACTTTTTCCCCTTCTATTTATCATGAAGTGATGGGACTAGATGACATGGTCTCAGTTTTTTGAATGTTGAGCTAGCTTTTTCACTCTCAACTTTCACCCTCATCATGAGGTTCTTTAATTCCTCTTCACTTTCTGCCATTAGGCTGGTATCATCTGCACATCTGAGGTTGTTGAAATTTCTCCGGGCAATCTTGATTTCAGCTTGTGCTTCATCCAGCCCAGAATTTTACATGGTGTACTCTGCATCTAAGTTAAATACGCAGAGTGATAATATACAGCCTTGTCATACCTCCTTTCCCAATTTTGAACCACTCAGTTGTTCCATGTCTAACTTGCTTCTTGACCTACATACTAGTTCCCTGACCAGGGATCAAATCCAGCCCCACTGCATTGGGAGCAAGATGTCCTAGCCACTGGACCACCAGGGAAGTCCCTACAGTGTGGTTTTTAAAAAGGAAAACTAATAATAAAATTGGGCAAAAGAGAATATATCTAGGCAATTCACAGAGGAAAAAAAATCCAAATGTCTAATTAGGATTCCCAAGGCATGGTAGTCAGTGGGAATAAGGTGAAAAGGCAGAGGGGTCCAAGAGAGTACAATGGGGAGCAGTGAGCAACCAAACACAGCACAGGACAAACTGGGGGTGAAGACAGGTGGCTGGGCTCAAATCACATCTCCGTCCTTACCAGCTCCCTAACTGTGGGGAGCTTACTTAACTCTAAACCTCGATGTCCACATCTGAAAATGAGGACGGTAACAATACACACCTGATATGCTTTCAAATTGCGGTGTTAGAAAAAACTCTTGCTCAGCAGTCCCTTGTTCAGCAAGGAGATCAAACCACTCATTTCTAAAGGAAATCAACTCTCGACATTCTTTGGAAGGACTGTTGTGAAGCTGAAGCTCCAATACTTTGGCCATCTGATGCAAAGAGTCAACTCACTGGAAAAGACCTTGATGCTGGAAAAGATTGAGGGCAGGAGAAGAAGGGGATGATAGAGGATGAGATGGTTAGATAGCATCACTGGCTCAATGGACATGAATTTGAGCAAACTCCAAGAGATAGTGGAGGACAGAGGAGCCTGGCATGCTACAGTCCATGGGGTCACAAAGAGTTGGACATGACTTAGTGGTGACTGAACAATAACCACCATAGAGCAGGACTACTGTGGACCTTATACATTTGGTCAGTATGAGACACAGCCCATGGCAATGTGTCTGGAATGTAAGAGTGCAATGCTATTATTTTTTTTATTTGATTCTAAGCCAAATCATTAGAATTATATGCTGTGGTGATTAAAACAATGACCTTTATTATATGCTATCTCTCCAAAAGAAAACTGTCATGAAAAATAGAGATTTTACAAAACAATAATAAAATATAGAGAACTTTCTTTAAAGTTTGATAACTTCACCAAAGAACAACAAGAAATATAACACAGATATTACTTCTCCCCTGTAACACTGTGAAATGTTCAGTAGTGATAATTCCAGGGATGGTAGGAACGGGGGTAGGACAGAACATTCTCACCACTGGGGACGGACATGGGACCACTTGAGGCCAGTGCTATCCAACAGCACTGCCAATAGCGATGGAAACATCGTTTGATCTGTGCTGTCCAATATGGTTGCCACCAGCCATGTGTGGCTTCTGAGTACTTGAAAAGCGGCTAACGTGACTGAGAAACTGAATATTTAATTTCATCTTATTCATGAAATAACTAGGCACATATGCTAGTGGCTACTACACTGGGCAGTATAGTTCTAAAAGGCAATCTAAAAACATCTAGATAGGTGGCTTTAAAATACATACATCCTATGTCCCATGTTTGGTAATTCACTCCAGAGCAATAAAAGAACTATGGGATGGGGGTGAGAGGAAAATAAACTGAAGTAAGAAATGATTATACCTAGGAAAAAAGGATACTTACAATCATGAAGAGAATATGTAATTTGACTTATTTAAAAGTATAATGTCAATAAATTTATAAAAATAAATTTCTTATGACTATGAATTATCTATATAATCAGAAAAAGAAAACATTAAAATATTCTCATTTGGGAAAAAAAATACCATAAAGATATTACTGAATCAAAGGATAAACTCAGTTTTAAGGCTTTTTAATATGTATATAACAAAGTTGCCTTCTAGAAAAGATGCCCCAATTACAGCAAACAACTAACCAACTCCTCACACACACATCCTTATCTACAACAAGCATTGCAAGTTTTTGACCTTTGCCAATTTAACAGCTGAAAAATTATGCTAAGTCGCTTCAGTTGTTCCTGACTCTCTGCAACCCTATGGACCATAGCCCGCCAGGATCCTCTGTCCATGTGATCCTCCAGGCAAGAATACTGAAAAATTATATCTCTTTTTAATTTGAATTTAATCTATTACTAGTGAAACTGCACATTTGTTAACTTGTTCCTTATCTGTGTTTCTTTTAGAAATAGCATGTTTATTCATATCCTTTGACTTTTTCAATATTAGGGTGTATATCTCTTTGCCAAGGTTCTTTATATATCAAGGTTATATCAAACCTGTCCTTTTATTTACACTGCAAATATTTTCCCTCTGTCCTTTGCTTTGTTACTTTGTATCTTACAAAGTAAGATACATTCTTACTATTCATTCTTCTTTTATGTTTTCTGCCTTTTATCATATACTTTAAGAACCCATCTCCATTCCAATTCCTCCAGGCCTTCGCTCAACAAACACTAATATCAGCCAAGCACTCAGCCACTTGAATTGGCCATATAAATATGTCTACTCTGCCCAGGTGCTGCAAGTATGCTAGTATCCTATTATTACATGTACACTGGACACCTCACTTTCAAATTCCTCAGAACACATTGCTGCTAAGTCGCTTCAGTCATGTCCGACTCTGTGCGACCCCATAGACGGCAGCCCACCAGGCTCCCCCGTCCCTGGGATTCTCCAGGCAAGAACACTGGAGTGGGTTGCCATTTCTTTCTCCAATGCATGGAAGTGAAAAGTGAAAGTGAAGTCGCTCAGTTGTGTACGACTCTTCTCGACCCCATGGACTGCAGCCTACCAGGCTCCTCCGTCCTTGGGATTTCCCAGGCAAGAGTACTGGAGTGGGGTGCCATTGCCTTCTCCGTCAGAACACATTAGCTGCCTCTGAATCTGGTACTAGCTATGCTTCTGGTCTGATCGTAAACTCTTCTCAGAAGTACACAGGACAGTTTCTATTACTTCTACAAGTCTTCAAAGTAGTTTAAGATTTGAAGTTTCTTTAGTGGAGGTGGAGGGGATGGTTGGACAAAGTCCAAGATTTATCACAAGCATTGTTTTCCCTTTGTTTAAGACCTGGAAGAAACGTGTGTGTGTGTGTGTTAGTCGCTCAGTCGTGTCCAACTCTGCGACCCTGTGGAGTGTCGCCCACCAGGCTCCTCTGTCCATGGGATTCTCCAGGCAAGAATTCTGGAGTGGGAAGAAACATATACTACTGGCCAAAAAAACAAAGTGCAAACTAAGGACCTCCTTGACCCTGTGTAGATAAACTAGGCAATCACACCTTTAGGTGTTTATAGTCCGATTGTGGCTCAGATGGTTAACCAGCAAGGATCTGTTGTATAGCACAGGGAACTCTGTTCAATGTTATGTGGAAGCCTGGATGAGAGGGAGTTGGGGGAGAAAAGATACATGTATATGTATGGCTGAGTTCCTTTGCTGTCCACCTAAACTATCACGACATTCTTTTTTTTTATAACAACATTCTTAATGGGTTATATGCCAATACAAAATTAAAAGTTTAATTTTTTTTTAAAAAAAAAGGTAGTAAAAAGACTCAAATGTTCAGTCCAGAAGTCTAGAGAATAGTGTGGATGATATGAAAGGAGAGAAAGAAAACACATTTCTGATACACAAAGGGGAAAAGTTCAATGGCTGAATAAACCTGGCTATTTCTAAAACCACTATTGAGTCCTCTATGGTAGGATCTCTCAAAATTTCATCTATGCAAACTCCCCATAAATATTCTGAGGACAGTTCCTAAAGCAAATGAAAATAACCAGAAGAGGCCAAAAATTTTCAGCATTCCCACATCCCCTGACCTCCGGGTCTCTTATCCATAGAAAGATGTAAATGCAGCTTAATTTGAGATATTTCAACCTTCCCGTGCATTTACTATCATCCTCATGACTTATGCCGCCCAGCATATGATAGTATTGAAATCATTTGGGGGAAGGAGAGAGATTTTGATATCACATGAAAACTCCTTTTTTCCAGCTGGAAGAATTTAGTAACATAAAATGAGTTCAGGACAAACAATTCCATATTATAAATTAATCATTTAAAGCATAAGTGAAGTGAAGTCGCTCAGTCGTGTCCGACTCTTTGTGACCCCATGGACTGTAGCCTACCAGGTTCCACAATCCATGGGATTTTCCAGGCAAGAATACTGGAGTGGGTTGCCATTTCCTTCTCCAAGAGATCTTCCCTACCCAGGGATTGAACCTTGGTCTCCCACATGGTAGGCATTGTAGGCAGACGCTTTACCGCCTGAGCCACCAGGGAAGATCCATTCAAAGCATATGTGAATATTAAAGTATCAAATAAAAAATTATGCATCCTATAAGTTTAATGGGCAGAATAAATTTTGAAGTGGGCTGAAAGACTGCATCATGAAATCAAATCAGGTATGATGACCAGCATTTGTTTTTTCAAAATGGAATGAAAGAGAAATACCAGGAAAACTGTGCATAGGAAGGTTAAGTTTTGTCTCAATTATATCTAAGTGTATACTTGGCATTTACTGGAATGTAATATGGCTGGATGGCATCACTGACTCGATGGACGTGAGTCTGAGTGAACTCCGGGAGGCCTGGCGTGCTGCGATTCATGGGGTCGCAGAGTCGGACACGACTGAGCGACTGAACTGAACTGAACTGAATACAAAATACATTTTTTTTTTTTTTTTTACTGAGTCACTTACAGTCCATGGGATGGCAAGAGTCGGACACGACTTAGCTACTAAACCACCACCACCACCACTTTCAAAAAAATATAAGAAACAAGTCTTTAAAAATATGCATATATGTGCGTCTATGATTTATATACCTATACATACACGCCAAATACACTTTTATCCCTATTAAAGAGTTCGCTGGCACACATAAGTACGGGTAAAGCTTGGGTTGTACACAAAGCTTATCAGAGCCCTCCTTAATCAGGAGTCCTGAGGGGAGTGAGGGAAGAAAGTAAAAGGGCAGAGGGCAAGAGGATGGATGGATGAATGAATGAATGGTGGAATCTGACCGCTCAGGGGCCTGTTCTTATCCTGCTCTCTACCAGAAACATCCTCAGCTTCCTTCCTTCTCCTAGGTAGGTTCAAGGGGTCATACATACAAAATAATGTATCGTCGCGAATCTGCCAGTGTCCACAGGAAAGAAGGGGAAACAGCACGCACGTGCCAGCAGCCCCCGAATAGGGATGTTGACGCTTACTTCAAAACAGTGAAAAAGAAACAATTTCCGTATTTCCCCTCTTCCTTCCCTCAGAGCCACGTGAGAATGGACTAAAGTACATTTCAGGACAGTAAAAGCCAGCTGTTTTCCCAGAGATTGTGAGCGCCATCGAGATTATTAAGACCCAGAAAGTACCCCGGGGACATTTACTCAAATGCTCGGTCGGGATAAGCAGGAGGAAGTTCCGATCCTATGCGTCCACGCCCCGGCCCCCTCACCATTTGCATCGCCTGCTCCATCCACTTTTCGGTCTCCTCCGCAGACACCGAGTATGCGCCATCGGTAGCCGCGGTGCACCCTGCCTTCGCCTCCATACTGCACCCGGGCCGCCTCGCTCAGCGACAGAGACCGCGGGGAAATAGGAGCACAGGCTGCGGAACGCGGCGGATACGGGCCGTCGTTTCCGGGGGAATCGAACAGTGAGGTACTCGGGAGCGAATTCTGGACGGACCTGGGCGCCCCGGACCAGTGAGCTGCGGCTGCAACAGAAAAAGGCAACTGCTCAGCTATAGTCCACGCCCCCTTCCCGCTCCGGTGACAGTGTCTGCGGAAAGTCGCCTTTGTGATTTCTGGAGAGCACCGAGCGGGACGACGGCCGTCCAGCCGGGTCGTCCGTGCCAGGCGACAAAGAAAAGGTTTCCTGGTGGACCATCATCCCTTCCCTCTAAACAGCCCGCACCCCGGGGGCCTGAAAATGTTTAGATCTACGTGGAATTTTCTGAAACGTCACAAAAAGAAATGCATCTTCCTGGGCACGGTCCTCGGAGGTGGGTGACAGCGTTCTTGGCAAGGCGCATTGGAAGAAGGGGGTGGGAGAGGGGTGTCTGTCTTCAAAAATAGAGGCGGAGAAACCACAGCCCAGGATTCGATCAACCATGAGACGGGGAATGGGGTGCCAAACCTCCAAGGCTCTTTAAAGAAAGAAAGTGAAGTCACTCAGTCGTGTCCGATTCTTTGCGACCCCATGGACTGTAGCCTACCAGGCTCCTCCATCCATGGGAATTTTCCAGGCAAGAGTACTGGAGTGGGTTGCCATTTCCTTCTCCAAGGCTCTTTACATCTCTGCAATTGTGAAATGTGTGCCCTTTGCCCTGGCACTGCCCCTTACTCTGTTTTTCGCCTTTTTCTCACTGCCTTTGGGATAACCCACCTCAGTGTTTGGGCGGTGGGGGTGGTGGGGGGTTGTTTGTTTCTTGGGTTCTTTCTCTCTCTCTTATTTTTTTGTTTCAAGACACCGTTCTCTTACACATTTTTTTCTTATTCTCTTCTCTTGTTTTCCCATGAAATTCTTCTGTTTGCCACTCTCAGGACTTGATTTGGCATTCATCCTTCGCAAAAGTTTCACAATATTGGAGGAGAGTAAACTAAAGCTTGCACTTCGAGTCTTGTTTAAAATTATTTCGAATTTTTTGAACACAGCACAGTTGTACTGAAAGACTGTGCTAGAAGGTATATGCTAGAAACACAGATCAATATTTTAGCTCTGTTCCTGCTCTTTTAGAATACAAACTGTGTAGTAAACTAGGGAGTAAGAAAGTACTTGCAGGATGCTGGGCAAGCAGGATCTTCAAGACTGGGATGAACTCCCACCTAATTCACATAATTAAGTTACCCAGGCTGAGAGGAGATTTAGAAACAGATTAGATAACAATCTTGAGAGCCTTTTCCTCATAAAGTAATCATGTCCTAATGAGTGGAGACCTGAAGGGAAGAACAAAATGTCTTGGGTGATACAGGAGAAAGAAATGCAGGAATGAGAAGAGGGAATTTTTAGCATTGGGTTTTTTTGAGAAATATTGTCACTAACTACATACTTTGGTTACAAAAGTAGTCAAAGGCAAAAGCAGCAGTTTCCCAAAGAATTTGGTTATTTTTCTCTTACTATTGATTATATTTTATGGCTCCCAAACAATTTGAAATTGACAGTACTCTTAGTAATTCAGCTCTGTTGATTCTTGAAAATTTGAAACAGGCTTCTTGTTAATGAGGCAAGGTGAGTGTTTTCCTTTTCTCTGAGGTCTATCACAAATCAATAATGATCAAGTATAAATTTTTATGGCATTTGAAAAATTCTTTACAGATAAAAATATTTTTCAGCGTTTTTATCCACTGATATCTAATGTATATTTAAACTGTGCTGAAACTACTGAGTCCACTTTATTTGTAGAAGCTAACGATTTGTATGTGATGGAAGAAGTATAAATAGAATATTTTTGCCACGACTGAAGGAAAGAAAATAGTGTCTCTTTAGAACCTAAGAAAAAATAGCGTACTCCTTTAGATTTGTGGAATGACCTAACGGTGTATTAGAAATAATCATAAGGGAAGCAAAAAAGTACATTTAAGAGATATACATTCTTTTTTTTTTTTTTCCCAAAAATCTGTCGAGAGCTTTACAGGTACAGATTAAGAGGAAAGAGAAAGGCAAGGGTGAGGGGTGGGGGGAAAGTTCAGAGGAACAGGAAAAGAAAGTAATCCTAGTATTTTATAGCAAAAAGGGATGTCAGTTTAAAAGGAAAAAAAGAGTGGATGAGTGTGACTGGCATTTCTCTGAGCCTCATAGTCTTTCTTCTTCAAGGGATAGGTCTTATAATGTGGTACATATCAATCTAATTTAAGAAACATGTATCCCTTGCCAATAGTGTTGAAGGGCTTCCCTGGTAGCTCAGTCGGTAAAGATCTGCCTGCAATTCAGGAGATCTGGGTTTGATCCCTGGGTTAGGCAGATCCCCTGGAGAAGGAAATGGCAACCCACTCCAGTATTCTTGCCTGGAGAATCCCATGGACTGAGGAGCCTGGTGGACTGCAGTCCATGGGGTTGCAAGAGTTGGACATGATTTACTGACTAAACCACCACCATAGTGTTGAAAGTAATATGATTGGAAATACAAGATTCACAGAGATTTTTAATAGTAATAGCTACCATTTTGGGGGTACCCAGTGGGCCCTATATTAAGTTCTTCTGTTGAGTGGGGATGATGACAAGATAGCTATTGTTATCTGCATTCAAAAACATGGTAACCAGACTGCTAAGAATTTAAGAAACTCGCCAAGGATCCCAGAGTCCATAACCAGGAAGCTAGAACTCAAACCCCAGTGTGTTAGATCTAGAGCACTTTCTCTTTCTACACTGTACCATTCTGTCTTCATGAACTTATGGTCTGAGAGGAATGAAAACAAATGACTTAGTTTGTTCCAGCTGGTATAACAAAATACCACAGACTGGGTGGCTTATAATAACAAATTTATTTCTGACAGTTCTGGAGCCTGCAAGTCTAATATCAGGGGGCAAACCTGGCTTGGTGGGGGCCTGCTCCTGAGTTAGATCCTCACATGGCAGAAGGGTCTAGGGATCTCAGTGAAGTCCCTTTAATAAGAACATTAATCTCATTCTTGAGGGCTACACACCCATGCCCTAAGCACTTCCCAGAGACTCCATCCTCCCAACACCATGGAATAGGGCCTTAGAATTTCCGCAGATGAATGTAGAGGAGATACAAACATTCAAAGCATAGCAACAAGTGTGCAAAACAGTAAGAGCTGAAAAAATGCTATACATATAAAACTGGCAAATAGCATGTGCAGTTGGGGAAAAAAAATTAGGAAAAGGCTTCATGGAAGTGGCATATTTTGATAGACTTGCAAATTAGGTAAGATATCAATATTCCTGCCCAAGAAGCTTGTGCATCCAGTGGTGGGCGGGGCGGGGGGGGGCGCAGAAACCTCAGTTAAAAACTTTGAGTTATGGGCCTTCATAACTAGGAATTTGAATGACTGCTTTAGACAAAGTCATACGATTTGATCAGTTTTAAGACTAGAGCAGTGGTTCTCAACCTTTTTGGCCTGAGGTCTCCTTTACACTTTTAAAAATTAAGGACTCTAAAGAGCTCTATAAAATTTATGTCTAATAATAATTGTTTCCCTATTAAAAATTAAAACCAGAGTATTTTTGAAATAGTAATTATTTTAAAATGACAATAGTAAATCTATCACATATTAATGTAAATACTATTTTCAGAAAACAAGTGAGAAAAGTAGCATTGTTTTACATTTTTACGATCTCTTTACTGTCTGGCTTATATCTCTTTGCACATTTAGTCAGTTGCAATACTCACTGTCCTGTAGTCTTTAGAAAACTCCACTGTACACTCACTCATACAAGAATGAGAGTGAAAAAGGCAAAGAGCATTTGTGTTATTACAGAAATAATCTTTACTCACAGATGCCCTAGAAGGTTATTGTACACCTGCAGGAGTGCCCAAGCCACACTTTGAAAACCTCTGTGCTAGGTGACTCAGACAGTAAAGAATCCATCTGCAGTGCAGGAGACACAGATTTGATCCCTGGATTGGGAAGATGCCCTGGAGAAGGAAATGGCGACCCACCCCAGTATTCTTGCCTGGAAATCCCGTAGATAAGAGGAGCTTGGTGGGCTACAGTCCATGGGAACCCAAAGAGTCAGACACGCCTGAGCGAATAACACTTTCTCTTTTTTCTCTTTAATGCCAGCAAAAGTGTTGCAGAGAACAACCAAATTCATATGTATTCACTTGCTGATCTATAAAAATCTCAGAGCATTGATTTATAATTTATATCTTAATCCCTGTAATGTCTTGGTTTCTTTAGTTTTTCATTAATTCATCCATTCATTCAACAAACATTTGAATGAGAGTGACTAGCCTCACTTTTTCAACTCAGGTGATGCAGAGAAATAAGACTCATTTCTTGACTTTGAGGAACTCATGGTGCGTCCAGAAAGCAGAAATGGAAATAAACAAAAGTAGTGCGATCATCGTATCAGAGTACCATGGTAGAGGAGGGTCTGTGGGAGCATAGAGAGAGAGTCGTGTTCAGCAAGCCCCACTGAAGAATCAGCTGGAGTCACAGCTACAGAGGAGAAGGGAACGTGGGAAAGGGGATGTTCAGCACAAATATGTATTGAGCGTCAATTGTGTACCAGGAGAGTTCTCTACAGTCCATGGGATCACAAAGAGTCAGACACAACTGAGAGACTTTCACTTCACTTCATGATATAGAAAGACTAGAAGACATTTTGCTTTGCCATCCGTGTTCTGAAAGGAAACCTCAAAACATTTTACATTTATTTTTTGAGATATTTAATGAATTTTCATTATTTATAACTAAAGAAGAAATTTTAAAGCTCCTATAATCCAAATCTTTCATTTTTATGAAGAAATTTAAATCCAGAAAGATGGGACATGCTTCAAAGTTTCCTACCTCGTTGATGCCTCGACTATCGGTGTCTGATCTCTTTCAGACCAGAATTCAAGCAGCAAGTCAGGTGTATAGATCCTGAGCTCCATGTTTTAGGCAATGAATTCTCTGCCTTCATTCTTATTTCCCTAGGGAGACAAATCTGACCAACAAAACCCCAGAATTTATGAATTTTGAGAATGAGAAGCTGGATAAATTAGTCCTTGTGTAGAGACTTACTTCAATGCTAATTCAAGGGAAAGAATGGATTATAGAATTTTACGCTAACACTGCGTGCTAGTTTGCTAGGGCTGCCATAACAGAGTACCACATACTGAGTGGCTTAAGCAAGAGAAACTTATTGTCTCACAGCTCTGGAGGTCAGAATTTATTCCATCTAAGGGCTATAAGAGAAGGATCTGTTTCAGGCCCCTCTCCTTGGCTTGTAGATAACTCTCCCCTCCTGTGTCTTCATGTCATCTTCCCTGTACACATGTCTGTGTCCAGTGTTCCCCTTTTTATAAGAACAGTAGTCATACTGGATCAAGCCCATCTAATGACCTTTTAACTTGATTATGGCTACAAAGACCCTATCTCCACATAATGTCATTTCCTGAAATACTGGGGCTTCAACTTGTTAATTTGGCGTAGGACACTCTTCAATCCATAATAATTTATTCTTTTAGCTTTAGTAACCATATACTACAGTTACCGAATAGACAATACAGTTAGTTGAGCTTGAACAATACAGGTTTGAACTGTGCTAGACCTTTTATAGGGAGCTTCCCTGGTGGCTCAGCGGTAAAGAATCCTTCTGCAACGCAGGAGACACCGGTTCAGTCCTTGGGTCGGGAAGATCCCCTGGAGATGGAAATGGCAACCCACTCCGATATTCTTGCTCAAAAAATACCATGGACAGAGGAGCCTGGTGGGCTACGGTCCACGGGGTTGCAAAGTGTCAAACACAGCTGAAGTGAGGGAACATGCATGCACGCAAGCAGGCCACTTATATGCAGATTTTTTCAGTAAATACTGCAGCACTGCAGATCCTCAGCTGGTTGAATCCAAGGGTGCAGAACTGTGCAGTGGGCCCACTGTAAACTTGCATGCAGATTTTCCACGTCTGGAGGGAATGTTCTGCACTCCTAACCCTGGAGATGTTGAAAGGTCAACTGTAGTCCCTAAAGTACTTTTATCAGACACTCTTGAAAATTTAATAAAAGCAGTGGACCTTCTCCTCAGGAAAGCACATAGACCAATCAAATTTATTGTTACTCCAGAAAATTCTTAACTATTCAAGGGGTGTCGTTGCAGCATTTCATTTTACACTACTGTTGTTTGAGGAATAATAATTATGTTACACAAAATTTTTAGCCATCAGTCAAATAAAAGCAATTCACTGAGAAGTTGTTACGTGAGAGTTGCCTGTCAAACAGCTACTTTGTGAAACATAAATCAGTTTCTTCATTCCGTTAGTATTATGGCACTGCCATCAGTTTATTGAGGCTGGGTTATGAGAAGGGTAGCTCTGGAGCCGTATGTGAATTTTGATTTATTCTTTACAGATGAGTAAAATGCATTTATTTGCATACAAACAAAAGCAGTCACACTTTGTTTCTAATTATTTGTAGCGCATACTCTCACTGAACTATGACTTTTAAGATATATAACATATCAGTTCATCTGTATTGCTTACATTGGTGAAAATAGTTCAGGATATGTATTCACTTTGACGTTCCTAGAGGACTGTCTCTTCCCCACTGATGACAAACATCAAATCCATTTACTGAGCTCACATACAATCCTTATATTCTTCTTGTTGTATTGAAGGCTACAGACAGTTGGAGGTAGGTGAGGATTAGTTACTTCCTACAACCTTGTTGCCAAGTTATTATGAAACAAATTTGGCACACGTTAAAACATCTGTTAGCAAGCATAGATTAAAACAGTATATTACTTGGTCTGTAAATTCATTGAAATCCCAGTGTCCTTTATTGATGCAGCAATAGAACACACATAAAAGATTTACTGGAAGCAAATGCAACAATATTCTCAATGTAGGATTTTGTTGGCCTTTTGGTTAACTCTCTTGTCTAAGAATCCTTTGAACTATCTATTCCTAAAAGGTGAAGGATTTGCTAGGTTAGTGTATTCTTGTTCAAATGAATATTACTAAAATGTTTTAGCTAACCCAGTATCTTAAACATTTAATCTGTAAAAAGCCATTTCTGATATTTATTGTGCTTGGTAAAAGTTAGTTTAAGTACTTACACCTTGAAATGTGGCTTTTGACCAAATGCTAACTAACCATGCCAGAGTGTTCACTTTACCAGCCAGGACGTTTGATTGCCCACAGGGTATGACCAAAATGTGCCCATTTATGTTACACTGTCTATACTTATATGTGTTAAAGTAAATTACAGGCACACGACCCCACCTATATTTTTATACTGTTATAAGTTAGGTATTTCTGTACAGTCTTCCCCCTCCCTTTTTCGCCTAAGTTTCTAGTTCTCCATGTCTGCCTGACTACCTACCTTTCTTTTAGTCTTCCTTTAAAATTTTTTCTTATATTTTTAAAAATACTACATTTTGATTGAAGAAAATGTGGAAACCATAGAGAAGCAAGCAGAAGGAAAAAAAGTCACCCACTATCCCACTCTTCAGCAGTGATCATTGTTAGAAATTAAAATCCAACTGTTACATATATATCTACTTATATTAAAAAGCAAAACTTTCAGTATCTTATTTTATTGTCTAACAATATGACATGGATATTTCCTTGAGTCATGAACTATTTAGCAATGTGGTTTTTAATAGCTGTAAGATTCCATTGTATAGCTAGGCCATAATGCATTTAAACAATTCCCTTTTGTTGGACACTTAGAATATCTCCAGTTCACTATTAAAGGCATCGCCTGACTTTGTACACTTAATTCCTTTCTGTTTCTTCAGACTTCATCTTTATGTACCCATCTGCCATTGACTTTTAAAATGCCAATCTCCTTTTCTTTTTCTTTAGGTTGCAATTTTTATATAATTCTTTAATTTAGGTTTTTAAAAGTTGTGATTTTTAGCTTTTCACTAATATAAGCCCTATATTTGGAAAACTTGGGTTAAAAATACCATTTGGAATTTTTAATACTCTAATAAACTGGATTAGTATACTAACTTGTTTTTGAAAATAATTTTAGGAGTATATATCCTGGGAAAATATGGACAGAAGAAAATCAGAGAAATACAAGAAAGGGAGGCTGCAGAATACATTGCCCAGGCACGACGACAGTATCACTTTGAAAGCAACCAGAGGACTTGCAATATGACAGGTAAAACAGAGAAATATTTATACATGTGTAAAGTTGCTTGATGATTTATATTAATTTACATATCTCCAGGAGCAAAATTAGAGGAAAAGGCAAAAATGACAAATCTAGCAAGTGTTTACCTGATTTAACTGAAATACATCATTTAATGTGGATTTTAAAAATCAATGTAAATTAATAACGCAACATAAATGCTAGTTTATTCATTTTCTTTATTCATCCAGCAAATACTCAGTACTGGGGAAGCATAAGGTGAGCAATTGAAGAAAAAAAGACCTGGCATTCAGAGTTTATATGCTGAAGTGAAGTGAAGTCGCTCAGTCGTGTCCAGCTCTTTGCGACCCCATGGACTATAGCCTACAAGGCTCCTCTGTCCATGGACTTTTCCAGGCAAGAGTACTGGAATGGGTCGCCATTTCCTTCTCCAGGGGATCTTCCCAAGCCAGGGACTGAACCCGGGTCCCCTGCATTGCAGGCAGACGCTTTACCGTCTGAGCCACCAGGGAAGCCCGTTTATATGCTAGTGGGAGAAAATGATGATAAACACCAGGTAAATAGCTTTAACTGTTTATAAGGAGAATGAGCTGTGTGAGGGGTGGGGATGCTCTTTAAGGTAGGGCAACCAACAGAATCAGGCCTCTTTACCTCTAAGGAGAAATTAAGTGGGACAATGGAGAGAATGCCTGAGGTGGAAACAAGCTTGGCTATTCCCGTATTTGAGAAACAGCAGAAAGGCTGTGTAGCTAGAGTAGCATGAGTAATGGAAGAAGTGTGGTAGGAGATGAGGTTGCAGGAGTGCCCTGCTGCGCTCTGGCCATGTAGGCCACAGTCAAGACTCCCGTTTCTTACACTTACAGAGGCATCTGCAGAACTGTCCATCTAGCACAGTAGTATACATTCAACCAGTGTGAATCAGTGGTAATAATTTAATCTCCAGAGCTAGAAACCTCCTGGAAGGATGCTGTGACAAAATCAGCTGCCCATATTTGAAGAAGGCAAGGTGTTGTGATATATTTTTCTTAACTCCTTGAAGAATTAGTCTTCAAATCCATGTCAAACTTGTTTTTCTTTGTTTGTTGTTTAAAGTCTAATCCTTCCTTCTTTCAAGAACAACTAATTTAGAAAAAAATTATAAAGGTAGGTTCTTTTTGTTCAATTTTAAAAGTAGAATTTTTTTTTCAAGGTTGGAAGAACTTTATTTTTAGTTTAGTCTCATTTGACAGATAAAGAGACTGGAATTAAGAAGGTTAAGAGACACATTTAGTTGTGGCCATAGTATGGCTTTTAATGTTTGAAATAATAATACTTCAGTCTATAAAGAAAAAATTAATCATAAATGCTATATAAAATGGCAACTCAGATAAGGTACAGTAAGTAAGAGCACAGGTTCAAGGTGGAGGCAGTTCTGGTTCCATTCCTAGTTTTGCTTGTGATGTCTATGTGTCTTTGGGCAAATCTAAATGTAGTTCTTTCTCTATAAAATGATCATCATAAAACGCACTTCATAAATATTTTATGAGGAAGTGATGAGATAATTTATATAAACTGCTTGATATGTAATAAATGCTCGGTAACAAACAACTTTTTAAAAATTATGTATTTCTTTGAATCAGTATTTAGCTTTCAACATAGTGGTACTACCAAGGGCATTTTAATGAATTTTTAGAGAATAAGAACATTCCATTTTTCCTTTCCTTTTATTTTAAGGAAAAAAAAAAAATCTCATCTCTTGAATGAGAGATTCTTTAAATTCTGTAGTGCTTTATAATTTTCAGAAGTTTCACATACATAATTTCATATAATCCCATAATAACCCTCCCCCCCCCACCACTGTTATAATGTCCCTCCTCCTCTTCCCTCTCTCCACTGGTAATGACTAATTTAAGAATAGTTCATTTCTAGTTATTACTCAAATTTTTAAAAAGTGGAAAAAACTAACTTCTGGGGTCTGAAAATACATCTCAGCTTGATATGGACCCTTGTGTCAATTTAAGTGCTCTGAGCAGCACAGCTCAGATGCAGTTAGATGTACAGGAGACTGACTGGGAGGACACCCCTGCAGAATAAGAGGCGGGGAGCAGAAGCTACCAAGGAGAGCCTTCAGCCCCTGGTGCGGGTGTGATGCTGTGACTAGAATGGGCAAAGGAAGGAAGGTTGGGTAAGAAGAGACTCTGACAACAGCACAGTTCTGAGAAATCTTGACAGGCCAATCGGGAGTCCTGAAGCCGAAGAGTTCTGGTAGAGGAGTCCCTCAGAAGTGGGCCTGCTTTTGTATCCTCACTAAGTAACTGTCCCTGTCTGGGAGCAGTTTACATCCAGAGACATGGCAGCTAGAGCTCTCAGTCAGTTATGGCTCCTCCCAGCAGAAAATGTGTGGATAGCACATTTCCATGACCATCACACCCGTTAGATGAATAAATAGCTAATATAAGGCAGTTAAAACTAAAATATGGTGCTAAAAGCCAAAATATAGGTTCACTGAAAAAATTTCGAAATTAGCTTTCTGATGTATATTGATAATGGGGTTACAAATTGTATAAGTAATTTCTATTCTTTTGAGTAAGAGGTAATGAACATACTAGAAAAATTTAGTGCTTTTAGGTAAATATAATTAGTTTTTAACATAAGAAGCTGGTCCTAGTTTGAAAGATAGCATCTAGTGGAATGCCTCTGTACCCTGCCCATTGACTTTATCATGTTCATGATTTTTATTAAAGATTTGTAAAGAATGACCATGAAATTTACACATGACACAATGCTTGGATGTGTAACTAACACTACAAATGAAGTTTTGGAATACAAAATAGTCTAGTCCCATTTAAGTGATAGACTGGGATAAAAGAATTGTTCTGCATTAAAAGTCAATTGTACTGAGTCAGGATTATCCAAACTTGCTTAGAAGCAGGATGTATGAGAAAAGAGTGGGAATTCTAGGTGAGCATAAGCTTATTATGAACAGAGTAGGATATGACTTCTGGAAATATTAATTTACTCTTAGACTACACTAGTAAAGTCTGTTCGGCTCAAAGGTAGTTATATAACATGCTCTGTGGTAGTCAGAGCACAAGTCCATTTCTGCCTCTCACATGTTAAGGAGATACAAACTGGAATGTGTCAGAAGAAGCCAAATAAGTATAATATTAAAAAGCGCTAACAGTTACTGAGCACTTCCATGTGTAAAGAAGCAGTGTCCTAAATGCCTTTTATCCTTAACCCTTCCAGCAGTCCTGTGAGGTAGACCCACTGTCACCCTCAGTTCACAGATGAGGAAACTGAGGCACAGGGTTAAATGATTTGCTCAGGGTCGCACAGATTCAAGGCAGGTGAAGGGTTGTCCTGTGATTTGTGGTTGCACCAGGGGTGTTTATCATGGAGGCCGGATGGCTAAAACAGGACATAAAAGCTGTATTCAACTCAATACAGAAACATATTTGTTCAGTGTTAGTACAGATGCCTGGAAGACAAGAATAGCCTTGTCTTTAGTTGAATATGCTCAAGTGGGAAGTCAGGAGCTCTTATCTCTCCCGAGATAAGAGAATTACTGAAGAGATTTCTCTTAAATCATGTCATCATACCCCATACTCTTTAAAGTTTCCTACTAACTACATTTCCTAAATGTAGGACTCTAGCAGTGCTTTTTCTTGGTAGGATAAAATATCATGCTTAGGCTAGATATATATACCATGGACACTAAGAAACTACATTTTACATTGACTCTGAGCTCCTGCTATCGCTAGTGGTCTCAGTAGGTTAGGTGATTTAATCATGTGCCTTGAGGAAATATGCTGAAGCAACAGAGTGCAGCGCTGAAGTAAAGGATTAGAGTAGGTCAGAAGCTGAACTTCCTATAGAAAAAAAATTAACATGGATTTTATAATGTCCTGCCTAGTCAAGAAGTAAAAATCATACACTAAAGTTTTCCCTTTTAGAATATAGCATTTGTAATCTCTGATATTTTTTCATATTGTTATCATTGCTTCTTTAGTGTTAGACATTCACTTTAAATTTATGTGTTTACACTTCTACAACATGTTGGTATTTAGAGTTACAGGCAGTAGCCATTGTCAAAACCAAAACTACATCTCAGCAGTTCTGAGTTTCTATTAATAGCCTGATGCGCTTTTGTCTAGGTTATAGCAAATGCCTACGCTTTGTGGTGGTGGTTGGTGGTTTAGTCGCTAAGTCATGTCCGACTCTTGTGACCCCATGGACTGACTGTAGCCCACCAGTCTCCTCTGTCCATGGGATTTTCCAGGTAAGAATACTGGAGTGGGTTGACATTTCCTTCTGCAGGGGATCTTCCTGACCCAGGGATCGAACTCAGGTCACCTGCATTGCAAGCACTCTCCTGCATTGCAGGCAGATTCTTTACCAACTGAGCCACCAGGGAAGCCCACTGTGTGTAGTAATTTTAATAACTAAATGTTTTCTAAAATTAGAAATGTGAAGCAAAAGGTACAGCTAAAGATAAAAGATCATTTTATTAAATCAGAAATAAACTTTTTTTTAAAAATCTGCAAAAATAAAGAATTATCCATAGTCCATAGGTTAAAGACCAACACTGTTAAGATTTGGGAATTAATTCTTCCCATTTTTTCTTCTATATGTAATTGTGATCATAATAGGTATATGCATAATTTTGCTTTGTGTGAGCAGGTAAGTGATTTATTAGTATGTAACTAGTTTTTATTATTAAAAATTTATTTGAAAACTCCAGCCTTCACCTTCCCTTCTGACACTCATTATTTGCTAGCTCTGTCATGTAGCCCAAAACAATGTGCATTTCTCGGTGAAGGCAGTCCTGTCACTCATGAACTTTCTAATTTTCTGTTTGTATTACAGTGCTGTCCATGCTCCCAACACTGAGAGAGGCCTTGATGCAGCAACTCAACTCTGAGAGCCTTACAGCTCTGCTGAAAACCAGGTAAACTCAAGTTATAGCAATTCTTTATGCAGCACGCTGAGAGTTTATAGACTGTATCTGAAATACTTTTCAAAAGTCTTTAATTTCCTTATTTTTCTAATTAAAGCTTAAGATAAATAGACACACTTATAAAAAAATATTTACTAACAATATCATTGAATTCATATTTCGTGCATTTGTTTATGCTCTACCTTGATGTGCAAAGTATTTAGGGTGACAGTATTTGTATGTGTTCTGGTTTTCATGTGAAGAGGTTTTCTGTCACTTGGACATTTATTCAGAAATATAATTTTGAGTACTTATTGAATGTGTTGCTGAACCAGATGTTGTGAAGCTGCTAGTTATATTAAATCTGTGTCTCTTAAAGTGTTTACGGCGTAATAGATAAAGCATGTGAACGTACATTTTAAATAAATAAGGCATATGAACTTACATTTTATATGATTAATAAGATGAAGTACAAATAAAACATGAACGTATGATAATGATTTATCATACCATGACAGTGTACCTTTCACATAGAGGCCCTTATACATGGAGCATAATATGTTTTTGTTTAGTTGCTAAGTTGTATCTGATTCTTTTGCAACCACATGACTGTAGTCCACCAGGCTCCCCTGTCTATGGGACTTCCTGGGCAAGAATACTGGAGTGGGTTGCCATTTCCTTCTCCATGAATCTTCCCAATCCAGGGATCAAACCTACGTCTCCTGCATTGGCAGGCAGATTACCACTGAGCCACCTGGGAAGCCCGTAGTATGTATTGAAATACTGTAATTTAGTGTGATGCTCTGTTAATTTAAAAAGATTTCCAGAAGGAAATGCTTCTTCCTTTAATGGACAAGAAGAGAGTAGGGGTAAGGAGTGGGGAAAGGTTTCACTTGAATGTATTTTAATAATTGGGCCCTTAGCAAAAAATATTCACCTGCCTTGTAACCATCCTCCAGTAGGCAGGGGATAGAAGGTGCTCTTTCTGGAGTGTCTGTCTGTTCCAGGCCCGGTGCTGGATACATTTGGGTGAAAGTGAAGTTGCTCAGTCGTGTCCGACTCTTTGCGACCCCGTGGACTGTAGCCCACCAGGCTCCTCCATCCATGGGATTCTCCAGGCAAGAATACTGGAGTGGGTTGCCATTTCCTTCTCCAGGGGATCTTCCCGACCCAGGGATTGAACCCAGGTCTCCTGCATTGCAGGCAGACGCTTTAACCTCTGAGCCACCAGGGAAGCCCTCCCAGTTAATTTCCACAATATCTTTGTGAGGCAGATAGTATCTATCATCTGCACTTTGCAAATAGGAATTTAGTGTTCAGGAAGATGACACAGCAAGCTGGAAAGTTCCTTTGAAAACATTTTCTATAATCAAGTCATACCTTCCAAAATAACAATGGATTTGTGTACTCGGGTACACAAATGGAATTGTATACAATAGATTTGTGTAGTGTTTTTGGAGAGTGTAAATTGTAATTTTTTAATTGGAAAACATACACAGCTTTGAATGCATTTAAGGCAAATTGTGTCACAAGCAGTTTTTAAAGGGTTAAAACAAAGTTTAAAAATCAAGTAACAATAAAAGAAAATGTATCCCCCCCAAAAAAGTGTGAGTACCTGGATAATACACCCATTTTGCAATAGTGCAACTAAGTACATATTATTGACTGTCCATAGTCCACGCAGAGTTACAACTCTACTTATCAAGATCTTGCTGACAGTTCCTAGAGATAACTATTTTAGAAAAGGTAGAACCTGGACGTTCTCTCCTTCAACCAATTGATCAGATTTTTAAATCTGATTAAAGTATAATGCTAACAATACAAATTTTTTCCCTAACTTCGTGATTCTTAGAGATTGACACACTTTTATTACTTATGGATGTAGGGTTTAATTTATAAATTAGTTCATATAACTATATAAAGAAGAAGCATACAAGCAGATTGCTCCCAGTAAAATAAATACTTAATTACCTGTATGCACATAAGGAAGAGATACAAAAATAGGCTTTAATTGCCTTAAATTTTAGTCTTGTTGGGAAGACAAGACAAATGAAATAAGTGAATACACTTTATTAAAAGCAGCATATCAGTAGCAACAAACACAATAAGTGTAGCAACAAACACAGTGGCATTCTTTCTTGGTGATTAAACATAGGATTCAAGATAATTAAGATAAAGTCTCTGTCCCTTTAAGACCTTGTCATCCAAAGGAGGAATTAGATGAAATAAATTGTCATAATTCAAGACATTGAATTATGGTTAGTCTGTGTTAAAAAGTAAAAGCAAAATGTGGGAAGAAAATGTGAGAGGCTAGAGAGCAAAGGGATTAATTTTGATGGGTAAAACCTGGGCAGCTTTAAAGAAAAGGCATGAGCCCTCTTTTCTTTACACAGAGAGGAGAATTCTTGGAAGGATAAGATGGACAACAGTTCTCCTCATTCCCTGTTTCCTCTTTAAATATTTTCGTGTTATTTTTTCTTACCTTTCTTTTGATTTGAAATTGTTATATGCAGTTGGGGGCAATGAAGTTTCAGTGGCAAAGAATCTTAAACATACTTCATCACAAGAGAGGCAGAACACTTAGGATTAGTTTAATTCTTAATTTGGTAATATATTTTTGTAACATTAAAGAGCCTGGTCATATTTAACTTGGAGTTGATTTCCATTAGACAAATCATTTGATAGGAATCTTGGCATAGAAAGTACCCTTTACATAGGTTTGGAATTAGAATCTTTTAAAAAGATAAAGTGAATTTTTTTCTCATTTTTTGTAAACACATACATTAAAAATGATCACCACAATCAAGCTAATTAATATATCCATCACTTCACATAGTTACCATTTTTTTAACGTGTGGTAACAACACCTAAGATCTATTCTCAGGAAATTCCAAGTATACAGAAGCATTATTAACTGTATTCAGCATACTGTACATTAGGTCTCATCTCAATTAAATCTTCCTGGGTAGTTCAAATGGAATATGGGAGACCTGAGTTCAGTCCTTGGGTCAGGAAGATCCCCTGGAGAAGGGCATGGCAACCCACTCCAGTGTTCTCGCCTGGAGAATTCCACGGATAGAGAAGCCTGCTGGGCTCCAGTCCATGCGGTCGCCCAGAGTCGGACACAACTGAGCGACTACCAATTTCACTTTCACCTAAATCTACTTTTAAGTCTGTTAGCAGTGAATGTCAAAATGAAGAAATGTCCTGTATGGCTATAATTCTGTCCTGTCCCACCAAAATTATGCCAGCTAAGTACAGCTTCAAGACAGATAACCTTAATTTGCCTTTCCATCAGTCAGTCAGTCAGTTCAGTCACTCAGTCGTGTCCAACTCTTTGTGACCCCATGAATCACAGCACGCCAGGCCTCCCTGTCCATCACCAACTCCTGGAGTTCATCCAGACTCGAGTCCATCCAGTCAGTGATGCCATCCAGCCATCTCATCCTCTGTTGTCCCCTTCTCCTCCTGCCCCCAATCCCTCTCAGCATCAGAGTCTTTTCCAATGAGTCAACTCTTTGCATGAGGTGGCCAAAGTACTGGAGTTTCAGCTTTAGCATCATTCCTTCCAAAGAAATCCCAGGGCTGATCTCCTTCAGAATGGACTGGTTGGATCTCCTTGCAGTCCAAGGGACTCTCAAGAGTCTTCTCCAACATCACATTTCAAAAGCATCCATTCTTCGGCGCTCAGCCTTCTTCACAGTCCAACTCTCACATCCATACATGACCACAGGAAAAACCATAGCCTTGACTAGCCAGACCTTTGTTGGCAAAGTAATGTCTGCTTTTGAATATGCTATCTAGGTTGGACATAACTTTCCTTCCAAGGAGTAAGCGTCTTTTAATTTCATGGCTGCAGTCACCATCTGCAGTGATTTTGGAGCCCAGAAAAATAAAGTCTGACACTGTTTCCACTGTTTCCCCATCCATTTCCCATGAAGTGATGGGACCGGATGCCATGATCTTTGTTTTCTGAATATTGAGCTTTAAGCCAACTTTTTTACTCTCCACTTTCACTTTCATCAAGAGGCTTTTGAGTTCCTCTTCACTTTCTGCTATAAGGGTGGTGTCATCTGCATATCTGAGGTTATTGATGTTTCTCCCGGCAATCTTGATTCCAGCTTGTGCTTCTTCCAGCCCAGCGTTTCTCATGATGTACCCTGTATATAAGTTAAATAAGCAGGGTGACAATATACAGCCTTGATGTACTCCTTTTCCTATTTGGAACCAGTCTGTTGTTCCATGTCCAGTTCTAACTGTTGCTTCCTGACCTGCATACAGATTTCTCAAGAGGCAGGTTAGGTGGTCTGGTATTCCCATCTCCTGAAGAATTTTCCACAGTTTATTGTGATCCACACAGTCAAAGGCTTTGGCATAGTCAATAAAGCAGAAATAGATGTTTTTCTGGAACTCTCTTGCTTTTTCCATGATCCAGTGGATGTTGGCAATTTGGTCTCTGGTTCCTCTGCCTTTTCTAAAACCAGCTTGAACATCAGGAAGTTCACAGTTCACGTATTGCTGAAGCCTGGCTTGGAGAATTTTGAGCATTACTTTACTAGCGTGTGAGATGAGTGCAATTGTGCGGTAGTTTGAGCATTCTTTGGGATTGCGTTTCTTTGGGGTTGGAATGAAAACTGACCATTTCCAGTCCTGTGGCCACTGCTGAGTTTTCCAAATTTGCTGGTATATTGAGTGCAGTACTTTCAAAACAGCATCATCTTTCAGGATTTGAAATAGCTCAACTGGAATTCCATCACCTCCGCTAGCTTTGTTCGTAGTGATGCTTTCTAAGGCCCACTTGACTTCACATTCCAGGATGTCTGGCTCTAGGTGAGTGATCACACCATCGTGATTATCTTGGTTGTGAAGATCTTTTTTGTACAGTTCTTTTGTGTATTCTTGCCACCTCTTCTTGATATCTTCTAGATCTGATAGATAGAGTGCCTGATGAACTATGGAATGAGGTTCGTGACATTGTACAGGAGACAGGGATCAAGACCATCCCCATGGAAAAGAAATGCAAAAAAGCAAAATGGCTGTCTGGGGAGGCCTTACAAATAGCTGTGAAAAGAAGAGAAGCGAAAAGCAAAGGAGCAAAGGAAAGATATAAGCATCTGAATGCAGAGTTTCAAAGAATAGCAAGAAGAGATAAGAAAGCCTTCCTCAGCAATCAGTGCAAAGAAATAGAGGAAAACAACAGAATGGGAAAGACTAGAGATCTCTTTCATGCCTTTCCATAGCCAGCTGCTATTGAGTACTTCCTGTATTAAAATTTTGGAACTACTATTTTCTTATTTCATTTAGAATTTCGGTAAGAATCACTTTGAGATTTATCTTAGGCAACATTCAAGAGATGTGATTTAACTGCATTAAAATACCTAATCCCTGAATTATGGTTGATACCCAGTTTAATATGGGACTAAAATATGGTATTCCACAACAAGGCTTGAGCAGTAGCTAAGGCTGCAGTAGGGCCCTGGTAGGATTTTCTCCATGTAGTTGTCAAACTTGTGCCATCTAGTAAAAGGTTACCTGAAGCTCTGCAGTCCCTCCAGTGGCAAAGAAAGATAAGAAACTAGTAATATCCCACAGTGGTAATGGTAGTTCAACTTCTTATTGAAATGTAAATTTATGTCTGATAATAATAATAAAGAATATGGGATTGTGTTTTTGTCATTTTTTAATTTCATTTTTCTTGTAATTTATTTTTATTGTATTTTACAAAAGTGTTCATCTGTGACGGATTGGAAATATGCAAACAAAAAAACTGGTTCTACCACGAAGGTGATTTGAACAGCAGTGAACTCCATCCGCATAGTACATTGGAGTACTATGCTGTGGTTTAAAAAAAAAAAACGATGGCTGTTATCTAATACTATTATGGAATGATGTCCAGGCTATATTGTTGCAAGTTTTAAAAAGTTAAAGTAAAGATGTATATAGTATGCTACCATTTGTCTAAAGGGGCAGGTATGAATATATATATATATATATATTTGCCTATATAAAGAAAAACAATACAAAGTTAAAGGATATTTTTAATAGTTGCCTATGAAGAAGGAAACAAAAGTGAACAGAAACAGACTTCTTTGAATATCCTGTGTTGTAAAGTCATCGGGGAATATAAATACAAATATTTATAAATATGTAAATATTTTACATATTTATAACTATGTTTAGTGTTTGAAAGCAATGTCTAAAGTGATAGTAAATTAAATGAAATAACCTAAATGTGCATCTAGTTGGTGCCGTAAGCACAAAAACAGAAACTGTGCTGTGCCTGCGTGCTTAGTCACGTCCAGCTCCTTGTGATCCTGCCAGGCTCCTCTGTCCATGGGGTTTTCCGGGCAAGAATACTGGAGCGGATTGCTATTTCCTTCACCAGGGGATCTTTCCGATCCAGGGATCAAACCCATGTCTCCTGTGTCTCCTGTATTGCAGGCAGATTCTTTACCCACTGAGTCATCAGGGAAGCCCAACAGAAACTATGCCAAGTGACTTTAAAACAGAAATTTGACTGTGTATTTTTAGTGGGATATATACTCTTAGAGCATACAGAATTGAAAAAACAAAAACCTTAAACTCTTTTTTCAGTATTGCTATTCTGAGACTGTTGTCCACAGAGTGAGGGATGAAGCAAATTGTAATTATATTGGTTTCACTGATTTCTAGTGCAGGCAGAAAGAAATACAGATATAAGATTAATGAGATTGTTAAAAAAAAGTGATCCTAATTTTGAATTAGAAGTATAAATATGAATTCATGATGTACTTTATCTCTTTAATATATGTACAACAAATAAATACACACATATAGTGTACTAGCTGAGTTTTCTGAACCAGGACTCTCAGAGAAATGGATGATTTCAGGCTTGCAGCAAAAATTGAACAAAATGAACCCAGACACCTTTTGTGTCCGAAAGCAAGGAAGCTGTCAAAGACTAAAGGGTTCATTTCAGAAGAACTTAGGAAGTAACCTGGATAGCCCCACAATGGTCCAAGACAGGCAGTTTGAAAATCAATAAGGGTAACAACTACAGTGGGTAGAAACACATTAAATATACATTTAAATGCCTGTGTTTGTAATGATATTTAAAAAAAAATACTTACCATTGAAGGATTATAGACCTACTTCATTATTTGTAAAATAGTAAATAAGGGAAAGATAAATATTACTCCTGTTTTCCTGTATGATTTTATAGTACACATATGCATATGCTCAGAAGGAGGAGAAAGACTGGAAGGACACACACAGGTAATGGTGATGGTGGTCGTCTAGTCGCTAAGTCCTGTCTCTGACTTTTATGAAAATGGGTGTTACCATCAGTTACTGAAATTATAGTCATTTTCTAGTATAGCTTATGGGCTTTGTTTGTACACTTACAGTTATCTTGTGATAAAATATAATTAAATATTGAACTGCAAAGTTCAAAGTTTTCTATTAAATTATCTAGATTATTATTTTCATATTTTCTGATATTTTTCTTTAGGCCTTCAAACAAGCTAGAAATATGGGAGGATCTGAAGATAATAAGTAAGCCTACATATTTCAAGGCATAACCTTAAAATATTTTTAATGGGAAATTGTTGTATTCTATTATGTGGGTGACTCTTTTTTACCTACCACATGGAGTTGTCATCAGGATTAAATAATTCTCATGAAGCAAGTAGATTGATGTCTACTGGTCATAGAAACTACTTAGTAATATTAGTGGTGGTGGTGGTATTATTGTTATAATAATACATAAACCTATCCTAGACTACATATGTGTATATTAGGTACTGATAGCTACAATAAAAGAAGTTTTTACTCCAACCTAAATAGTAATTTTACTTTGATATTGTATGCAAACTTTGATTAGTGATAAAAATTTCAAACAAAAAGCTTCCCTAGGACAGATAGATATATATATCTCCATGTCTCAGAACTTCATACTCATCATTCTTGTGTTTTCCTAACTGAATCATGCTTGTTGTTTAGTCACTAAGTCATGTCTGACTCTTTGCAACCCCATGGACTATACCTTCCCAGGCTCCTCTGTCCATGGAATTTCCCAGGCAAGAATGCTGGAGTGGGTTGCCATTTCCTTCTCCAGGGGATCTTCCCAACCGAGGGATTGAACCCGTGTCTGCTGCTTAGCAGGTGGATTCTTTACCGCTGAGCCACCAGGGAAGCCCAAATCATGCTTAAGCTTTGCCTGTTTGGAAATGAAATAAACCTGTGTAGTACCCTATATTTCCTTTCAAACTATTGTACTTTCTCATCTCCCTTGTGTAATACGAAAGCTTTCTATATTCTCTGTATTTTCTTCTGCACTCCCATTCACTCTCTGACACACTTGGAGCCTGGTTTCCACTCCTGTATCTCCATCCAAGCAGATATCACAAGATCAGTAGTGTTGCTAAATCCACTGGACATTTTCCTCCTCTCAGCAAGAGTCAACACCTTTCCCTTACCTCTGTTTTGAACAGTCTGTCCTAAGCACCTGTGAAGACTGGTCTCTGTCTTTCTGTACCTTCCTCCATCCCTGTATGAGCTTATCCTTTGTCCTCTTTTACCTGCCAGTGACGGCTGGAGCTCTTCATGCTCAACCCTCTTCTCTGATTCTGAACGAGCTCCCTGGACAGCTCGGAGTTCTGAGGCTACACTGAGTGCTTCCCAGTCCTTTAACCCTTCACTGAACATATTGGTTATTATCTTTATTGATTACTGTTTCAATTAAGAGATCATTCCTAACTGACAATAAATATTTTGTAAGCAGATAAACTATGAAATATTTTGAATTGATACATTTTTGTACTTGAAATAATTATAAATGTATATTTTAAGTTGTCTTATGAAAAAATAACATAGGGATGGTTTGTGATTTTACACATTTGTTTGTGTTTTAATAATTAGTACCAAGAGGTTTTCTTTTCTCTGCAAAGGTTTCACAAGAAGTATCGTAGCTGTGTACAGTACTTGCATGCTGGTGGTTCTTTTGCGAGTCCAGTTAAACATAATCGGTGGATATATTTATTTGGATAATGCAGCAGTTGGCAAAAATGGCACCGTAAGTTTAATAGACTTAAATTGATACTGCCTTATCTTTCAAGAGATTCAAAATTTAACCAAATATTATCATGATAATTTATATAGAATAATTATATTTCATGTGATTATAAACTGTAACCATTATTTTTCTTCACATTTTGAAACTAGACTTTTTGTTATGTTGAAGACTAGTATTTCCTATTGTTCTAGGTCCTAGAATCTCAGCTTAAGTTATAATGAAAACATTATTTATTAATAATATTGAGTACCTTATGTCTATTTTGTACAGACAGTTCTTGCTCCCCCAGATGTCCAACAGCAATATTTATCAAGTATTCAGCACCTCCTTGGAGATGGTAAGATTCTTATTTATGACCTGTAAACTAATTCTAATTCATTCATTTGTATTATTGAGGAATTGAAAATGTAAACAAGGCTTTTACATTTATTTTTCTTTTTATAGGCCTGACAGAATTGATCACTGTCATTAAACAAGCTGTGCAGAAGATTTTAGGAAGGTAAGACATTTTGCTTTGGCTTTTCCTAACTTCCTGATTCTGATGAATAAAAGAAAAATTAACATAGTTCTAATGAAGCTAGTGACTTGACAAACGGTGGTCTGCAAAACTCTTTTAACCTAATACAGACACAGCCCTGGGGTATTACATTGTGGAATCTGTTTTCTTCATCAGTATCAACCTTTTGACTAAGGGGAAAGCTTTAATGTTTCATTGTGTATTGATTGATTTCAAAACAAACCAAAAAATATTTGGGTCATGAGAAAAAAGACCTGCTTTTAAAAATCTGCCTCTGAGGCTTTTAACTCCTGTTCATACAGGCAGTGTCTTTAATCACGGTGGGAATTTTCTTGTGAAATCTGCAACAAGATTTCTCTTGGCCCCAAACCAGTGGCTGATTTCTTAATCTACTCTAATGATTTCATAGTCAGCAGTTTCAGGTTTGACTGGATGAAACAGGATCTCTGGTAGTAACCTGTTAGGAAAAGAGTATTAATAGGACGTGTTGTATAGTTTCACTTATCCCAGTTTCCTTTCTCTTTTTCTAGTGTTTCTCTTAAACATTCTTTGTCCCTTTTGGACTTGGAGCAAAAACTGAAAGAAATCAGAGATCTCGTTGAGCAGCATAAATCATCTTCTTGGATTAATAATGATGGATCCAAATCTTTATTATGCCATTATATGATGCCAGATGAAGAAACTCCATTAGCAGTTCAGGTGCTTAATTCAAAACTATTTAAGCAAACCAGTTACTCTGTTTTTAATGTTTTTTAATTATGTCTTAAAATTTATATTTCTGAGTCTCTTGAAAGGTAAGTGATTGAAAGACATATATTTCAATAATTTAAATAAAACCTCACTAATTTAGAAAACAAACTATAAATGTGATTGATTTCTAGTTAGAAAGCATTTTAGATATTCCACAAGATTTTATTGAATATTAGTTATGTGACAGTATGATGTATGATTGGGATATAAAATGAATAAGCATGTTCAGTAAACCTGGGGAATTCAGAAGACAAATTCAGTTCCAGTGGCTAACGCATATTTGTATGAGATCAAGTAACAGAAGATAAAGCTGGTAGTTGGGGACAGTATCATAAAGAGCTTTGTATGCCAAGATAAAGGGTCTAAACTTCAGTTCTAGACAAAGGTGAATTTTGATCAGGTCAGTACCACAATCATGTTTGCTTTTTAAGATAAATCAGTGATGACAGTATCAGAGTGCACTGAAGGAGGTTGTAGTCATCCAGTTGGGAAACAAAGAAGGCCAGTTCTAACAGTTAGCAGCCATGGTGTTACCAGTTCTAACAGGTATCAGCCACACTATACCCTGGTGTGTCCCAGACAGTTGTGATCTAAATTACTCATTGATTAAGAATAATAAAAATACCAAGGATGTTCTTGCCTAGAGAATCCCGGGGACGGGGAAGCCTGGTGGCTGCCGTCTGTGGGGTCGCACAGAGTCGGACACGACTGAAGCGACATAGCAGCAGCAGCACAGGTTATAGGCCTCTTTTAAAGTAATTGCTGCTTATTAACATGTAAGCAGATTGCATCCATTCTTTGCAGTTGAGAGAAGGATCTTTCTCACTTAACAACTGAAGAAGCCTTAGACTAAAGAGGCCCTTTGCCATACCTCAGCCTAAAGGCCCTGTTAGAACCAAGATTGCCCTGTTTTTCATTGCCTGCCTTCCGCTCCCCTGGAGGCTCCAGAGATAGATTGTAATCCATTTAAGAGAACCTCATGAACCCCTACAGGAGGGAAGCTAAACTGAGTGAACAGAACAGACCTGTCAGAATTAACAAGAGAAACAGGAGAAAACTCACTTAAAAATTAGAATCTTGAGGAGATGCAATAATAGTATTCTTAAAGCTTTCTGGAATGATAAAGCAATTTCCACATTTTAAAAGTCAACAGTGGACTTAAAAAAGAAAATAATTCAAAAGAACAGGTAATGAGAGGGATGACAGACCAAATCTTACCTGAATTGAATTTAAACCTACAACTTAGATTGGAAGAACACATGGAGCCTTAGACTAAACTAGATTGATGAGAAAAGACACATGCATATCCTAATAAAATGCCTTAACAATAATAGAAAAAAAAAATCTCTGGCCTCTGCAACCTGGAAGACTAATTTTTCTTTGTTAATATGTCCTTCAGATAAATAAAGATCTTATAAAGAGCCTATTGTGACTCAGTGTTTAAATGCTACTCATCTGTGCACATCAACCTGTATAGTTTCTTTGAGTTGAACATTTTTTTTATTGTTGATAGAACATAGACTTTTGAGATTTCCTGAACTCTTGAGTTTGTTTCATCATAACCCTGTGCTAATATTTGAAACCCTGAAGTGTAGCATTTTAATTTCACAGGCCTGCGGACTTTCTCCTAGAGATGTTACCACTATTAAACTACTCAATGAAACTAGAGACATGTTGGAAAGGTATGTACACTGCATGTAACAGGAACATGTGCTTCTATTTTAAATGTACTCATGACCATGTTATAGTTTTTCTTGAACAAATATTCAACATAATATTTTGTTAAAATTAAATTTTAAATATATTCCCCTGCTTTTAGTAGGATTTCCTACCTATACTCATGCTTGTCTTATTAGGGTAGGGAGGTAAGCAGAGATTTTTTTTCAAGATACCCAGGATTGCCCCTACCTGTTTTCCTAGCCTAGAGATTCTGATATACTAGTTAAGGGACTGGAAGATAGTTAGCATTTATATTTTGAGGAAAGCTTTAAACGGTGATTCTTATATGCCCAGTGTATTCTGGTATATGTTTAACAACTAGCCCTGTAAAGAAAAAAAAAAGAAAACTAAAATTGTAGCCACAGCAGTGCTGACTCTGCTGACTCCCAACCTGATGTCACTCAGTGCTGACTTGGGAAGAGGTGCTCTTGCCAGCCAGAGCTAGCCAGCTCTAGCTAGTCCTCAGGTATACACACATGTGCACACGTGCTGTGTATGCACACACATACTCAGTTATGAGAACTACTTCCCCTAACCCTTTCAGGTTCGACTCTAATGTTACTAAATCTTTGAGTGATAAAAATTCACATCTGCCTTCAATAGAGTATTAACTTTTAAAAATTACCCAGAAGAGAGCCAGAATGTTACAAATGGGAAAAGCCCCAGATTATGTATTAGAAGATGAGAGGAACTAGATTCAAGGTTGGCTCTGCTGTTTATCAGCTGGTCAACCTTGGTTGAGCCACTTACACTCTTTGAGGTAGTTTTATCATTGTGAAATCTTAGTGGTAATACCAGTTCATCTGCTTTATCTTAAGTGATTAAAGTATCCGTTGTTTTTTTTTAATTAAAGATAATTTAAGATCATTTTCTCTAGTTTTGTTTTCTGGGCAGATTATATCCTCCGTTTATAATATTTTTTCATGATCTTGAAGAAAATCAGCAAATTTTTAGGTTAATTCAGCTATTATCTGAATTCATCAAGTTCTAGTCCCTTGACTTTCTACAATATCAATCTCCACTTCTTTTCTTATTCAAATCACTTCATGAAACTCTAGAAGGTCATCAGTGTTCTTTTGTCAAATTCAGTCAGCCTGTAGTGTTCATCTTTCTTGACCTTTTCTTTGATAATTAACGCTGTTGATCAAGGTTTTCTTGAAATTCTTTCTCTTACGGCTGCCTTGACAGTCTCCCAATTTTTTCCCCAGTTCTCAGATCATTTCTTCTTAGGTTCCTTTATGCCTGTCTTTCCTTTAAATACTAATGTTTCCCAGGTATTTGTTCTTTTTTCATCCTCAACTGCCCCAAGCAATTTTATTTACTCCCATTACTTTACTGTTTATATGTTAATAATTACCAAATTTATAGCCCTAGCTCCCCACTGCCATGCATTGAATTGTGATTTCTACACATCAGAGACAGAACTAATCTGTTCAACTAGGCAGTTTCTAACTCTGATAGCATATATATTACTCTTCATATCAAAGAGTTTCTGTGAGGTAATAATGTAACAAAAAGAATTTGAACTTTAAGATCAGAAAGGCCTGGGTTCAAATTCTGCCTCCTATATTTACTAGTAACATACCTTAGGATAAATTTCTTCGTGCATCAAGTGTCCGGTTCCTCATCCGAACACATTAACAAAATATTCTGTCTCACTAGGATGATATGATAGACTTTCCTCGTTAAGAGTTTCCTCAAGAGAAGTAATGATTACTAATATTTATAAAAGTACATTTATGAAGTACCACATAATGTAAGAAAATCTAGCAAAATGAGCAAATATCCTCACTGCGTTGCGTTACATAATTAGCTCTCTTTTTATGCTTAACTTTTAAGATTGGCTCCTTGATATATTTTTATATTGTTTTAGTTTATAAAATTGTGACTAGAAATGGTGGTGGCTGTCAAAGGTAGCCACATTGTTACTAAATTTTTGCCCTTTTCCATTGAAAATCTAAAAAGTAATTTATCTTCTTGTTTTATGTAGTCCAGATTTTAGTACAGTTTTGAATACCTGTCTCAGCCGAGGATTCAGTAGACTGCTAGACAACATGGCTGAGTTCTTTCGACCTACTGAACAAGACCTGCAACATGGTAACTCCATAAATAGGTAAGAAGACATGTAAGAATGTTACCAGTCTAGTGACTATTCTGATAAAACAGTGCTTTTTGGTATGTATTTTTTGTTCCAGGTAACAAAAAAAAAATCTCAGAGACAAATGTGAATGTTTATTTTTTCAACAAATTAAACTCTGTTAAGCCAATGACTCCTTCATTAGGAGGAGCTCTTTCAGTATTCAGTATTTAAATGTTTATTTCTTTTAAAATTTTGCCATTATACAGTAGTACTTAACTTGTGAAACTACTTTTCCATAGGCCAGTTTCAATTACTGAGGCTTTTTTAATTTAACGCTTTAGAATACAAAACTGTGAAAATGTTATTTAAGTTTTAACGTTTTCTCTTACATTATTCCAGTACTATAAGCTATAATTGGCCTTCATAATTCAACCAGGCATTCTTGTTCTAGATTCCCATTTGATGAATTATCTCCTAGTTCTGTAGCCCTTTTTGTAGGATTAGGAATGTTTAGATAGTACAGATGATTTTAATCATAATTACTACACTCTGCCAAAAGATAGCTTATGGTTTTATTATAATCCCAGCATAAGCACCTTAAATCTATTAGGATTTACACTGTTTTGCAGTTTTTTTGTATTAAATTCAGAAAATAATAGGTACTAAATCAATGTTAACTGACTGTAGACTTATCTGTTAAAATGAGGGATAACAGTAACTGATATGCAGTATGTATGTGCAATGCCTGCTTTAATTCTCAGATACATAGAGCAAGAGTTTATTTGCCCAGTTCTCTGGGACCACTCTTTATTATACAAAAAGGAATAATTTGCAGTTAACATTTGAGGATTTGGAATGCTTAGGGTCATAAAGTTTATTTTCTGAAGCAATTTAAATGTCATCCTAAAATCTTTTAGCAATTCTTTAAATTCTCAAAAAAAATTCAGCCTCAGTAAGTTCTCTAAATTAAGGTGCTCCAGTCAACAAAATTTCACTACAATCTCTATCTACCAAAAGTATTAGTTATTTACTGAATAGTGATAAGAATTTTTATATAAAATAAATACTTGATCTTGTACACTAGAGAATTATAAAAATTATGTTGCAGTTGTATCAGCCATTTCAATCTTTTCTTAATTCCTGTAGTACTCATGATCACTCCTGTAGGACTCAAGGGTTTACTATACTTAACTATTTGACATTGCTAGTAATTAAGAGAAATACAGACCAAAACTGTGAGATAATCATTTTTAGCTATCAGATATATGAAGAGTAAAGAAATGCTTGATGTAGAAAGGAGTCATGATAGAGCAGGTATCCTCTCATACTGTTAGAGAAGCAGAGGGAATTTGGTAATATGCATTTTAAAGCTTAAAAGCATTCATACCCTTCAACTCAGTAATTTACTGTAAATACAAAGTTATTTATATTAAGGAAAATTAGACAAAAACTCAGTGCCCAACCATAGGGAGCTGATGATATAAGTTGTCACAGCTAGAGGATGGATTACTATATAGTAATTGAAAAATAGATACTTTGGAAGAACTTTTAATGAGATGGAAAGAATGATTATAGCATGTGAGTAAAAATGCAAAACTGTTGCTTGGGAGGTTATAGCTGGGTGTTAAAAACACTCAAAAACGATAGATATGTATAAAAAAATTACTGGAAGAAATTAACTATGATGTCAATTATAATTGTTATTTCTAGATGGTAAAATTATGTTTGGTCTTTATTTTCTTACTAAAATATTTCTGTAAGTACTTTTCAATGGCTATTTCTTTTATAATTAAACATTAAATTCCTATAAGATAATTTCAGAAAATAATTATTACTATGATGATTTTTCAGTCTTTCCAGTGTCAGCCTGCCTTTAGCTAAGATAATTCCCATAATAAATGGACAGATCCACTCCGTTTGCAGTGAAACACCTAGTCATTTTGTTCAGGTAAGAGGAGAGCTTGGGTTATTATTAAAAACAGACTGTACTTTTGGTTATGATCCTGTTTGTCTAACATAAAATTACATTTCTCTTCTATGATACTTGTTCAAAGAAACCAAAAACTTGAAGCCACATGTAGAGTATAGTAGAGTGCCCCATGAGAGTATAATATCATGGCACTTTTATGAGGCTAGGAATACCTTTCTCCATGTTATAGTACAACACGTGTTAGACAGACTGCATTTTAGTCCAGATATATTCTAGTGGTCAGTTGAATTTACAGTGTTAATATTTTGCATTAAGCTGTGCCTTGAGGCAAATCAGTGAACCAGTCCCTCAGATTTTGAGGAAAAATGAAACATTTTTATAGGAAAGTAAAGCATTTAAATAGTTAATAAGTATAACTGTTAATAGTGCACCAATAATCTGTTCATTAAAAGCTGCATCCTCAGTAGGTTATTTAAATTTTTCACTTGTCTCCCTATAAATCCATCTCCTTTCTTAGGAAAGCATTTTATAATAGAATACATTGAATAAGACTGATTTTACTAAAAGAACAGCTTTGAATCCAAACTTTTTTTCCAAGTTATTTGCAAACTTGGAAACTGTATAACCAGCAATAAATTACTCAAAATACACCTCAATTCCAAACTACTGCCATAATGTGCAGTGAGAAGAGAAAGACTCTAGGCCTAAGTGTAAAGATAGTATCTTCTCAGTAATATTTATCTCAAATTAGAGTATCTCTCGTTTTCTGCTTGAGAACATGAAGAGCCATGAGGCTATGGGTTGTAATTCTTCCTTTCTCTTGTATAGAGTCATTGGCTTGTCCTTCACATGTGACTTAATTTAAGTTTAATTTTAGCTCAAAATTTTTTGAACACTTAAGTTTTAAATATTTTTTCTTTTAATTTTTATGTGCATATTAGTGTAAGAAAAAAGATAGTTGTAACTTCTGGCATTTAAACCTTAACTTTACCTTTCTCCATTTTTATAAAAATCTCTGGCTTCATCAGTAAGCTGTTCATCTTGATGAGTAACATAATATATACACCAGGGCTTCCCTGATGGCTCAGATGGTAACGAATCTGCCTGCAGTGCAAGAGACAAGTTCAACCCCTGATTCAGGAAGATCCCCGGGAGAAGGGATAGGCTACCCACTCCAGTATTCTTTGGCTTCCTTGGTGACTTGCCTGGTAAAGAATCTGCCTGCAATGTTGCAGATCTGGGTTCAATCCTGGGTTGGGAAGATCCCCTGGAGGAAGGCATGGCTACCCACTCTAGTATTCTTGCCTGGAGAATTCCACAGACAGAGAAGGCTGGCAGGCCACAGTCCTTTGGATTGCAAAGAGTCAGACATGACTGAGTGACTAACACACACTTAAAACAACACCAGCTTTGGTGCTTAAGTAATTTACATACTATATTAAAGTCTATAATTGAGAATAAAAATAAAAGATACAAACATTACTGATACTAATGCTTAGTATTAATAAATTTTCTTAGTATCACTGGATGTAGTTGGTTTATATACTAGACCATTAATTGACAAGACTTCCACCAATTTTTTAAATTATGATTTCTGTGGGTTAAAGTACTATGTGGTATTCAGAGAATTTAACTATGAATTTGTAAGATGAAGACTTGCTAAGCTTAGTTGGATTTTCTGATGCTTAAGAGAGAACATCATGGATAGGTTCACTTCCTGTTTCTCTGCTGCTCACTGGGCATCATAAACCACATAATGGTTTCTGTTGCCATGGATCCTTTCACTCTCTGGGGAAGCCTATGGACACCTCAGAATAATGCCTATAAGTGTATATTGTAAAATATGTAGGTTTTAATAAAAACCAACTAAATACAGTTTCAAAATACTTTTTAAAATGACAGTTCATGTAACTTCCGCAACTTACCTAGCATATGATATAAAAATGTCTGAATTGTGCTAAAGGCCACCTCACAGGTTCCCCTGTCAGTTTGTTGCTTACATACACAGCTGAAAGAAATGCTAGATTTCAGTTAAAGGTTAAGGAAAAAAAGATGTAATTTTTTCTTTATCCACACTGAAAGTGAAAGTGAAGTCGCTCAGTCATGTCTGACTCTTTGTGACACCGTGGACTGTAGCACACCAGGCTCCTCCGTCCATGGGATTCTTCAGGCAAGAATACTGGAGTGGGTTGCCATTTCCTTCTCCAGGGGGTCTTCCCGACCCAGGGATTGACCCAGATCTCCCACATTGCGGGCAGACGCTTTAACCTCTGAGCCACCAGGGAAGTCACCATGAACAAATCCCGTGAGAATCCCTGTTCTCAGGTATATATGTGTGGTTGGTTATGTATGTGTGTGTATATTGTTGTAATCATTTATTCAGCAGATACTCATCCAGCATTTGACACACACACACAGAAAGACTATTTTGGATCTTCTTAGTGTGAGGGGGGAAAGTTGTAAGTTGTGGCATTTATACTTTATCTTTGTCCATTTTCATAAAAGTCTCTGCCTTCATCAGTAAGCGGTTCATCTTGACAAGCCACACTTGAATACTTATCATACCCACTGTCTCTCATACAAGAACTTAATAAATATCTCCAGGAATTTATTATAAAAGAAACTACTTTCATTAAATGGTTTTCTTTTTGACCTTAATGCCACAAAACTTTGAGCCAAATTTGTTGCTTGATTGCAGAAATGAATTCAGATTATCTGTTCTTTTTACAGACTGTAATATTTTATTCTCATCTTTGCTAGGATCTGTTAATGATGGAGCAAGTGAAAGATTTTGCTGCTAATGTGTACGAGGCTTTTAGTACTCCTCAACAACTGGAGAAATGATTTTTTTTTTTCCTTCAAGAATAGCTACAATGGAATTCAGTTACTTTTTTTAAAAAATGCACCAAATAAATCAACTATATATAGGGTAATGATTTGTTACCATAATGTCTAATAAAAATATATTCTTAAAGTCTTCATAACAAAATAGATTTATTTGGCATCTTAATATATTTTTTTAAAGCCATCAACAGACTGGTTTTTGTGGGCATATCTTGAGTGTATACAGTGCAAATATCAGAATTGTTAATAGTTTGTTACATCATGGATATTAGTTCCAAGTCAAATAATGTAAATACTTTATACTTTGACATTAATACTGAGGTAAAATCTGTTTGGGAAGTAGATATAAAGTTTGGAAAAAAATGCTGTTTAATCTTAAAGTTCACCAGACTGCAGTATACAGGAGAGAATCAGACTTTTCTCCAGTTAATCTTCAAAGGGATACTTTGTCTTAAATATACCTGGTTGAGAACTTTCTTTTTTAATAGAAATCAGTTAATTTAACAACTAGGATTAGGACTTCCCTGGTGGTCCGGTGGTTAAGGCTCCATGCTCCCCCTGCAGGATGCAGGGGTTTAATCCCTGTTCCCTAGCCGGGGAATCTAAGATCCTGCATGCCATGCTAAGTCACTTCAGTCGTGTCCAACCCTGTGCGACCCCATAGACAGCAGCCCACCAGGCTCCCCCGACCCTGGGATTCTCCAGGCAAGAACACTGGAGTGGGTTGCCATTTCCTTCTCCAATGCATGAAAGTGAAAAGTGAAAGTGAAGTCGCTCAGTCGTGTCCGACTCCTAGCGACCCCATGGACTGCAGCCCACCAGGCTCCTCCATCCATGGGATTTTCCAGGCAAGAATACTGGAGTGGGATGCCACTGCCTTCTCCGCCTGCATGCCATAGCACGGCCAGAAATAAGAAGGAACAACTATGATCAGCAATTTTTTTCTTTACTGTTGTTAACAATCCTTAGGAAACTACATACTGATTTAGAGGTGGACGTTGTGTTGATGCTGTTTACTCAGCTATTATTAACTACTGTACATAGTTTCACTTATTTGTATGTAAATAATTATAACTTACTTTGTATTGATTTTGAGCATAGTGAATCTTATTACAATAAAATATTTTAGTAAAATATGGTTTTATCGAGTTAATACTTAACAGCTATTATATGTCCCATAGCATTTTTGCTGTTTTTTGGAGATTACACTGGTTTTCAAGTTTCATTTTTCTAACAAGCAATCGATACTTAAACTTACTTGTTTAAAAAAATAACATTTCCTGCCAAACAGAAATAATTCATTGTTCTAGTATATATGTAGTTCTTTGTATGGGTAACTAGGACAGAAAGAAATGAATCATATCATCATTATATTAAATATATTTTCAGTAGCATCATTTATGTTGTTTTATGTTCTTTCAACATATAACATATAGCTAAACAGAAGAAGGTAGAAAATGAATTGTAATGTCTCTTCTAAGGCCAGGTTAGGCCTGAAGCCAACTGCTAGGGAATCTATGCCTAGAATATATTAAAAAAAAAAACAAAACAAAACAGACAAAAGCAGATGTCAAAGTAAAGAGAACACATACTTCTTTTCAAAATTTGTCAGAATATAATGATGTAATTTCAAATCCTAAAAGATGATGCTGTGAAAGTGCTACACTCAATATGCCAGCACATTTGGAAAATTCAGCAGTGGCCACAGGACTGGAAATGGTCAGTTTTCATTCCAATCCCAAAGAAAGGCAATGCCAAAGAATGCTCAAACTACTGCACAATTGCACTTATCTCACACACCAGTAAATTAATGCTCAAAATTCTCCAAGCCAGGCTTCAGCAATACGTGAACCGTGAACTTCCTGATGTTCAAGATGGTTTTAGAAAAGGCAGAGGAACCAGAGATCAAATTGCCAACATCTGCTGGATCATGGAAAAAGCAAGAGAGTTCCAGAAAAACATCTATTTCTGCTTTATTGACTATGCCAAAGCCTTTAACTGTGTGGATCAAAATAAACTGTGGAAAATTCTTCAAGAGATGGGAATACCAGACCACCTGACCTGCCTCTTGAGAAACCTGTATACAGGTCAGGAAGCAACAGTTAGAACTGGACATGGAATAACAGACTGGTTCCAAATAGGAAAAGGAGTACGTCAAGGCTGTATATTGTCACTTACATCATGAGAAACGCTGGGCTGGAGGAAGCACAAACTGGAATCAAGATTGCTGGGAGAAATATCAATAACTTCAGATATGCAGATGACACCACCCTTATGGCAGAAAGTGAAGAAGAACTAAAGAGCCTCTTGATGAATGTGAAAGAGGAGAGTGAAAAAGTTGGCTTAAAGCTCAACCTTCAGAAAACTACTATCATGGCATCCGGTCCCATCACTTCATGGCAAATAGATGGGAAAACAGTGGCTGACTTTATTTTTCTGGGCTCCAAAATCACTGTGGCTGGTGATTGCAGCCATGAAATTAAAAGACGCTTGCTCCTTGGAAGGAAAGTTATGACCAACCTAGATAGCATATTCAAAAGCAGAGACATTACTTTGCCAACAAAGATCTGTCTAGTCCAGGCTATGGTTTTTCCAGTAGTCATGTATTGATGTGAGCTGGACTATAAAGAAAGCTGAGCACCGAAGAATGGATGCTTTTGAACTATGGTGTTGGAGAAGACTCTTGAGAGTCCCCTGAACTGCAAGGAGATCCAACCAGTCCATCCTAAAGGAGATCAGTCCTGGGTGTTCATTGGAAAGACTGATGCTGAAACTGAAACTCCAGTACTTTGGCCACTGGATGCAGAGAGCTGACTCATTTGAAAAGACCCTGATGCTGGGAAAGATTGAGGGCCAGAGGAGAAAGGGACAACAGAGGGTGAGATGGTTGGATGGCATCTCCAACACAATGGACATGGGTTTGGGTGGACTCCGGGAGTTGGTGATGGACAGGGAGGCCTGGCGTGCTGCGGTTCATGGGGTCGCAAAGAGTCAGACACGACTGAGGGACTGAACTGAACTGAAAGTAGAGAGGAAAACACAAACTTCTTTTCAAAATTTGTCAGAATATAATGATGTAATAGGATGGCGGAAAACTGTATTTTGGAAAATGAGTGAATGTGTGTGTAATAGAGCATGCATCTCTTCCAGCAAAATTAACCCAGGATTTCATACAAGGAAATTTTGAGACTGAACAGGTGTGACTTTGTAAGGATAGATTGCTGATCATCAGAAAATTATCACCTGGAATCATCTGCATCTGTAGAGTTGTGGCAGTTGTAGAGATGACAAGGTAAAAAACCACATGTATTTGAAGCTAACTGGCCTTAGAGATTACAAATTTGTGTTCTAATTGAACAGTAGGAGCCCTTTTATCTGGACCCCTTAGTTGTTTGGTTAATCCAAAAAGTCTTTTAAAGCAGGATATCATTTTTAAAATAACACATATATTCTTAGATATTTTAACTTAAAGTACAAGTCATCTTTATTTGCCAGTTATTTAATGATGGATCCAGGTCCTTTCTGCCTTCTCATTGTAGGTATGCTTATAAGCGTTCTCTGACTTGTCTTATACAAATCATATGTGTTACGTTATATAGTTGTACACTGGTACGAATACCTGTGGATTTTTAGTACATTTATGGCCAGTCTTTTACAACTGTTTTACCAATAATTAACCAATACATTTAAATTGGGCATGGGGAAAGCAACACACTTTCATCTAGCTTTTCCAAAGTATTCAACTTGGTTTTCACAGAAACTACAACTCTTCACACTCATTTCATCTGCTTATGTAACATGATAAAAACATAAATTTATCATAAATTAGCAAAGATAATCAGTTTGGTGACTGTGTTAGTTTCCTAGAATTGCTGTAATAAATTACCACTAACTGTGTGGCTTAAAACTACAGAAATTGATTTTCTCACCATTCTGGTGCTTAGAAACCCAAAATTAAGGTGTCAGCAGGGCCATGTACCCTCTGCACTCCAAGGAAGAATCCTTCCAACCTTCCTTGACTCTTCTTGCTTCTGATGGCCCCACATATTCCTTGACTTTCAGCATCATAACTCCAGTCTCTGCCTATCTTCATGTGGCCATCTACATATTTGTGACCCCACATCCACTATGATCTTACCTCAGAACTCACCTTAATTCTTAATTGCATGTGCAAAAACACTGATTCTAAGTAAGATCACATTCTGAGCTTTTGAGTGAAAGTGAAGGTCACTTAGTCGTATCCAACTCTTTGTGACCCCATGGACTATACAGTCCATGGAATTCTCCAGGCTAGAATACTGGAGTGGGTAGCCTTTCACTTCTCCAGGGGATCTTCCCAACCCAGGGATTGAACTCAGGTCTCCCACATTGCAGGCAGATTCTTTACCAGATGAGCCACAGGGGAAGCCCAAGAAAACTGGAGTGGGCCACCTATCCCTTCTCCAGCAGATCTTCCCAAGCCAGGAGTCAAACCAGGGTCTCCTGCATTGCAGGTGGATTCTTTACCAACTAAGCTATCAGAGAAGCCTTCTGAGTAGTTTTTGAGAGCTTTTGAGTAGGTATGATTTATTGGGGAGTACTATTCAACCCACTGCAGTAACAAACTCAGCTAACTGGTGGTAAACATATCCTGTGACATGGGCTTTACTGGTGGTTCAAACGGTAAAGAATTGCCTGCAATGCAGGAGACCCAGGTTCAACCCCTGGGTCGGGAAGATCCCCTGGAGAAGGAATTGGCAACTCAGTCCAGTATTCTTACCTGGAGAATTCCATGGACAGAGGAGCCTGGTAAGTTACAGTTCATGGAATTGCAAAGAGTCAGACACAGCTAAGCCACTTTCACTTTTCACTTTCAAATTGATTGCAGCAAGTGGAAACCGAGGTGAAGCACGTGCCAGACAGAAGCCTGCTAACTGAAAGCCTGCATCTTGCCCAGGCGTCAGTTAGTATTTTTTTCCAAGAAAATGGAGAGCATTACTCTAGTGAGTTGGTTAAATGGAGATTACTTAAAACAATTATACTTTCTCCTTCAAACTTGTATAAATATGTTTGTTACTGTGTATATATAAAAATTCGATATGAACAATTGTTTGTTTGCAAGTTAGGAAGGTTTTTATCTGACCCAGTCTTTTACCTACAAAATAAAAAATGAACAGCAAGCAAAATATGTGTCTTGTTTTCTGTTGCCCTAATCCACATTTATTTGATTAGTCTGAATTTTTAAAGTAATTGTGTTGTTTCAATATGGCACTCATAAGAAAATAAGATAAAATCTTGTTAAACTGATATCAAGTCTAACAATCTAGTTTTGCTTGCCTTCAATATTTCTCTCAGTATTAAAGAAAAATCCATTGTTACTGAAATTTAAAACAAGTCAATTTTTTGCCTATATAATAACTCTGGGAAAAGAATCAGTTGTGGGGGATAAGAACTGTTGGCCGAGTGTATGCTCCTCGGTTCTGTCTCGTCACAACAAAGATTTGGAGTGATGGATATTAAAGCCCTCAGCGTGTCACAGCTCTCGGGTCTTGGATAGACCATGTTATACCTCTCAGGTCTCGAATGGACCATGTTATAGCTCTTAGACAAATCAGTGCTACAGCTCCATGTTACAGTTCTATTTTATTTAGATAATAGCAGGAAAATCCATCTTTGAGGCATGAGGGCATGTCGACCCAAAGACGTGAAGAGAAGCGCACCCCAGCATGCAGGATTGAGAGAGAGACCCCCAGCCCTTTGGCTCCTCTTTTTATATGTTTTTTTCTCCCCCAGGGCCTGCCCTATGCAAATTGAGCTAGCCAGGAGTGTTGTTTGTTCTACCTGAGGTCCTCACTCTGATCCTTGGACCTTCCTTTATTCTATTTTCACGGGCTTTTCTCTTTCTTGTCTTTTAGCCACCACCATTCTGGACTCCTGTTTCCTATTCTAACTACCTAATAGAACTATTGGCTTAAACTAAGTAATGAGAGATCTGATTTTTAATTAGCCTTACTATAATTCTTGCCCTTCATACCAATGATAATTCTAAGAATTTGATGGACTGTTTTAAAATCCTTGTTACAAGTCCCACTTACAGTATACTTCACATATAAGCAAGATATACGTTAAATTTGATGTCTCATTCTGTTCCATATATAATATATGGTTATTAGCAAAGCTTTTTAACAGCACCTCTGAATGCTGATCTGTATTTTATCATTCAGCTTACTCATAGCTACCCATTAACTAAACCCTATATCTAATTATAATTTACTTGCTGCTGCTGCTGCCAAGTCGCTTCAGTCGTGTCTAACTCTGTGCGACCCCATGGACTGCAGCCTACCAGGCTTCTCCATCCCTGGGATTCTCCAGGCAAGAACACTGGAGTGGGTTGCCATATACCTCCATTTTCCCCCTATATTCTCTATTTGTAAAGGTCATTATGGACAAGGTAGAGATTTAAATGACTGACAGATTTTCATCTCAAAACGAGTTGCTTCAGATGACCTCACTTTTAAGATTCTTCTAACTCAGAGTTTTTTCCCTTTTTTTGTTTTTTCTTAATCAAGTGTTGGGGATCATGTAAATCTGTCCTTACTGGACCTCTAATAAAATGGAAATTGGGATTCAGAACTCTTAAAGTACTTATTCATGTCAATACTTTAGAATGGTTTTAAAATTTTGGTAGTTATAGAAACTTCAGCAATGAATTTTTTTTTTAATATTTTCAACTTCAAGATGATTTTAGAAAATAAATGTGAATAGTGTTTTACTTCCCTCTCTACTTGAAGTGTCTACAGGGAACAATGAGATATCTGCATTTGATTAATGTAACAAAATGGAGCCTATAGCACTAAAGTTAAATATCTAACTTTGTGGAACATCTTTTATTAAGGGAAGTGAGTTCTTTAATCAGTGTTTCTTTAAATTTACATCAGTATCAGTATTTTGCGTCATTCTTAGGGAAAATCTGAATACACAATAATTTTCAGAAAGGTTTTCAACTTCAAATTGCTTAAAGGCAAATAAATACAGGGGAAAAAAACTCATTTAAATTGGACCTCAAATTAGCCCACCTACAAAATAAGCCCACACCTCCAATCCTATACCCTCACCTGCCTCCACCCAAAAAAACCCCTGGAAGAATAAATACTAAAATATTAATAATGGTGACCTTAGTGATTTTGTCTTTAGGCATTTCTGTATATTTTTAAATATCTATAGTAAATATATCAGTTTTATTACCATGAAGGAAAAAGACAAAAATTTTTTTATAAAAAGACAGTTACTGTAAGCATAAGCATTAAGTCCAGTTTATTACATACCTATGACCCTGTGTTAGTCTTTGTTGTTGTTGTTTAGCCACTAAGTTGTGTCTGACTCTTTTGCAACTCCATGGGCCGTAGCCCGCCAGGCTCCTCTGTCCATGAAATTTTCCAGGCAAGAATACTGGAGTGGGTAGCCATTCCCTCCCCCAGGGGATCTTCTCAACCCGGGGACTGAACCAGCATCTCCCACTTCGGCAGGTGGATTCTTCACCACTGAGCCACCTGGGACGCCCTTATTAGTCTGCTAGAGTTGTCATAAATACCACAGACAGGGTGCTTGAACCACAGTAACTTATTTTCTCACAGTTCTGCAGGCTGAAAGCCCAAGGTTTCAGCAGGTTTGGTTTCTCTTAAGGTCTCTCCTTGGCTTGCAGTTGGCCGCCTTCCCACGGTGTCCTTAAATGGTCTTTCCTCTGTGTGCTTCCATCCATGTTCTTCCTCTTCTTATGACTCCAGTCATATTAGATTAAGGTCCCACCCTGATGACTTCATTTAACCTTAGTTACTTCTTTAACATCTCCAAATCCCATCCTTCTCCAGGGGATCTTCCCAGCTTGGGGATCAAACTCATGTCCCGTGCATTTCAGGTGGATTCTTTACCGCTGAGCCACCAGGGAAGCCCCATTGAGGCTTAGAGTTTCAAAATGTGAATTTGGCATTAGACATGATTCAGTCCTTACCACCACCAATTTCTCACTACAACAAAGATCCCCACCTCTGATTCACACATGGGAATAAATTCAGTGTGAAGAGACATAGCAAAGTGCATTGGACAGTTAAAAGTTATGTGGGTAATTTAGGAAATTCTTGGCCAATTTTACATTTGCTTTCTCCATGTGCTATAATTACAGAAACCTGATATACATTCCAGTCTTAGATATAAGACTAAGCACTCTACTGCAGATCAGGTCACATTAGTTAGTGCTAGAGCCCAGCCCCACTGGCAGGGCATCTGATGAATGGTTAGCTGAGGCAGGTCTACCTTAATGCCATTTTCCTTCAAAGGTGTCCAGTGAAGGGGCTGTCCATGTCCCAGGAGTTTAACCTGAAATTTAAAACATACACATAAATGTCTCCATATATGTCTCTGACTTCCTCACTGTATTGGGAAGAAGCAGTTGACATTTTTTAAAGAGCAATGTAGACAGGAGATTCATTGTTTTTACTTATGATTTTACTGCTTTAATTTATTTTATTAATTTATTAATTTAATTTATTGTTTTACTGCTTTAATTTATGATCCAAATGCATGTATATATCTCTCTTGCTCCTTTCTTACTCTTGAAAGTGTGCAGGATTTGAGGAAGAATCATATAGACTGAATAGTGTCAGAAGAGAGAAAATGACTCTTGAACCAATGTGCACAACTAAGGCCTGCCTGGCTCTGACACAGGATGTTTAAGGAGAGGCTCACCTCCCTTATCCAGCCACCCTCCCTCCCCAGACGGCCCAGTGACCTCCACTCATCCATAGTACATACGTGCGATCTATTATTACTGTAACTGTTCTATATCCTTAGTCTTACACAAAATGAATTTAAGTAAGTAGTTTTCTATATATTTGTGGTTATTTTGAACCAGAAAACTTTGTTTACCGTGTAGAATAATACAAAAACAAAACCCGCGGACTTTCAAATAACAGTATTAAGGGTGGCCAAAGCTTCCCTGGTGGCTCAGCAGTAAAGAATGTGCCTGCAGTACAGGAGAAGCTGGTTTGATCTCTGGGTTGGAAAGATCCCTTGGAGAAGGAAATGGCAACCCACTCCAGTATTTTGCCTGGAAAATCCCATTGACAGAGGAACCTGGTGGGCTACAGTCTGTGGGGTTGCAAAAGAGACGGACATGACTGAGCGACTCAACAACAACAAAGAGAACGTAGATAAAATAAGAAGGTAATGTTATGCCCAGGCCTCTAAGCTGCAGTTAAACAAAAGATTTGAAAAAAAAAAAACATTTGAACTCTTTATTTCCTTTTCTGCCAGATCAGCCACAAGTGTTAGAAATGAAACATGGAAAAATGGTTTAAGGAGAAGAATTTGGACAATTCATCTCCCAGAAAACTTTTATTTTCTTACAAATAAGTTATAAAATATATTAAAATGAACTCATTGCCAGAGCTGATGGCCACAACTGTTAGATTAACCTTTTGTTATTATTGTTTAGTCGCTCAGTCCTGTCTGACTCTCTGCAACCTCATGGATTGTAGCCCACCAGGCTCCTCTGTCCATGGAATTTCCTAGGCAAAAAATACTGGAGTGCATTGCCGTTTCCTCCTCCAAAGGCTATTCCCAACCCAGGAGTCAAACTCTCAGTTGAACCCACATCTCTTGCATGGCAGGCAGATTCTTTACTGCTGAGCCAGCAGGGAAGGTTAACCTTTAACCTCCAAGTTTTTTAAGAACTTAAAATAGTAGGGCCATGACATCTTACATTTATTCAGATGTGTTCTGGGGTGAGATGTCAGAGGAAGAATCTGAACTCCAGTCATGAAAAAAATCATTTTGGATGCATGCAGTGAGAGTCCCTTGGACTGCAAGGAGATCCAACCAGTCCATTCTGAAGGAGATCAGCCCTGGGTGTTCTTTGGAAGGAATGATGCTAAAGCTGAAGCTCCAATACTTTGGCCACCTCATGCGAAGAGTTGACTCATTGAAAAAGACTCATGCTGGGAGGGATGGGGGCAGGAGGAGAAGGGGATGACAGAGGATGAGATGGCTGGATGGCATCACCGACTCGATGGACGTGAGTCTGAGTGAACTCCAGGAGTTGGTGATGGATAGGGAGGCCTGGCGTGCTGCGATTCATGGGGTCGCAAAGAGTCGGACACGACTGAGTGACTGAACTGAGCTGAACTGAATCTGAACAACACAGCATGACTGTGGAGAAGATATTTTGATAAGCATGGAGATGATGTAACTGTTTTATAGGCTTGGTTTTCTGGGGAATGAAAATTTTCAACAGCTTTTACCAAACATTGCCATTGATAAAGCTCATTTTAAAATTACTATCATGAGACGTAAATGGAATACATATATGGCTCACCTTGAAGTTAAAAGTTAATGTCTTCCTCAGGGTGTTAAAGTCAGCAATTTAAAGGAACAATGAAGACAAAATTCCCTCTTACCTTTGTTGCCCCCAGAGTAGCTTTGGGCTGAGCAAGAAAGAGCTGTCCTGATATGGGCCATTTGAGAAACATGGCATAGACCAACTTATCTTTAGGTTTGGATGTGTACCTGGTTAAGAAAAAAAAATGCATAGTAATATTTCTCATTATTTATGGGTCAGGTTCAGAATTATCTTCCAGAGATACCTCCAGTTAGTAAATATTTACCCATGTTTTCTTTAATAGAGGGAAGAAAAAATAGCCCCATGGTAGCAATAAAAAGCACCCAAAAGGATTCTGACCGCAATCCCAGAGTAGTGTGTGGTATGGGGGAGAAGTTCCTGCATCACCAGGCAGTTCTCAGGCACCAGCTAGGCGTCCTATAGTTCGACTCCATTCTGACACCATCTACCCAGAGGCAGTGTCACATTCCAAAGGGTCAGGGTTTATTCCTACCAGACTGCCCCCTCCCCAAATTTAGATAGCAGTCACGTGTCCAGATTGTCATGTGGGCTTCTGACCCACAGGCTATAGATTGGAGGTTCCTACAACCCCTCCTTGAGTTCAGCTAATTTGCTAGAGCAGCTCTCAGAATTCTACTTCCTGGATTACAGGTCTATTATAAAAGGATGTATCTCAGGAACAGCCAGATGGAAAAGACGCACAGGACAAGGTATGTGGGGAGGGGCAGGGGGCTTCCACACCCTCCCCAGGTGCCCTGTTCTCCCAACACTGCCACCAATCCAGAAGCTCTCTGAACCCCATTCTTTTGTTTTTTTATGGTGGCCTCATTAATCACTATTGATTAAATCACTGGCCATGAATGATTGTTTCAACCTCCACTCTCTCTAAAGAGCCGTTTGGAAGCTGAAGTGAACTGAAATACAAGAGGAAGGAGTTAGTGGGATGATTCAGACTGAGATCATGAAAGGAGTACAAATACTGAAAATTCGAGGTCTAAGGTACGACCAAAAGAAGGGGACAGGATCCCTAGAAAGAAGGAACTACAAGAACTGCATGCCTGCTAAGTCGCTTCAGTCGTGTCCAGCTCTGTGCAACCCTATGGACTATAGCTTGCCAGGCTCCTCTGTCCATGGGATGGTCCAAGCAAGAATACTGGAGTGGGTTGCCATACCCTCCCCTAGGGGATCTTCCCAACCCAGGGATCGAACCTGCATCTCTTAAGTCTCCTGCATGGCAGGTGAGTTCTTTACCACTAGCATCACTCGGGAAGCCCAAGAACTGAGGGGCCAGCAAATTAGAAGAGCTGTGAATATACACAGTCAGAATTATATGAAGAGTAGTTCTGGCAACCCACTCCAGTATTCTTGTCTGGAGAATCCTATGGACAGAGGAGCCTGGTGGGCTAAGTCCATGGGGTTGCAAAGAGTTGGACACAACTGAGCAACTAACATTAAGTTCTGGGGACAGCAACAGTGAGCCAGGGCTTAAACTCAAAGATGGCCTTGGGAGTCTTAGATAGCCATCTAAAGATGCAGCAAGGAGGGGAAACACACATGAACCTGTGGGGAGAGAGCTCCACTGATGAGGCAGGGAGAGTGGCCACCTGGGCTCAGTGCAGTGGAGCCAGGCAACAGCCTTATAGGGAGTGTTAAGTAGTTTGACTTTTATCTTTACTTATTGAAAGAAAACTTAATGGAATAATGCTTAATAATTGTCAAGTTCCAGATCAGACACCCTCATAGTCAAATATAAACACAGAAGCAAATTCTAAAACCAAATTTAAAACTAGCTTCTATAAAATGAAAGATTGGTGCTGAGTTCTCATTATGGCTTCTCCCAGATCCAGTATTCTAAAATTTTACAGTCAGCTGCTTCTGTGTAGACTGCCTTGCTTTATTTTCTTCGGTGAATTGACAATTGAAGTCATAAATTCAAAGAAGAGTATTTAGTCTAATCTTTGGTATATGCTTGACCAGGCTGTACTCGCTTTGGTGGTAACACAAGTGAACTTTAGAGCTTCACCAATACTGTGCTGTGCTTAATTGCTCAGTTGTGTCCGGCTCTTTGTGACCCCATGGACTGCAGCCTGCCAGGCTCCTCTGTCCATGGGATTCTCCAGGCAAGAATACTGGAGTGGGTTGCCAAGCCCTCCTCCAGGGGATCTTCCCAACCCAGGGATCAAACTCAGGTCTCCTGAATTGCAGGGGAATTCTTTAGTCTGAGCCACCAGGGAGAACTACTCTTATTTGCGTATGTTAAGATCCTACATCAGAAACCACCATATGCTTTTACAGGAGATACTAGTTAAAATTTAGCCAGTTGAGACAATTAATTTTAAAGAAAGTTCAGGTTTAGATTTATTAGAATGTATTTTTCCTGCCCTATGGCACCTCCTGCTAATTTGATGAGATGTAACACCTGCAAAAGTTAGAATTTACCTGACTAAACCAAAAGTCTCTTTTGGATTAACCACTCAGCACTTTTTTTTTTTTTTCATTTTTCTAAATTACCTACAATTTTTGTAAGAAATTTTATTTCTCCCTAAAATTTATCCACTGTTAGAAGGAATCTAGCAATTATTTCAGCTCAACTTGATAAATAATTAAGTGTTTACGCTGATTTTAAGTAAATAAAATATTTTGTATAGGTGGGCATTCATCCAATTGCCTCTTTATTATACTGTTCTCTTTATCTCTGAGAAATGTTAAATGCCTTCTTCTACCAAATAGTACTTACCATACGTCTGGGGTGACAGTATCATTCTGGGATCTCCAAGCATAGGTTTCATAGATGGCTTCTCCATTGACTTTTAACCAGATTCCCATTTGCTTCAATCGCTCCTTAAAAATTGCAGAAATGGTGCCATCTTGTGTGGGTCCAATATTCATCAAGAGATTTCCTCCACATGAAACTGTTTGTACAAGTTGCTTAAAAATTAAGAATAAATATAGTTCTTAGAGGAAGAAAACAATTCCATCATTAATCACTATCTAAGAGAATACACATAGAAAAAAAAAGAGTCATGTCCTGTGTTTACAGGCCGTTGAGTCATACAGCTTAGAAAACACAATTCTTACACGTGTACACTATTATGAATATTACTGTAATGGTCACTAGACATTTTACTGTACCTTCACCAATTCTTCAATTGTGAGATAGTCAGCGATTCCAGCATTCCTCCTGTAGCCCCAGGAAAACTTGTCTATTGTCATGCAGTTTTCCCATTTATGTGGCAAAAGATGTCCTGGGTTATAACGGTCACTACACGTATAGTAGCCACCATGCTTACAAATGCTACCAGCTCCCCAACGGTCATTGGTGACCACTGTGTCCCGAACTGGGCTGAAATGAAAAGGATGATAAAAAAAAATTTACACAAAAGCAACGTCACTGAAAAGAGGTCTGACTGAAATCCACTCTTAGAAAATAACCATAGTCGAATATAATACAAACCCCATGATTTTGAAGTAAGCTAGACCTGAGGAAGTTGTAGTCCTAGCCTGTTACTTGCTAAGCTCTGTGTCCTAGAGCAAATTACCTAATTCCTCTGAATAATCAATTTCTTCATCTGTTATTAGAACAGAACTTGGGCTTCCCTGGTGGTTCAGACAGTAAGGAATCCTCCTGCCACCGCAGGAGACACAGGTTCCATCCCTGGGTTGGGAAGATCCCCTAGAAGAGGGAATGGCTACCCACTCCAGTATTCTTGCCTGGAGATTCCCAAGGACAGAGGAGCCTGGTGGGCTACAGTCCATGGGGTCACAAAGAGTCAGACAGGACTAAGTGACTGACGCAATCTATGTAAAACACCTATGTATGCCCAGCACACGCAGCATTTCAAAGAGTCTTACTATTATTTAAACGTTCTCCCCTAGTCTCTTTCTCTTATAATTGTGCCTAATATTGAAAGATCTCAGCAAAGTTGACTGTTATGGATGGAATTCCCTGTGGCATAAAATATTCCCACAACATTATTCATCATAGCAGGTGGTACCTCCTGCACTTCTCCATTTAGAGGGGATCGTTTTGGTTCACAAACTGAAGTGGAGGACTCCCAGTATGTCCTTTTGGAAAGGAGTACCTAGAGAAACTGCAGTTATGTACCAAGAGCTCTCCAGAGGATTTGTCTGTGCATCCTCTGTGGGCCCAGAGAACACTAGCAGGACTCTCCCTAACTTCACAGCACAATACCAAGTACCTTCGAGATACAGATAGCAATTTGGTCCATATAGTGTGAGCCTTATAGAGGAGCTTAGTCAGAACTCCCTGTTCTAATGGGGCAGCCTGGAACATGCTAGAAAACAAAACGAAAGAACAGGAAGAGGTGAAATGCTGACGATGAAGGAAAAGAGGAGACAGACAAGGGTGACATCCAAGCAGCAAAGATTATCAAAGGAAAGAGGATGTGAAGAAGCAATGAGAGGAACTGAAAAGCACAGCATGAGAAACAGTGATGGATAAACAGCATTGCCCAGAGAGGTGATGAAAATGGGGGACCTACAAAATTAGTCTTCAGAGTTCTTGATGCTGTAATTTTTTTTTTTTTAGTCTCAATTCAAAATCAGACTGTTGAGCTATATTTGACTCCTGATTTGTAACTCAGGGCTTCCCAGGTGGCTCAATGGTAAAGAATCCACTTGCCAGTGCAGGCGACACGGGTTCAATTCCTGGATCAGGAAGATCCCCTGGAGAAGGAAATGGCAACCCACTCCAGTATTCTTGCTAACTAATTCTTGTTAAGAATATTCCAGTGTTCTTGTAACTCTTGATATTTTGAGTAAATATTGATATATCTAATATGCATTATTTATAATGATTTTCTCCCCATGTCACAAATAAGCCTGAAGGGGAATATTTCAAGAAGCAAGAACTAATATTATACAGGTATTAGGAATGTCACGACAGAAGTCTAGTAGCACACACACCTCTCATTGTACAACCAGGCTAGGAAGTCTAAGCTTTTCCAGTAGGTATCTGGGGCCCCTCCATCGCCATCTGCCCACAGCACCTCTGGCTGATACTTGTTCACTAACTCGTAGAGCTCAGGCAGCATCTTAGACACTGGATATTGTCGTTTCTGGAACAAGCTGGATTCATCCTCAAGGAAGAGCGGATGAAACCACTCAAAAAGGGAGTAGTACAGCCCGAAGCGCAGGTCAGTCCTGTTCCTAACCGCAACTGCAAGTTCCTTGATGATATCCCTCTTCGGCCCCACGTCTACTGCGTTCCAGTTCCACGAGTACTCTGAGCCCCACAAGGTGAAGCCTGAAACATTATATTAAAAGCCTCTGTAAGCATATCAACTCTGTTCTAGTAAATGTGCACCCATACCAACACCAAGTTATAAAGGCAGTACACGTGACATATAAATCAGTTTCTACGAACATCTGTTTTATGACCATTTTTTTCCTTAGTATATATTTTGCTTTCATGCAAGAAACAAATGAGAATTTAAAACATATTTTTATGTATATATTTGGCTGCACAGGGCCTTAGTCGTGGCATGCAGGAATGCTTAGTTGCAGCGTGCAAACTCTTAGTTATGGCATGTGGGCTCTAGTTCCCTGACCAGGGATCAAACCTGGTTCCCCTGCATTGAGAGCACTGAGTGTTAGCCACCAGGGAGGTAACTAACAAATGAGAATTTAAACAAAGTAGAACCAAGATTTTTTAAAGTACTTCTCAGGGTACTCCACTGTTGTTGTTGCTCAGTGGCTAAATTGTGTCCAACTCTTTGTGACCCCCACGGACTACCGGATGAGAACTTCCATTATCTCCCGAAGTTTGCTCAGATTTGTGTCCATTAAATCAGTGATGTTATCTAGCCATCTCATCCTCTGTCATCCCCTTCTCCTTTTGCTTTCAATCTTTTCCAGCATCACAGTCTTTTCCAATCAGTCAGCTCTTCACATCAGGTGGTCAGAATACTGGAGCTTCAGCATCAGTCCTTCCAATGAATATTCAGGACTGATTTCCTTTAGGATTGACTGGTTTGATCTCCTTGCAGTTCAAGGGACTCTCAAGAGTCTTCTCCAGCACAACAATTTGAAAGCATCAATTCTTCAGCGCTCAGTCTTCTTTATGGTCCAACTCTCACATCCATACATGACTACTGGAAAAACCATAGCTTTTGGAGTGGGTTGCCAGTGATTTTGGAGCCCAAGAAAATAAGGTCTGTATAGTCTGACCTTTCTCCCTCTTAGATGATAAGCTCCTGGAGGGACAGTGTCATGTCTGCAGTGTTCCCTGTTATATCCTCAGCCAATGTCTAGCACAGGGTCTAGTACAAAATCACAATCAACATTAGCAGATCATAGCTGAGATGGGAACATCTTCCACATCCACCATTCTAACAATGACTGTGACCACTTACAGGGAAGAACCATAGATGCACTCCTGCATGATTCTTGTCTTCTAAATCAAAGAGTATATTCCCTGATTTTAGAATTATTTTATTATAGTATGATTCATAGAACACTGATACTCCATGTTCAGGAGTAAATCTCCTTTACCCTCATTATTCATTTAACCCAGGTGGGGGTAAGGTACTCTTCCCCAGTAGTTCTATACTTGAAATGTACCCACCATCTGTAATCTCATCCTACTCTAAAATCATAAGCTTGGATGTTGTGCTTTAAATTACCTAAAAGTGAATTATCTACCAACTAAATGGATAAGAAGAATGCCATTACATAAGCACTGTGAAATAATTTATATTTTAAAAGGAATTTGCGTTTAGATTGCTGGCTTTTCTACATGAAAACCATAGAAGCACTATATAAATTGAAATACTTAAGGAATAATATAAAAGCCTCAAAATCTTTGGTTAGGATCTAGGAACATGAATACATTGTTACTGTCCTACTAAAATCTAAAGGAATGTTTGTGAACCAACATACCTAAGGTGTTTGGTGTAACACTTTACTTTTATAAATTAGGACAAGTCCAAGGCAGAAAGTGAAGAAGAACTAAAGAGCCTCTTGATGAATGTGAAAGAGGAGAATGAAAAAGTTGGCTTAAAGCTCAACATTCATAAAACGAAGATCATGGCATCTGGTCCCATCACTTCATGGCAGACTGATGAGCAAACAGTGGAAATAGTGGCTGACTTTATTTTTCTGGGCTCCAAAATCACTGCAGATGGTGACTGCAGCTATGAAATTAAAAGACACTTACTCCTTGGAAGGAAAGTTATGACCAAGCTAGACAGAGTATTAAAAAGCAGAGACATTACTTTGCCAACAAAGGTCCATCTAGTCAAGGCTATGGTTTTTCCAGTGGTCATGTATGGATGCAAGAGTTGAACTATAAAGAAAGCTGAGCACTGAAGAATTGATGCCTTTGAACTGTGGTGTTGGAGAAGACTCTTGAGAATCCCTTGGACTGCAAGGAGATCCAACCAGTCCATCCTAAAGGAGATCAGTCCTGAATTTTCATTGGAAGGACTGATGGCTGAAGCTGAAACTCCAATACTTTGGCCACCTGATGCGAAGAGCTGACTCATTTGAAAAGACCCTGATGCTGGGAAAGACTGAAGGCAGGAGGAGAAGGGGATGACAGAGGATGAGATGGTTGGATGGCATCACTGACTCGATGGACATGGGTTTGGGTGAACTCCGGGAGTTGGTGATGGACAGGGAGGCCTGGCGTGCTGTGGTTCATGGGGTCGCAAGAGAGTCAGACATGACTGAGCGACTGAACTGAACTGAACTGAAGATGGACACACTCTTTGGGTTCATTTTGAAGAAACTTTTAAAAGAGCTCACACTGGTTCTAAAGATGTTTGCAGTAAGCTTCAAAGCACTGTCAGTGATATTTAAAGTCTTATTCCATATGTCTTAACTTGGCAGGCCCTAATGTCTGGCGGTGCTAAAACCACTTTGGGTCTTCGGTTCAGTAGCACCACCAGAAGCTCACACAGTGGTCTTCCAGCCTAACTGGGTTCAGCAGGGTCTCTTCTATAGGCATGAAAACTTCCAACAATATGGTCCTAGAAAGTGTATAAATGTGGGCTACATCATTTGTCCTCACAGCATGATTAAGAGTTGTTTTGCTATGTTTTTAAATAAGCTAAGTAATAGTTTGTACCATATAGCCTGGAGAAGTTCTAGACATCAGGAAATCAACATGTCCTAAGTATCCATCTCAACCTGCAGGAAAAAAATCATTAAGCCACTGGACTGTGGCCAAAAGGAAAAATATCCTGATTCCTTATTTTGAGTTTCCATTCTTCCCTCGTAATCCCCCACGCACCGCTGCAGAAGACAGTGAGACAATTTTTTTTATTCCAATGCAAACAAATCCTCTAATTATTTATCTTTGATTGCACTGGGTCTTTGTTGCTATGTACGGGCCTTTCTCTAGTTGCGGCTGGTAGGGGCTGCTCTCTAGTCGTGGTACTCAGGCTTCTCATTGAGGTGACTTCTCTTGTTGTGGAGCTCGAGCTCTAGGGCACATGGGCTTCAGGAGTTGCAGCTTGAGGGCTCTAAACTCTGGCTTAGTTGCCCCAAGCATGTGGGACCTTCCCGGACCAAGGATTGAACCTGCATCCCCTGCATTGGCAGACAGATTGTTAACCACTGGACCATCAGAGAGGTCCAGATTATCTAATTATTAACATGCTGTTGGAAGAATAATAACGTGCTGATGTTTCCTTGATCTTGTAGATACAGGAATGATAATGGGTAGATTCTATCCTATTAATGTGATCCCTTTAATGGTTCATTTTATGTATTAACTTGCCTGGGCCACAGGGTGCCCAGAAATTTGGTTAAACATCATTCAGGATATGTTCCTGAAGGTGTTTCTACAGGAAATTAACATATGAGTAGTTAGACTGAGTAAAGCAGATTGCCCACCCGAAGTGGTGGGCCTCATCCAATCCATTGAAGGCCTAAATAGAATAAAAGGCTGGTTAAGAAAGAATTCTTCAGACTTTCCTCGTGGTCCAGTGGTTAAGACTCCCCACTTCCCACATGCAGGGGGCATGGGTTCAATCCCTGGTCAAGGAACTAAGATCCTGTATGGCGTGCATTGTAGCCAAAAAGAAAGAAAAAAAAAAAAAAGCAGGAAAGTTTAAGGAGTCATGTTTTTTGTTTTTTAATTAAAAAGAAAAATTGTTTTCTCTGTATGTCTTTGAGCTGAGACATTAGTCTTCTCCTGCCTTTTAACTTAGATTTGGACAGGTACTTATATTATCCACTCTCCTGTTCCTGATGCCTTTGGGCTCATACTGGAACTATATAATTGGCTATCTTGGGTCTGGACTTCTCAGCCTCCCTAGTTGCATGAGCCAGTTTCTTATGATAAATCTATACATATTATACTTCCTGTATAATAGCTCTATTTCCTATATAATACTTATACTTCCTCTATAATAGCTCTATCTTCCTGTTAGCTCTATTTCTCTGGAGAACCGTAATTCAACCACTCTATTTCTTTTTAGATATTCTTCCACCATCTCTGATATTTCTGGGCATCATTACAGCCTTGCAGTCCTGTTCCTTTCAGGTGGCCCGTGTCATTTTCATCAATAGCAGACTTTCCTCAACTGAGTCATATAAGAGTTGACCAAAAGCACCACCTTGTATGTTGGTCATGATGTAAGGCAATAGCAAATAATCCCCAGGGTACCTTCCCAGAATGCATTACAGAGGGGAGAAGAAAACGGAAAGAATGCAATTCAGTTGTAAACTTTGACCTGCAAACCACATTCCCCTTCAAAGGGCTTTAATCAAATCTTGCGTTACTTGGAAATTGTTAAATATGCATATAATAAAATGCGATCAGTTTCCATTTTTTTCTATATGTGGAGATTATGATCTTTCTGCATACTTAATGCTCCTTTTTTTCTTTTTCTTAATGCTTCGTAATTGGGGCAACATGTGATCTCTTAAATTACAAGCAAACATCAGTAGCCACTTAGGATTGCTCCTAAGAGAAAACTCTGTTTTCATGTGGATGACCTTGCTTTAGTTTCTTCTCCCAAAAGAACTACTTCACATTCTAACCACTGTCAGTGTTTGCAGATGTTGTTCTTACTCACCTTCATGATGTTTGGAAGTTAAGACAACGTATTTGGCACCAGAAGCCTGTAAAATATCTGCCCACTGGTTTGCATCAAAAAATTTTGCTGTAAATAGTGGTCCAAAATCTTCATATGTGAAATCAGGAGGGTAATTATTTTTCATAAAGTCCACATAAGCTGGTATCTTTTCCTTTTGCCAGTACCACCTAGGGGGATGAAGGAAACAGCATATAAGTAGCATACACATGAACACTTGAAATATAGGTATCCCTCAGTATTCATAGAGAATGAGTCCCATGTTTCTCAGCAGATACTAAAATCTGTGAGTACTCAAGTCCCTGACATCAAATGGCATACTACAGCCTGCCCTCCAGATCTGCAGTTTGGGCATCTGCAGATTCAAGCAAACATAGATGAAAATTTTTATCTGAGGTTGGTTAAATCCAGAGATGCAAATCCCTTGAATATGGAGGGCCAATTATGTATTTATTGAAAAAAAAATACACCTAAAAGAAGACCAAACGTGTGCTATTCAAGGGTCAACTATAACTTCCTTTACTAAAATTCTCCCTTATTCAGATGTTACTAAGGTTCCCTTCCTAACTTCCCCATTGAGTCTGACTTCACTTAAGGAAAGCTTACAAAACTTCCATAGTCTTCCATCTATCCCTCTGTGAACTCTACTCAGCTTATCAACCAGAACATTCTAAACAAACAAGTCACCCATTTGCTTTTAATTCTTCACTTTTAGATTGCAACATGGAGTATACATAATTAGTCCTTTGTAACATAAATGATGAAGTCTTCAAAAGAAGACAAAGTGCATAAAATATAACATAAATGTATTATATTCACTAGCAGGGAACAAGTTGGGGAGGAAATGACAGTAAAATCAAGAAGATGCTGTTATTTTAATATACTGACTCAGTCTTCAAGGATTACTGGTTATATGCACTTATTCTGAGCAGTGGGTCCTCAACTGCCTAAGCAGAGCTTCAGAAGGAAAACAACATTGAAAACACAACTTAAAAAAAGAAAACTATTTATTTATTTATTTATTTTGCTGCCCTGGATGTTAGTCACAGCATGCAGGATCTTTAGTTGTGGCATGCGAACTCTTAGTTGCAGCATATGGGATCTAGTTCCCTGACCAGCGATGGAACCCGGGCCCCCTGCACCAGGAGTGTGGAGTCTTCACCATTGGACCACCAGGGAAATCCTCAAAGCATAATTTTTAGGTAAACATTTTATATAAACATGGCAGTAAGTTCATGGTCATGAAATAGATGCAAGTCCCCCCTCTGACCCATCTTTTATTCTTCCTTTCACTACTCCTTTCATAAGAGTGTTTTTACTGGATGAACAAATTCATAATCAGCACTAGATCTCCAAAGATGACCAGGAGGTTCTTTCTGCTGAGAAGGCTTTGCTGAAGGACATACTGTGTCACAGGCACTATTCTTTACCTGCCCAAGAGTCAGATACATACTTTCCCAGCTTCCATCACAGCTACCACATGGACACCTGACCCATGCTGGCCAGTAGAACTGGAGGGGAAGCCAACTTGGGAGATTCTGGGAATGGTCTCCTTTCTAGTAGAAGGAGATACAATCTGCCTTTGGACAAGGCTGTGTGATGTGATGCCTGGCCACCATCATGTCACCATGACAGGACAAGTCAACAGGCTGAGGATGACAAAGAGCCCAGGACTTTGATTTCATCACTGAGCCAAGTACTTCTAAATTTCTTATTATGTATAGTAATAAGCTCCTATTATTATATCTTTTATTTGAGTTTTCTGTACCTTCAAGTGAAAGTATCCTAATTGATCCATGATGCATTTTTATCTTTTAAATGGAACTGCAAAAGAGAAACTGGGAGAGTCAGAAAGTTAAAAGATAAGACATTTCTATTTTTTTCCTAGCACATCTAATTTGAACCTGCATTCTCTATTATAGTCTAGAGTCACTTCTCAAATTTCATAGTAATAGAGATGAGAAGAAGCACTTACAGTAAACAGCCCACCATTTATATTTGTTTTTGAGCTGCCTAGTCAAATATACTCATCTCTGCTGTTGACTGCCCCAGGTCAAATCGAGTGAGATCAGAGATTTAGAGGAGATAAAAAGGGAAACTATAGATAATTAAGAATCTTCTATAGGGTTATTGCACTTCCAGACCATCAAAAATATACTCTGTTTTGTATGAGAATTATCTTTATTGTTCCAGGTCAAAATAAACAACTTTGTGTTTATTTGTAGAAAACAAGAAGTTAACCATTACAAAGAATAAGATGACTCAAAGCTAGTTGTTTTGTGCAGAGCACTAGTTTCAACTAACAAACATCAAATCCTCTCCTAGCATCAAATGTATACTTACCTAATCTTCCCAGGTGAACAAAGGTGCTAATGGTTAACAGAACCTGCTTGCCAATGCAGGAGGCATAAGAGACACGGGTTCAATCCCTGGCTTGGGAAGATGCCCTAGAGGACGGCATGGCAACCCACTCCAGTATTCTTGCCTGGAGAATCCCATGAAAACAGAGGAGCCTGGTGGGTCCACGGGGTCACAAAGAGTCAGACATGACTGAGTGAGCACACACAATAAAAGATGAAGAAATCTGTTAATTTATGTACCTTGCTGTCAGGGAATGTTTAACAGTAGGATTCCTGTGTACTGTTTCCTATCTTTCGTGAGCCCTCTGTTCCTTATCAGTTCCTAGTAACAGGAACAAGCTGAGCAGCATGCTGCTCCCAGGACTGAGGTCATGAGATGGAATGCATGCATAGGGTTTCCTTCATTAGCTTTTCCATATGGTAAAAGTGATTATTTATGACCCTCTTTCTTTGATATGGATTGTCTTCTGGTTTTATGACCTCTATTACTCCTTGTTTCCTTGGTAACTTGTAAAGTCTGGTCTTATGATCTTTATCTGAAGAAGCTACCTTTTAAAGCAGTATATATACTCACACAGAGTTCAATAAAGCACTCTTTTTCCACCAGAGACTTGGGTCCCCGTGTCCTTTTCTTCTCTCTCTGTCTCTTTCTGGCTGATTCTCTGGAGCATGGAAGCCTGCCGAGCTCACTTTCCTGCCCGGGCTTTCAAGACCTCTTCGAGAGGGCGCCCTGTGCCTACGTAAGTGGTACAAGCCCTGTCCTAGGTCTTTATTGGTTCTCTGTGTAACCCAGGGAGTATTAGCCTCTTTCCTTCTTTCACTTTCTTATCGTCGACTCCAGACCACCAGGTTCCAGTCCATTAAAGGACCGCAACACCTTGCTAATCGAAACGTTTCAAAAATAAATTCAAAATGCCTCACAGCACAAAGCTTACAAAGAAAGATTTATAATATCCTGAAGCAAATATATTTGGTAATACAGGTTATGGAAAGAAAGAGTCCCATATTTTACAAGTTGATTTCAAAAGAGCATATGAATAGTACTCCATAGCTTATGCAGTTCTTTTACATCAATTGGCCTAACTGAATAAGAAAAGTTACTGGTTGCAGAAAGTCAGTGTCTTCATAGAAAGTGGTACAGTGTTTATAGTGTAAATGTTTACAGTGTAATACAATATATAATTTATACTCTGTATTGTATCAGCCAACTAAAAATTGTCACTTGCCATCTGATTCTATAAGAATGAAGTCCTTAGCCACTGTAGTTGCTGACTTTCAACACACCCTGAAAGGACAGGGTGGAGATTAGGAAAAACTGTCAGAACAGCTTTTCAGATAGTCAGATATTTTCAGAAGATTTTATGAGCCCAATTTCTTGCATGTTTCTCATAGCTAGAAAAGCACTAAAATCATTAAGGGAGACATCTGTTCCTGGTGACAAGCAGTGACCTTCTTGTAACTAGCAGTAACCTTCTGTCAAAATGTGTGCTGATTGCATATATCCCCTTTCACCAAAAAACGACATATATACTGACCTCCGGCTTCCCTGGTAGCTCAGCGGTAAGGAAACTTCCTGCAATGCAGGAGATGTGGATTTGATCCCTGGGACGGGAATATCCCCTAGAGAAGGAAATGGCAACCCATTCTAGTATTCTTGCCTGGGAAATCCCATGGACAGAGGATTCGGGGTCACAAACGTAGGCTACCGTCCAAGGGGTCGCAAAGAGTAGGACACAACTTAGCAACTCAACAACAACACACTGACCTCCACCCTTACCTCTTCAGAACAGTTCCACAGAGCTCTCTAAGAGGCAGTCTCCTAGGTCACAGTCCTCATTTTGCCCCAAATAAAACTTAATTCACAACTCTCACCCTGGGTGTTTTTTTTATAGTTGTCATATGGAATATATATTGTATGAATTAAATTTGTTGTACATTATGTATATAGTATAACATAGGTTTAAATATTCATTGTTTATTTTATTATCTTAGGAATATATTATTTATGTGTATATATGTGTATTATGCATACATATATATGTAGTAACATTTCTATCTTGAAGAACTTAACATACCTGAAGTATTTAAGCAAGAAAGATGTGAGACACTTAAAGCTGTAAAGGTATGGCTCTCAAGGTAAAATCTAAAGAGCAATTTTTTGTGCACCACTTTTCACATGTTGTTGCTGTTGTTTAATTGGTAAGTCGTGTCCAAATCTTTCTGAGACCCCATGGACTGTAGCCCACCAAGCTCCTCTGTCCATGGGATTTTCCAGGCAAGAATACTGGAGTGGGTTGCCATTTCCTTCTCCAGGGGATCTTTCTGACCCAGGGATCAAGCCAGTGTCTCCTGCACTGGCAGGGGGATTCTTTATCACTGAGCCACCAGGCAAGCCCACTTTTCACATTTTGTTCAGTCGCTAAGTTGTGTCCAGCTCTTTCCAACCCCATGGACTGCAGCATGCCAGGCTCCCCTGACCTCCGCTATCTCTGAGTTTGTTCAAATCCATGTCCATTCAGTCAGTGATGGTATCTAACAATCTCATCCTTTGCCACCCCTTTTTCCTTTTTCCTTCACTCTTTCCCAGCATCAGGGTCTTTTCCAATGAGTCAGCTCTTCACATTAGGTGGCCAAAGTATTGGAGCTTCAGCCACAGTCCTTCCAATGAATATTCGGGATTGATTTCCTTTAGGATTGACTGGTTTGATCTCTTGCATCCAAGGGACTCTCAAGAATCTTCTCCAACACCACAGTTCAAAAGCATCAATTCTTCAGCACTCAGCTTTCTTTATGGTCCAACTCTCATATCCATACGTGACTACTGGGAAAACCATAGTTTTGACTAGATGGACCTTTGTTGGTAAACTGATATCTCTTGCTTTTTAATATGCTGTCTAGGTTTATCATAGCTTTCCTTCCAAGGAGCAAGCATCTTTTAATTTCAAGGCAGCAGTCACTGTCCACAGTGATTTTGGAGCCCAAGAAAAGAAAATCTGTCACTGTTTCCATTTCTCCCAATCTATTTGCCAGAAACGGACCAGATGCTATGATCTTAGTTTTTTTAATGTTGAATTTCAACACCTTTTTCACTCTCCTCTTTCACCCTCATCAAGAGGCACTTCAGTTCCTCTTCACTTTCGGCCATTAGAGTGGTATCATCTGCCTATCTGAGATTTTCTCCCAGCAGTCTTAATTCCAGCTTGTGATTCATCCAGTCTGGCATTTCTCATGATGTACTCTGCATATAAGTTAAAAAGCAGGGTGACAACATACAACCTTGTCATACTCCTTTCCCAATTTTAAACCAGTCCATTGTTCCATGTCTGGTTCTAACTGTTGCTTCTTGACCTGCATACAGATTTCTCAGGAAGTAGGTAAGGCGGTCTGGTATTCCCATCTCTTTAAGAATTTTCCAGTTTGCTGTGAAGCACCCAGTCAAAGGCTTTAGCATAGTCAATGCAGCAGAAGTAGATGTTTTTCTGGAATTTCCTTGCTTTCTCTGAGATCCAGTGGATGTTGGCAATTTGATCTCTGGTTCCTCTGCCTTTTCTAAATCCAACCTGTACATCTGCAAGTTCTTGGTTCAGGTACTGCTGAAATCTAGCTCAAAGGATTTTGAGCATAATCTTGTAGCATGTGAAATGAGCACAATTGTGTGATAGTTTGAACATTCTTTGGCATTGCCCTTCTTTGGGATTGGAATGAAAACTGACATTTTCCAGTCCTGTGGCCACTGCTGAGTTTTTCAAATTTGCTGATTCATTGAGTGCAGCACTTTAACAGCACCATCTTTTATAGGATTAGCTCAGCTGGAATTCCACCACCTCCACTAGCTTTGTTCATAACTTTTCACATAGCGATCTGTTAATAATTGGAGTTTCTTAGGGTTAATATTCTAGAATAATTTTTAAAATTTTTCCTTGGGCTACATGTGGTAACATTTTAAGGTTAAAAAGCCAGTGAATGCCCAAGTGAACAGAAGTCTCACATACCCATGAATTTATGCTTAAACCCTGCTTCGTGGCAGAACAACTGACAATTGACAAGTAGCAGCAGAACAGCAATGGAGCGAGTCTGCAGTTCGAAGGACAAGGACGGTTTAGGCCCAGAGCTTCCTCCTACGACCCCCACACAAGCCCATTACTTTTCTGCTATTTTATTCTGTCGATGGCTGCAGAGTGATAAGAACAACTGAGAAGTACAACTACCAAGAAGCTGAGAAGCCAGAGCCACATCAAGTGTCTGACTCTTGAAGTCATACGGAAGAAAAATTCAGCGTTCACCCAGCACCAACCACTTACCCAGTAAACCATAAACGTAACACCCGGAAATGCAAAGCGCGGCTCCAACAGCAGGAGGTGAAACTAAGAGACAAACAAACCCGCAAAGGCTGGAGGTCTGGGTCCTGGCTGCAGGCCAGTGGGGTGCAAAGCGGGATTAGAGGAGACTGAGGGAGGCGTGCTCACCAGAACCATTCGCTCCCGAAACTGGGCACGGAGAACACGCCCCAGTGGATAAAGATGCCGAACTTGGCCTTGTCGAACCAGGCGGGTAGCTGGCGGGCGTCCAGGGACTCCCAAGTCGGGTCGAAGGGCGCGGGGCCGCCCGCGGAACCCGGCGGCGGCAGCAGAAGCACCAGGATCAGCAGCGGGAGCGCCGGCCCGGGCAGCTTCGGGGCTCGCATAGCCTCGCAGCCCCCGTCCTGGACGCTCTACCGCGGCCTCCGAAAGCTCGTCCTTCCGCGTCCGCGGCTAAGTAAGAGCCGCCACGGTCACCTGACCAAGCTGCCTTAGAAAAAAGGCAACCTCCCCGCTGGTATGGGAGTGGCCGCGGTTTGGGCCCTGGAACAGAATGACCACAGGAGGCCTGCAGCACTCTCTTGCATAACTAAGGAGGCCAGTATTACCCCAAAGCCTGCCCTGAGCCTGCTCCTCTCAGCCTCCTAGATTATCCTCTCGAGGGAGAAGAAACTAGTCTGGTTCAGGGACCCGTGGGAGCGCCTCTCCGTTCAAGCTGCAGGACGCTTCCAGAAACCGCCCAGAGAAGGCAAGCTACTGAGCAGCCTGGGTGGAATCGTGGACCTGGAGCCCAATACGGACACCGCAGGCGGACCATCCAGCGGGTGACATGGAAAAACCCAGATCATTCTCAGCCTCTCCCACCCACCAAGATCCAGGGTGTGTTTGGAACTGTGGTTGTCAGCCTTGGAGTCCCAATTCAGGTTGGAGCTCCAGAATTTGCATATCTAATCAAGTTCTACATGATGCTGGTTTTGCTGGTCTGAACACCAAACTTGGAGAACCACTGCAATTGAAAACAGTGGCCTAAGACAGGTGAAACCAGTGAAATGAATGCTTGAGAAATCTGAAGTCAGAAACTTGGAATGATTAACCAAGGTTAAAAGCGCAATTCAGATGGGCTTCAATCCCAGCCAAAGCTCTGTCGACTAAAAAAGACACACAAGCTAGTTAAGTTTTGTTGTTGTTCAGTCTTTCAGTTCAGTTGCTCAGTTATGGCCGACTCTTCACGGCCCCTTGGACCACAGCACACCAGGCCTCCCTGTCCATCACCAACTCCCGGAGTCTACTTAAACTCATCTTCATTAAGTTGGTGATGCCATCCAACCATCTCATCCTCTGTCATCCCCTTCTCCTCCTGCCCTCAACCTTTCCTAGCATCAGGGTCTTTTCAAATGAGTCAGCTCTTTGCATCAGGTGGCCAAAGTATTGGAGTTTCAGCTTCAACATCAGTCCTTCCAATGAACATTCAGGACTAATCTCTTTTAGGATGGACTGGTTGGATCTCCTTGCAGTCCAAGGAACTCTCAAGAGTCTTCTCCAACACCACAGTTCAAAAGCATCAATTCTTTGATGCTCAGCCTTCTTTATGGTCCAACTCTCACATCTGTACATGACTACTGGGAAAACCATAGCTTTGACTAGATGGACCTTTGTTGGCAAAGTAATGTCTCTTCTTTTTAATATGCTATCTAGGTTTGTCATTGCTTTTCTTCCAAAGAGCAAGCATCTTTTAATTTCATGGCTGTAGTCATTGTCCACAGTGATTTTGGAGCCCAAGAAAATAAAGTCTGTCTCTGTTTCCACTGTTTTCCCATCTATTTGCATGAAGTGGTGGGACTGGATGTCATGATCTTCGTTTTTTGAATGTTGAGGTTTAAGCCAACTTTTTCACTCTCCTCTTTCACTTTCATCAGGAGGCTCTTTAGTTCCTCTTTGCTTTCTGCTATAAGGGTAGTGTCATCTACATATCTGAGGTTATTGATATTTCTCCCAGCAGTCTTGATTCCTGCTTTGGTTCATCCAGCCCAGCATTTCTCATGATGTATTCTGCATATAAGTTAAATAAGCAGGCTGACAATATACAGCCTTGACATGAAAGTGAAAGTGAAAGTCGCTCAGTAGTGTCCGACTTTTTGCAACCCCATGGACTTCATAGTCCATGGAATTCTCCAAGTCAGAATTCTGGAGTGGGTAATCTTTCCCTTCTCCAGGGGATCTTCCCAACCCAGGGATCAAACCCAGGTCTCCCACATTGCAGGCAGATTCTTTACCAACTGAGCTATCAGAGAACATACTCCTTTCCCAATTTTGAACCAGTCTGTTTTTCCATATCCAGTTCTAACTGTTGCTTCTTGACCTGCATACAGGTTTTGCAGGAGGCAGGTAAGGTGGTCTGGTATTACCATCTCTTTAAGAATTTTCCACAGTTTGTTGTGATTCACAAACTCAAAGGATTTAGCATAGTCAAAGGCTTTCCCTATGTTGTTAAATTTAAGTCTGAATTTTGCAATAAGGAGTTCATGATCTGAGCCAAAATCAGTTCCTGGTCTTGTTTTTGCTGACTGTGTAGAGCTTCTCCATCTTTGGCTGCTGCTGCTAAGTCACTTCAGTCGTGTCCGACTCTGTGTGACCCCATAGACAGCAGCCCACCAGGCTCCCCCATCCCTGGGATTTTCCAGGCAAGAGTACTGGAGTGGGGTGCCATTGCCTTCTCCGCCATCTTCGGCTACAAAGAATTTAATCAATCTGATATCAATATCGAGCATCTGGTGATGTCCATGTGTAGAGTTAAGCTTTATTTGGGGAAGAAATGAGGACTGCAGCCCTGGAGACACACCTCAAATGCTCTGAAAGACCGCTCCAAAGAGGCAGCGAAAGTGAAAGTGAAGTCACCCAGTTGTGTCCTACTCTTTGTGACCACATGAACTGTAGCCTGCCAGGCTCCTACATCCATGGGATTTTCCATGCAAGAGGACTGGAGTGAGTTGCCATTTCCTTCTCCAGGGGATCCTCCCAACCCAGGGATGGAACCCAGGTCTCCCACATTGCAGGCAGATGCTTTACCATCTGAGCCACCAGGGAAGCCCTGGTGGGAGTGAGAGAAGAGGCAGTGGGTCAATATATAAGATTTTAGTGAAGGGGGAGTTCAGTGTAATCAAGCTCTTACTTTACAAAAGGTTTTCTCCTCGTCAGGAGGAGCTGATGTCACCACGAAGGGATTTAATGATTTTCTACCTATGAAGAGATGCAAGGATTGGGATCATAAAATCAGTTCCTGAAAATATCTAACTATCTAGAGATGGTTGGATGGCATCACCAATTCAATGGATATGAACTTGTGCAAACTCCGGGAGATGGTGAGGGACAGGGAAGCCTCCTGAACTGCAGTCCATGGGGTCTCTAAGAGTCAGATGTGATTTGGCAACTTCCCAACCAAGGGATTAAACCCACATCTTTTACATCCTCTGCATTGGCAGACGGGTTCTTTGCCACTAGTGACACCTGGGAAGCCCAATTCAAGCACATTACATTTAAATTATCAGTGCCAACGCTCATGCGACAGGAGGCAGAGCTCAGGTGGGGAACGCAAGTGATGAGGAGCGGCTGTAAATACAGATGAAGCTTCATTGGCTAGCCCACCACCCACCTCCTGCTATAACAGCCTCGTTCCTGACAGGCCACAGACCAAAAACCGGCCATGGCCTGGGGATCGGGGAACCCTGCCTTATGGGAATGCAGGGATCTGGAGCAGATTACCTCCCTCGTGCAGACCAGGAAATTTCAGACTGAATTATTTAAAATTCTACTCCTGAGAGAGGCTGAAACTGTGATTAGCTGATATTAAGTCTTGGTTGGGTTTAGCACACGTGACTCCATTTGGGGCTGCTTGTTTCCTTTTAACAAGTATTATGAAAGAACAAAGAAGAAAATGAGACTAAGTAGCTGTTGCCTTCATTCTCCTTTCTCTTCAAAGATATGGGAGCAGCAGCAGCCACCTGTCACCCCAGGTACAAAGGCATTTACCCTCTTGATGCAATGTTGATGGCTTCCCAGCACCACAGTCTGACAGGAGGGCTCCCAGTCTTTTCAGAGTGTGGTTATCCTGGAAATGACAATCTGAGAATCCACTGGACATCATTACCAAGTGCAGTAGCCCCAGCTAGTGAAAAAGTGGGGTGATCATTTTTATTTCCTAGTCTTTGATCCTAGGATGATCTAGTACCTCAGTGGCCCCTTGAACCTCCAGGGCACATTTGAACAAAAAAAGAAACGGACCTTTAGTCACTGTGCCTTGACATAAAAGGCATTTTTTGCAGTGACAAGAAGACTGTGAACTCTTAGAGGGACAGTAGTCGTAGCTGTGATGACAAGACACGTGGCCCAGTCTTCTCATCATCACCTTCGCCCAAGTGAACCTCACCTTTCGAAAGTTTCCATCTTCCAGACAAATTTCTTTTCTCGTGTAATACGTTATTGTATTTTGGCACTAGTGGTAAAGAACTTGCTAGACAATGAAGGAGACGAAGAGACACAGGTTTGATCCCCGGGTCGGGAAGATCCCCTGGAGGAGGAAATGGCAAACCACTCCACTATTCTTGCTTGGAGAATCCCATGAACAGAGGAACCTGGTGGGCTATGGTCCATAAGGTCACAAAGAGCGCCCAGCATGTATTTCAGTTAAAGACTGCAAATCGGACCTTCTGATCTGCATAAATGCCACTGGGTCATTTACCATTTCACTAGAAAGCAAAGAACATTTTTTTTTTTTAGTTAATAAGTACAACCTTATCCTAAAAGTACAATTTCTGTAGGAAATACTGAAAATTGGTGAAAGACTTTCCCTAGAGCCCTGAGGAAACATAAGAATCCTAGAATGCCAGATGGGAACTGTTGATGAAGGATTTGCAATGGATAGGAAATAGATTTATCTGGAAATGAAGAGATGCTACTCAAAATATACTTTTTAAATGACTGAGAGGATGAAACATTTTAGAACATGGTCACTGATGGCGAGCATGTGTGTCCCATTTTATAATATAATGCTTTACAAAGCTACAGCGTTAGCACGTAAAGCTACTGCTAATTGAGCAATAGAACACCACCACCTAGGGTTTAAAGTTTGTACTTAAAGGTTTTGATAGAGAATCCAGGTATCTGAGAAACAATAGATGTTTTAAGTGTGCTTGGCTCATCTTGGAAAGCTTTGGGCCTCAATGGGCAACACAGTTAAGGGGCCCCAATCCCACCCCGTTTGTCTGAGGTCACCTGGAGGCAGCAGGTGAAGAGAGTAGAAGGGTCAAGTACTTGTCCCTTGTAGCAACAGTGCGGCCACCAGTGCCGGCAGCCACATGCTGGGGAGCTGCTGGTCCTCGGGGTGCTTACCGTGGTCACTGCTCATGATCTCCCGTGGGGAAAGGCAGCTCAGCCAGCCGTGGCCAACATCTGTTGCTGCCAGAGGAAGCAGTCGTGCTGTTGACGGCCTCAGGGACTGCCGAGGCTGGAGCTGCTATCTGAGTGAGGCTCTCAAGGATACATTCTGGATCTCCATATGGGAGTTGGGTGGCTGCCAGAAGCCAGTCTTGGCAGTTCCCAGAATTCCTCTGAAGTGGACAATGGAAGAAGTGAAACATTTGCCCCACGCTGACATCAGCATGGAGCCTCTCTCTTGGAAACGCAGAAGTAAAGCATTCAAAACAAACTGAAAACCCACGCCATTCTTTATATGGTAAACCAACCAGCTTCATGGTAGAGACAACATGTGACATGGGGAAATAAAATCCGGACTTTTCCTGGCCTGAGGGCAGGGAGTAGAAGGAGGAATGAAGGAAAGAGGCCAGGGGTCTCAGAGGAGGCAGAGGAGCAGCATAGCGCAGAGTCTGAGACCATGGATTCCACAGTCAGCCACAGGATGCTCATCCTGGCTCCCTCCTCGACTCCAGGGCTCTGTGGTCCTGAGGGAGTCATCCAGCCTTTCTGTACCTCAGTTTCCACACCTGTTAGATGTGAACGATAATAGTACTTCTTCCTCGTAGAGTTGTCCTGAGAATTAAGCCATGCAAAGCACATATTAAGCCTCACCTAAGTGTAGACTAGTATCATTATATGGGTCAGATAAATAAGGGGTGACTAAGAGGGACATTTCTGTCCTGATTCTCACTTAGGACTCGAGAAGAAGCCTCTAGCCTGACAGGCAAGTTGAACTAGATGGAGCCTTGTTAGATGGAGGGAGGTGCTGTCTTCAGATTTCCTGGGGGACCCTGATACTCCAGTCCTGATGTAGACAGGACCCAGAAGTAGCAGAGAACCTAACAGGAAATCTGACTCCTGTAATCCCCTGGGGCCTCTGTGCCAAGGATTTGGGGTTCACAACCATATCTTAGAGGGCTCTAGCATATCATTGAGAGCTGAGGTGGACCCGACAGAGACCAGATCATGAATTATGGCAGCTTCAGGCTTCATGTAGGAACATCAACAGGACAAATATTGGCACTCAGGGACCAGAAGGGGCAGGGGCTTCAAGTCCTTCCTAGTGCCTGGAGAACAATGCCTAAGCCTGCCAGCTTAGGGAGAAGCAAGGGGTGGAGAAGCATCTGAGATACTGAGCTTAGTGTTGGGATTTGTTGTTGTTGTTCAGTCACTAAATCATGTCCACTGCGATCCAATGAGTCAGTTCTTTGCATCAGGTGGCTACTGGAGTTTCAGCTTCAGCATCAGTCCTTCCAATGAATAGTCACGACTGATTTCCTTTAGGATGGACTGGTTTGATCTCCTTGCAGTCCAAGGGACTCTCAAGAGTCTTCTCCAGCACCACGGTTCAAAAGTGTTGGGGTAACATTCCTCAGTGGGACAGTGGGATGCACAGCCATTCACTGTGGACACGACTGGAAGCCCCTGGGAACCTGAGTTCTGGACCTGGCTCCTGAGTAAACAGACGGGATGAGAGGCGGCTGGTTCTGAAAAGGCTGCCTTGCTCTGGTCTTCTCTGAAGTGGCGCTTAGTCCTGGCAGCTGAACCAGGGTCTCCTGCATTACAGGCAGATTCTTTACTGTCTGAGCCACCAGGGAAGCCCTTTTTACCCAAAAGGAAGCCTAAATATTTCCTAAGTAGGCTAATTTACAGGATTTGTCTCCCTGTAATCCAGAATGAACAAGTAATTTTGCTCACCAACCAACTAGTGTGTGTATTGAGGGTGTGGGGGTGGGGATAGGCTGGTCTGCAAGGCAAACAGGTTGACTATTAACAAAACAAGGAGCCACATTTCCTCTGGATGGCTTTGGGTGACCTCTGTAATTTTATGACCCTGAAATGCAGTCAAGCATCAGAATATGCAGTCCTCTTGTCTTCATTGAAAAATGAATGATCTGACTAGCATCTGTGCATGTAGGACAAGGTGAGGAAGAAGTCCCTACCGTACATCAGGTCTCGGTTCCTGTGGTCTTCCGTGGGTCAGAGCAGAGGGTGGAGTTTCCACAGCCCTGGTGAGGTGGGAGGGAATGGACCACGTCTTCAGAGGAAGAGGAAGCAGAAAAAAAGGCAAGGAAATAATAGAAAACTGAAAAAAGAGTGGGCAAAAGGGAGAAAGGAGACATTAAAAAAGAAGAACTTAGCATGGAGGTCTTTAAAAATAGTAAATTAAAAAGGTAGCAGAGGAAATGAAGAGTGCCTGAAATTAGAAAGGCAGACAACATGTAAGAACAACAAGTCGCGAGAAGGACGAGAAGGATTGGGAAGAGGGACCCAAAGGCAGTGCTCCAGAAGCAAAGCAATGTGAGGAACGCAGGGGAGCATCTGAGAGGTGAAGGATGCTGAAAGCCCAGAGGAGGCTAAGAGTACGTTAGAGGAAGCCTGACAGGCGAGGTAGAGGAGAGTGAATGAGGGGGAGATGGGAAAAGAGGTGCGTGTGTGCAGGAAACCTGTGGATGAGGTGGTGTGGGAGGGCTGAGGAAGAGAGAGGAGGGCGGTGAGCCGAGTCCTCTCTGCAGCCGGGCTCTAGCTGAGCGCGTTTGCTTTTGGAGGGTAGACCCAGAATAGCCGGATCACCTCCTGCCAGGCTGTGCTTTCTCAAGGAGCCGCCTGCCCTGAAACGATTCAGATGGCGCGTGAAAGCTGTCAGGCATTTTTAAGAATGGCAGTATAGTTGCTTTACAATACTGTTAGTTTCTGCTGCACCAAAAAGTGAATCGGCTCTACATAGACATTTATCCCCTCTTCCTTGGATTTCCTTCCCATTTAGGTCACCATGGAGCCCTGAGTAGAGTTCCCTGTGCTGCACAGTAGGTTCTTACTAGTTATCTATTTTATATATAGTAATATCACACAAGCATTTTTATTCTAATTTCTTTTAACTGAAGAGCGAAGGTTCTGGTGCATGGTGTCAGGCTGAACTCTGACTTTCCCGGGCCCTGGGCACTGTTGCCTTCATGGGCCCCTTCCTTCTCCATAAAATAGATAAATAAAGCATATGTGTTATGACTGTGCTGGGGTAAAGGAAATTATGTTAATATTATATATTAATACATTTTTCTTTAGTCTAAAATCTCTTTTTTTTTCTTCAGATTTTAGAAGAAGCTAAAATATTTTTGTGGGTCTCTATGAGTATGATGGTCCTGGGCACTGTGCCTACTACCCTGATAGATAAGTCAGCCTGGAGAACATAGAGACACAGGGTAATGAGCACTAAAAATGTACAAAGAGATTAGATGAAACATCAATACTAATGTGAGCCAGGGTAAGTGCACTGGAATAGCAATGGCTGAATGTGGTGACCATGAGAATTCCATGATCACAGGGAGGGGGGGTTTTAAGGTGTTGGAAAATGCTGTTTAGTGATAACTATATGCTGGGCATTCTTCTAAGTATTTAAAGATACATACACAGATATTATTTATCTGCTAAGTTGCTTCAGTCGTGTCTGACTCTGTGTGACCCTATAGACGGCAGCCCACCAGGCTCCCCCGTCCCTGGGATTCTCCAGGCAAGAACACTGGAGTGGGTTGCCATTTCCTTCTCCAATGCATGAAAGTGAAAAGTGAAAGTGAAGTCGTTCAGTCGTGTCCACCTCCTAGCGACCCCATGGACTGCAGCCCACAAGGCTCCTCCATCCATGGGATTTTCCAGGCAAGAGTACTGGAGTGGGTTGCCATTGCCTTCTCCAATTTCTCTATCTACCTATATTTATATCTATCAATCGATCGACCCATCCGTGTACATATATATGGTTTCATTAAATCCTCATGGGTGCATGAATGCTAAGTTGCTTCAGTCGTGTCTGACTCTTTGCAACCCCATGGACTGTCACCCATGAGGCTCCTCTGTCCATGGGATAGTCCAGGCAAGAATACTAGAGTGGATTACCACACCCTCCTCCAGGGGATCTTCCCCATCCAAGGACTGAACCCTTGTCTTCTGTGGCTCCTGCAGAGCAGGCAGATTCTTTACTGCTGAGCCAACCAGGGAAGTCCTAAGTCCTCATAAGGCATTTTTATTATGCCCATTGTGCAGATGAGGACAAGAGGCACAAAGAGGCTAAAGAACTTGCCTAAATTGATTAGGGCCTGTGTTTTTGACCATCATGCTACACTGAGGCGCGCTACTTGGACTCTGGTTATTATATTAATGAAATACTCTATTCAGTCTTTCATTCATTTCGTCATGACACCCTTATTCCATTAGGTGAATATATATTTCATTAGCCCCAACTCTGTGCCAGGCACTGAGCTGGGCCCAGCAGATGCCACGAGGAAATGGACAGTTCTTTCCCTCGTATGACTTTGTCTCCAGTAGGAAATACAGACATTGAACAAATGACACAGATATAATATTGCAAACTGCGGTACATACCATGAAGTAAAGAATACTATGCCAGCATATGGCATGGAACCCCAATCTAGTCTGGCTTCCCTGGGGAATTAAAATTAAGAACTGAGGTCTCTCAAACATGAGTAAGTTAATTAGGTAGACAGACAGGGGGAGCAAACGTGTTTCAGACAGAGGTCAACGGCATGGGCGTTGCTGTTAGGCCCCTTTACGTCAGGGGCCCAGGATGCAAGGCCTCAAAGAAGCAGAGTCTGGTATGAAGAGAGAAGCAAACCACAGAGTGAGCCACGATAGCAGCACAGAGGTGCTGTTATGAGAACTGTGTGGAGCGTTTGAGTGGTGGAGGGAAAGTTAGTACTGGGGTGGTGGTATTTTAAGTAATAACCTAAGGGTGAGATGGGTAAGGAAGACTCTAGAGGCCTCCAGTAATTTTCACATGAGGCAGGCAGAGGATCTTATCCATTTTAAAGCCCCGAGGACTATTCACTTGAGTAACTGAAGACACTCAGGAGACCAAGAGTCAGTTCTGCAGAGTCTACGAAAGAATTTTCTTCTGACCTTCTGATAAGATGGAGCTTCCCATGGGGCACTAGTGATAAAGAACCTGCCTGCCAACACAGGAGACATAACGTCTTGGGTTCTATCACTGGGTCGGAAAGATCCCCTGGAGGAGGGCATGGCAACTCACTCCAGTATTCTTGCCTGGAGAATCCCATGGACAGAGGAGCCTGGCGGGTTACTGTCCATGGGGTCGCAAAGATGATCAGAGCTGCATGTGAGGCTGCATAGGTGAAACCTGTATCGCTATGGAAGATTCTAAGATGACACACTGGTCAAAATATAGGGAAGCCAATGTATGCAGTGGTGAGGTCATCTGAAGAGATGAGGTGCCCAACAGACACACCAAGCAGAGAGCCCTTCCTCATATTGTTACCTGTAGGATTTCTTATCTAGGAATAAAGATGGTGGCGGGTGTCACACACATGACTGCGATCTCTGGAAGCCTGTAGATGGGGCCACATCCCAGCTCTCTTCACAGCACAGTCTCTTCATCTTCAGTATTGATATCTTGAGAATATTAGTCATTCTGTAAAGATCAGTTAAGCCCACATTATCTGATCACAGAACTGCTCAAATGTTCACTCCAAAAAATACAAGTCTCCCTCGAATATCCATATGAGATTTATTTTCTATATTTTGTGTATTTTCTCATTTTTTCCCCACAGGAAATTTACAATTTAAACCATGTAGCTATTCATTAGCAGGGAAAATGAAATTATGAAAATGGAACATTCAGTACAGTGTTCCAAAAACTACTATGAAATCTTCTTGCTTATTTTTGAAGGCAAGATCCATAGCTAAATCCTTTTATATCAGCTACTGAGCAACATAATACATGAGGAACTCCCAGGGCTGCCTTACTTTTGTCTAAAATGTTGAAACTCATTCTTATATGTATGGATCCATCTTCAGAACAACAGAATTTTTTTCATTTACTCTTTCTTCCTTAAGTGTAGGGCTGGGTCCTGTCTTTATTTAAAATTTTGATATTTCATTTGCAGTGTTTTGCTTGTTTGTATCAATTCTGCCTCAATAGCTACTTCTCTTCTTGGCAGAAAGCTTATGGCTGTGCCTTGTCTCGAGGCACGGCCAAACACAAAAGGAAGAAGGAAAGTGGTTGGGGTTATCTGGATGAGCCCAGTGTAATCACAAAGTCCTTAAACGGTGAAGAGGGATGCAGAAGAGTCAGAACCAGAGGGATGGCATCATAAGAAAGACTTGACTGGTCATCGCTACCTTTGAAGATGATGGGAGTCAACAGTCAGAGAAGGGCACAGCCTCTAGAAACTGAAATATTAAAGGACATGGATCCTTCCCTAGAGCTTCCAGAAGGAACACAGCTCTGCTAACCCCTTGATTTTAGCTCACCGAGACCTGTTTTGGACTCTGACCTCCAGAACTATAAGACAATAGACTTGTGCTGTTTTCAGCCACTAAATTTGTGCTAATCTGTTCCAGCAGCAATTGGAAACTAATCACACATGTGTGCCTAGTCACTCAGTTGTGTCCAACTCTTTGCAACCCCATGGACTGGAGCCCACCAGCTCCTCTGTCCATGGGATTTCCCAGGCAAGAATACTGAAGTGGGTTGCCATGCCCTCCTCTAGGGGATCTTCCCAACCCAGGGATCAAACCCACATCTCCTGCCTCTTCTGCATTGCAGGTAGATTCTTTACCCACTGACCCATCAGCAAAGCCCGTGGGACCTCTCTAAATTCTCAGGGTACTGGTTCGTGGGTTTTCAAGGTGGTAGCTCTCCACAGTCCCTTCTTTTGACTTGCATGTGTAGCTATCACCCAGAGGGCCCAGGGGCTGTGTCTGGATTTTCAAAGTGCTAGGTCTTTACAGTTGGCTCTGTTAGCTCTCAGTGCCTAGATCCCCTCCTCTCTGGGTTCAGTTCCTTCAGTTCAAACACATAGCCTTCTCCAGAATTCTGGATGGACTGGGTCACGGCTAGTTCTGGAGGCTGGGCCCTTACAGATTAGGAACATCTGTTCTATGGGGTAGGAACACTTTTCCTTGTAAACCGTCAAGACACAAAGGGTCTGACTAACCATCTCTGACCACTGACTCAGACCTACCTACTCACTATTTTCTGAAGGAGGATTATCTTCAGTGCTTCCAGGAGACCCCATGGCTCCATAGAGAATTCTACCTTTAATACAGCCAAGCTTCTTTACCATTCAAGGGGCCATATGTACCTTTCTAGAACTGGGGATAGTTCTAGAAAATGCTCCAACTAATTCGTAATGACAAAAAAGGAGATCAGTGGTGGCCCAGGGCTGTGGACAAAGGGAGAAATGGACTGCAAAGAAGTAGGAGGAACCTTCTGGCTGTGATAGGAATTGTCAGTAGCTTGATTGTGGCCGTTGCACCGCGTGTCCACCTGTCAGAATTCATCAAATCATACATTGAAATAGACACAATGTACTGTATGTAAATTAAACTTCAGTGAAGTTGATTTTTTAAGGAGAAGGAATACTGCCCAAAGGAAAATCAAGGGACTCAAAAAAAATTGTCCACAACACAGAGAATAAAGTTGAGGAAGACTTTTTTTTTTGCCCTCAAACTAAGTGTATGGTGTAGCTAGTGTGCTTTCTGCGTGAAGTTAAAAATTTTGCTTTGGTAGACAGAAGTAATATCCTGCCACAATAAATGCTGTAAAAAAACTTAGAAGGGCTCATGTACCCCTTCTCCCTTGGGATTCCCTCCCATCCAGGCTGGTAAATAGTATTTAATTTGTATCTTGTTCTGAGTTAAATAAGAAACCAAGAATGCTTACTGCTTGGTACACGTTGTTAATGAAATAAATACTGAATAAATGAAATAAAGGATATCATTAAAAAAAACTTAGAAGGGTTATTATATATTCATATGCTAATTATTAATACTATGTATCAAATGAAAAGCCAACTTCACAATTAAGAGTGAAATTCCAGAGACATTCTCATTGGATTAAGAAAAAAAAAAAAAACCTGATATTTGTTATTACCAAATTTACTGGAAATTCTGGCTAAAAAAGTAACATATCAAGCCTAAATAAGAGTTTTATTATTAGCAAGGAGGAGAAAGCATCCCCGTACTCTCTTCTTTCTTCCTTTCCTCAATCCATCCCTCCCTTCTTTTTGTAGATGATGTCATTGTGTGTGTACTAAGTCGCTTCAGTTGTGTCCGACACTTTGTTACCCTATGGACTGTAGTCTGCCGGGCTCCTGTGTCCATGGGATTCTCCAGGTAAGAATATTAGAGTGGGTAGCCATTTCCTCCTCCAGGGCATCTTCTGGATTCAGGGATCAAACCCGTGTCTCTTATGTCTCCTGAATTGGCAGGCAGGTTCTTTACCACTAGCGCCACTTGGGAAGCCCAGATGATATCATTGCTGCTGCTGCTAAGTCGCTTCAGTCGTGTCCGACTCTGTGTGACCCCAGAGACGGCAGCCCACCAGGCTTCCCCGTCCCTGGGATTCTCCAGGCAAGAACACTGGAGTGGGTTGCCATTTCCTTCTCCAATGCATGAAAGTGAAAAGTGAAAGTGAAGTCGCTCAGTCGTGTCCAACTCTTAGCGACCCCATGGACTGCAGCCTACCAGGCTCCTCCATCCATGGGATTTTCCAGGCAAGAGTACTGGAGGATGATATCATTATAGACCCCCAAAGCCCAAGAGAGAATCAGCTAAAATCTCCCAAAGCTAAAAAGAGTTCAATAAGGTGCTAGGTTACAAAGATATAAAAATCAATAGCTTTCCTGTACACATAAAAACTGTCTTAAAAAAGGAAAAGAATATTCCATTAACAAAAGCAACCTCACAAAAAAATGTAAAATAGAAACTGAAAGATAAACAATGAAGTGGGTAGATACATTTTCTACAAATATGAAAAAGAAGTACTCTTCTTAGTCTATAAAGTGCTCATACAAATCAATAAGGCTAAAATCCATGCAGATAAACAGAGAAAGTGCATGAACAACCATTTCACAAACAGGAAGTGCAATAAAGATATCAAACAGGTGATTGAAGACACCAGACTTTTAAAATGCTAATTGTAACAACAGATGCTTACCGTTTTCTTTCTTGTCAATTTAGAAAAAAAAAATTTTTTTTTTTAAATTTAATGGCCAATGCTGGCAAAGTATGATGGGTCCTCTCAAGCACCATCTTGTGAACCATAATGTAAATTGGATACAATACTTCTGGAAGGCAATTTACTTTTTACTTTCTTAATTGTTTTGCATTATAGTTTTTAATTTTTATGAAGTCAAACTTATTGATTTTTTTCCTTATGATTTCTTCCATTACTTTCATTTCTAACCAGTGCTTTTCTATCTCATAGTCTCTTCTAACTTTTTATGGTTTGTGTGCATGCGTGTGTTTGAACATTTAACTCTTTAACCCATCTTTATTTAGTGTATTAGTGAATGTGCCAAAGGAAGATTTAAACAGTCGTTTCCATACACTTAGGAAAAATTTCCAACACTGTTCCTGGGTTAATTCCCATCGATTTGTAAAGGTATGATGGACTGAGGTGTAGGTGCATTTCAGACTTTTTAGGATTCCACATTCTGCTCCACTGGCCTGGCCAGGGTTTGGGGTGTGTGGTTGGAGCATGGGTTTGGAAGCCAGACTACCTGTCGGCTTTGGACTTGGGAGATTTTACTTATCCTTTCTGCGCCTTTGTTTTTCACCCTTAAAATAGTGGTAGTAGGTCCCCATCTTGTAGGGTTTTTTGTGAGAATTAAATGTTATACATCCAAAGCACTCAGAGGGACGCCTGGTGCATTCTGCATGTTAACTAAGTCTTAACAACTCTTGATAAATGAGCACCAAGTTCTTTTAATTATTATAGCTTTATCTCATTTTAAAAATATCGAATAAAACAAGGCTTCCTCATTTTTATTCCTTAAAAAACAGCTAATTTTACCACTTATTTTCAAGCCCAAAATCTTGCAGTGAGCCCTGGGTCACTGCTTTTCCCTCACCCCCCAACCCCATCCTCAACTCATCAATGCATGCATGCTAAGCAGCTACATTTGTGTCCGACTCTTTGCGACCCTATGGACGATAACCCACCAGGCTCCTCTGTCCATGGGATTCTCCAGGCAAGAACACTGGAGTGAGTTGCCCTGCCCTCCTCCAGGGGATCTTCCGGATCCAGGGATCGAACCCACATCTCTTAGTCTCCTGCATTGGCAGGTGGGTACTTTATCACTAGTGCCACCTGGGACGCCCTCAACTCATTAATACTTCCATTAAAAAAAAATCCAGAATTTCTTTTTAATGTAATTCAGAGCATGCCATTCCTCTGCTGAAAAGCTTTCATTAACTTCATTCCACTTGAATTAGTGAAGGGTCTGAACCCCTCTTCCCTCTCTAGGTCACCTTTACCCCAACCTCCAACCCCCACCCCTATCCTGGACAACTTGCTCATTACATCCCAGCATTCCTGGCCACCTTCCTGTGGCTCATTCTTCCAGAAGAGTTTTTACATTTGCTGGTCTCTCAGCCTGTAATGGACTTCCCTGTTGGCTCAGATGGTAAAGCGTCTGCCTACAATGCGGGAGACCCGGGTTCAATCCCTGGGTCGGGAAGATCACCTGGAGAAGGAAATAGCAACCCACCCCAGCACTCTTGCCTGGAAAATCCCATGGATGGAGGAGGCTGGTAGGCTCCAGTCCATGGGGTCGCAAAGAGTCGGACACAACCAAGCGACTTCACTCACTTGCTCACTCAGCCTGTAATGACATCCTCTGTGCTCTTGGTGGGGTTCACAGGTGCACAGTGGTAAAGCATCCACCTGCCAATGTAGGAGACCCACGAGAAATGGGTTCGATCCCTGGGTGGAGAAGATCCCCTGAAGTAGGAAATGGCAACCCCCTCCAGTATTCTTGCCTGGAGAATCCCATGGAAAGAGGACCCTGGCAGGCTACAGTCCGTGGGGTCGCAAAGAGTCAAACACAGCTGAGCACGCAGGCACGCATGTGCTCTTCTTGGTCCCTTGGATGCCGCATCACTCAGTCTGTACAAAGGTCACATCTTCAGAAAGGCCTTCCTTGACTATCCTAGACAAAAGAGCCCTTCTTCCAGCTGCTTCCTATCAGATCCCCGATTAATTTCCTTCAAAGTATTATATCTGTGAGAAATGACCTTGTTTGTCAGTCTCCTTTTTCAGCCTCCCCTGCTGCTCTCCCTGGTCCTGGGTGAGCTCCCAGAAGCCTGCCCCCTCAGTCCAACAGACCCGGCCTTCAGAACAAACCCGGGAGGGGCTGCTCTTCTGAGATTGAATGTAACAGAAAACCTGTTGAGAAGTTACTTTATCTCGTTTCTCTGCAGGGCAATCGCATCCAAGAATAAAGGTAATTTTTATCTACTCCTCCCGCTTCTGGAAGTCCAAGCTTAAAAACAAACAAGCCAAAAATCGTGGAGTCCCAGAGACAACCCCCACACCGACCTCTGGTTTTTGTTGTTACTGTTGTTTGAATTGTTTTGGTTTTTCTACCTCTCACTCCCACCACCAAGCAGCTGGAGATGCCTCAGGAAGGTACAAAAAAGAATTTTGTCTCCCTTCCAGAAGGGTAGACCTTTGCTTCCTGGGAGCCATAGGATAACATTTTAACATTAAAAAAGAAAAAAAAAACTTTTTTGTATGTGAGGTCAAGGCTTCCAGACCAGAGACTTTTCTAAGCACAGAACAACCTGCTCTCTGTTTGCTGGAAGTCTTGGCCATTCAAGAGAATTAGGCTGAATTGTCCCAAAAGGAAAGAAAACTTGGTGGGTTTTCCCCTTGTTTTCTTTTCTTTAGGTATAGTTTATACACAGCAAATTTCCATCTTCTTATCATACAATTCTATGACTTTTGGACAAATACAGTTGTTTCCTCACCATTACAATTGAGACATAGAACAATTAGTTCCCTCAGCCAAAAAATGCCTTCCCTTCTGTCTGCTCCTAGCAACTGGCAATTACTGCTCTGTTTCAGTCCCCATCATTTTGCCTTGTCTAGAATGTCACTGAAGTGGAACAGTAATGCCCAGGGCCATGCATGCCTGGCTTATTTTACATCGCAGAATGCCTCTGAGTTTCTCCCATGTTGTATGTACCAGTAGTTCATGCATTTATATTGCTGAGTACTATTCCATTGGGTGGGTGTATTAATTTGGGTTGTTTTCAGTTTTTGGAGATGGTGAGAAAAGCTACTGGAAACACTTGCTCTCATGAACATGAGTTTTCGTTTCCTTGGACAAATGCCTATGAGTGGAACTGCTGAGGCACAGAGTAAATGTATATTTCACTTTATGAAAACTGCCGAACTAGTTCACAAAGTGGCTGAGCCCTCTTGCATTCCAACCAACACCTGGTTTGAGTTGACAGTTGAATTGACAAGGACCTAATCCTCACGTGTGCTGGACCCTTCCACTCCCACTGGGAACGGGGTTGAGACATTTGACATCTGAGTGATGGACACCTTAGCACTGTCTCTGACAGTCTCTAAGGAGTCAGGACACGGAAGGGGTGGCTTCTGTAGATACCAGGTGATGTGGATACAACATGCTGAAACCTTGGAGTCCAGGTGAAAGAAGCCGTGGTTGACCTTGGCAGCCACCGGACTAAGAATCGGGATAGTCCCCTTCTATCTTCATAAATCCGAAAGCACTAAAGTTCTTGCTTGATCCAAGGAGAAGGAAGGAGTTTTGGAAAATGTCTTTCAGGTAACCTTTGTGGATGGAGCTGAGCCGGATATGATTTATGGAAATAAAGAAATATAATGCATATCCCCAATGTCTTAATGCACTGAATGTCAGCCATTGTGCTCAGCACTTTATATACATTTTGTAGTCCTTAAAGCAAGCAACCTAGTATCCTAAGGAGAAATAGCATTTGGGATTCAAAACTAAGGACCAACTTTGGCTTCTCTCATAAAACAATTTCATCTCCATCTTCAGTTTTAAAATGAATCCAGGGATGTCCCTGGCAGCCCAGTGGTTAAGACTCACTGCTTTTCCTGAAAGAGGCAGGATGCCTAGTAAGAAACTAATATCCCACATGCCTTGAAGCATGGCCAAAATAAATAAATAAGACACCTACATTAAGAAAATAATGAAATAAAATAAATCCAAATAAAAAATTTTTGTTGAACCATCAAACCCTATACCAGAAGAAACCTTAGAGGTCATCAAAACTGATTCCTATTTCTTGTTGTTGTTTTTAATGTGATCCTGATGCAGAGCTGGTAGCTCAGACAGTAAAGAATCTGCTTGCAATGCGGGAGACCTGAGTTCAATCCCTGGGTTGGGAAGATCCTCTGGAGAAGGGCATGGCAACCCACTTCAGTATTCTTGCCTGGAAAATCCCATGGATAGAGAAGCCTGGAGGGCTCCAGTCCATGGGGTTGCAAAGAGTCGGACACAACTGAGCAACTTTCACAAGACAATGCAGACCTACTCTCACTATATTATGGTCCTTTACCCTCATTTCCTTTGTCACCAACTCTTTATTGTGTGGATTCCTCGCCTTTCTGTTATTTCATTTTGACTTTGTATCATCCATTCTGATCTTTGCCACTTCTTTTCTGATATCACCTTGGTTACCTTTTCTTCACTCATGGAGATTTTATCTACCTGTAATAAGAAAACAATAATGTCCACGAAAGACACTATTTCTAATGCCATGCATTTTGGAATAGTATTTCCTAAGAAAACATATATACTGTATTTGTGTGTGTGTTTTATATATAAAGTCTGTCCAATCAGTGGAGCTTTGTATATATGTTGGGGGAAGAGAAGACAACAAAATAACAATTATAATAATAATCCATGTGCTCTTGCTGACAGCAGGGTGTACTAAACAGAGATAGGCAGACCAAACTAGTTGATACATTTTCATTTATGTCTTTTTAATCTTACATAAATCATAATTTTTAAAAGGGTAAAACAAATATAATTTTGGTGTGTTAAACCGCTGTTACAATATGTAATTGAAAGTAATTCCTTTTTTATCTTCAATTTTTATTTTCAGCCTTCAGAAATGATATTTAATGAAAAGAGCAGAACAAATAAAGTAATAATACCGAGCAACTTTTTGCTTTGAAAAATGGAATGTTCTTCCCCTCTTTTTATCAGTCTGTCAAACAGCTTACATTTATTAGGTGCTGGGCAGAATATTGTCCTAGGTGCCAAGGGACATTGCTAAGGAAATTGAAATCTTATATGAGGAGTTAGATAAGATCAACAAAACTGGAAATAAACAACCCCCTTAATAAATATGATGTCTCATTATTTTAGGATGGCACAGACATAACGGCATTTGAAAAGTGAATCCTAATCCACTTCTTGTCTACTTTTCAGGCTCAGAAATTAGCTACTTCCCCTTCCTGTTCTCCAGCTATTACAGCATCCTGAGGGGCCCCACTGTCTCAAGTTTCTGTCTCCTTCAAATGCCTGCCCACATCCTGGGTGCCTGGGCATCTCAGGTGCCTCTTCCTCCAGGAAGCCTTCCCTGATCCTCCTCCTCAGACAGGCTAGGTGCCTACTCTTGTGGGTTTCCATAGCACCTTCCATGAATTGCCAGGGAATTACTTGTTAATGTTTGTTTCCTCAAATAGACTCAATTAGCTGATTCATTCATCCAACACACAGCGGATGCCAGGAGAACAAAACCCAGTCTAAGTACTTCCTGCCCTGAGGCAGCTCACAGAGAGTTGGGGAGATAGGTTAGCACCCCAACAACTACAGTTCTGTGTGAAAAGGGATCTAACAGAGATATACATGGAATGTTATGGCACTGTTCAGGAAGGGCCCTCGCCTGGCTCTGAGTTTAGAGAGGTATCAGGAAAGCTTCGTGGATGGAGAGACACTTGACCTGAGGCGCCAAAGATGAGTGAGACAAAGTTAGGGCAGGTGGGGGATGATGCTACAGGCAGAGGAAACGGGGGTGCAAAGTTACTGTTAGAAGAGGAACAGGGAGCTTCACAAGGTCTGGACACTAGAGAGCAGGATGTGAGGAGCAACGGCAGAATGTAGAAGCCCTGATATGCCACTTGGAGGAGCAGACGCTTGAAAAGGTGGCATGGATACTTGTTTTGAAGGCATATAAATGGGGCAGCAGCAAAGTCTTGGGAACATTTTGGAAAGATCATTCTAGAAATGAGGAAGAGAGCAGAGTGGAAGAAAGTGAACCTAGAGGCAGAGTCTCTTCCTTTAAAGGGAAAGAGAAGATGAAGTTTCAAGCTAAAGACATGGCAGTGAAAGCAGGCTGGAAACCCCAGAGATATTTATTTTAGATGGAGAATGGACAGAACGGACAGATTCATGGAGGAGGAAGAATTTGGCTCTGGGCACACAGACTGCCAAGTGTCAAGGAAACTGCAAGAAGACAAGCCCTCTTGGATATTGGGATCTAGAGACCAGGAAACCAGTCTAGACTGAGGAAGAGACTTACCTTTAAAGCTAAAGGTAAGGTTTCCCGGGGAAAAATATTCCAGGTGTGAAAAGAAGACAGCTGATGCTGGACCCCTGGGGAGCACTGGGTAAGAACAGACAGGAAAAAAGAGATCCTGAGAGGAGGATAGCAGGGAGACAGAGAGGCAAGATGAGTGTCCCAGAAACCAGGGACACAGAATCCAGAAAAGGAAACAAGTGGTCCAGAGTGTCAAGAGCTGCAGCAGGAGTCAGACCTGAGAGGTCCATTCAGTAACTTGCAGAGGTCCAAGCAGTAGTGCTCAAAGAAGCTCAAGCAAACAGCGTCGGCAGAAGTCACACTGTAGATGGTGATGGGATGAGGATGGGGCAAGGGGACTATAAGAACAGGGACAGATGCTATTATTTCTAGAAGCGTGGTGGTGCCTGGCCCAGTGTCTGGCCCTCAAGAAACACTTCAACACATAAGGACTAAGTGAAGGTTGAAACGATTAACTGCTGACTAATGAACAAGGGAAGTTTTCATGTGTTCTGGAATATTTTGTTGTTTTTTGGTTGCTAAATCGCATCTGACTCTTTTGGGACCCCATGGACTGTAGCCCTCCGGGCTCCTCTGTCCATGGGATTTCCCAGGCAAGAATACTGGAGTGAGTTGTCATTTCTTTCTCCAGGGGATCTTCCCAATCCAGGGATCAAACATGCATCTCCAGCATTGGCAGGCAGATTCTTTGCCAATGTGCCACTAGGGAAGCCCTCTGGGATATTCAGTAATTCATTTATTTAGCATCAAAAGAGATGACATACAGGATAAACCCGAAAGGGAGAGGCAGGAGGCCTGGAGGGACAGTGAGGGCATCCATGTTGTGAGCAAAGGGGAGAAACCAGTGGGGTGAGACCTAAGTGCCGGGAGAGAGGCAGGTGTGCCCCAGAAGAAAAGCAGCTGGCAAGGGGAGCTAACCCCTGAGAAGTGGACGAGCCGGGTACAGACAGCATCACTGGGTAATAACATATTCAGGACAGCAAACGATGATGAGAAATAGCTTCGTAATCTAATGTCAGTTACAGGGGAAAGTGGCAAATCCTTCCTTTCAATCCCACCAAAAGACCTATCTGCTGAAACACCGCACGCTGGTGCACTGAAGCACGGGCATCTTTTTTCTGTCCTGAACTACACAAGGTATCGATCAAGGCAATAACACTTGAAGCTGTGTAAATTTACGGAGGTGGGGAAGCAGATATTTAGAGCAGGACCAGACAAGCATGGCTGACTTTGTGGAAATGGACCTGTTTTTGGAGAGTTCTCACAGCAACGCTGGGGTAATCATGCCCTTCCCAGAGTTGCTGTGAGAATTATAGGTGAAAACTCTTTCAAATTATTAAGGGCAAGCTGCTGTTATTATTATGACCGAGTCGCCACAAAGGCCTTTGTGCGTATTAATGTACCTCTCTAGTTTGCACCCCTCACTTTGGACCCCCCTTTCTCTCACCACCTCTGCTTGAGTGTTTTGTTCTTTTTTTTTTAACTAAAAGGTATCATATGTGCGAAGTGTCTGACAAGGCACTTGGCATATGGGTGTGGGTGCCAATAAATGTTAACTGTGTTAACCCTTCCTCCCCTCCCCCTTCTCCGCCTGCTGCCTCACTATGGCCCGTAGGTGAACCCAGGGACCTTTGTCCCTTGCCATGAGCTTTCAGGAATGGTGACACCTGGCTCTGGCTCTGGCCAAGTCACAACTTGGAGGCATAATCATAAAACTGAGAAAGCTTAGGTTGTGAAGTCACCCGCTGAATCAGCCAGATCTCCATTGCCCATCTCGCACAATCCTACACGGCACGGAGGTAACCCTGATTTCCAGTCCACAGCAGCTGGGAGGCCCGTCTTTCCACTGCAAAGCTTTGACACAGACTTCCCAGTAGGCATTCATTCCCTTGGTTCTTTGGAAGCCTGGCCTTTCAAACATGACCTACGGGTCTACCCAGGAGACAGAAACCCAGGAATGTGGGCAAAGGTGGGAGGCAGAGAGGGCTTCGAGGGCAAAGGGTGAGAGGAGAGGTCTGTGGCCTTGACTTAAGGGTCTCCAGGATGGGCCACGAGCTCACCAGCAAGTCCAGTGCCTTTTGGTGCTGCAGTTTGGTAGTTTCGCATCCTTCAACTGGGTATGAGCCTTTGATTCCATCACAGGGCGCTCAAGTGTGTGTGCTTGGCATTCCTTGCAACCCCGGCCCACCGCCCCCGTCCCACCCCCCCCCCTCCCCCGACTCCCCATGAAAACAGTATTGTTAACCTTGACCTTGCATCCCAGCTCCTGACGCCCTAGCTCCACTAATCTGAGGCCTGCGAACTGGATATGATCGGAGGGGACCCTCCTGCCGCCAATCTGCAAAGGGCCGTGCCCCGGCCCGGGGGGTGGAGCAGCGGGCAGGTTCGCGGGCACTGAGGGCGGCCCAGCTCCGAGCCCTGTGGCTTTCGCCCGCGGGAGCGAGAGCCGGCTGTAGGCGGCTCCTTCCTGTGCAAACTTTTCTGTCCTCTTCCTCCTCCCGCCCTCCCCACCAGCTTCTCCGCGCCCGGCGTCCAGCCTTCCCCGCCCTTGTCGCTGCCTCGGGGTCGCCGCACGCCGGGCAGCGCGGTCCGCGGCGCCGGCCCCACCCCGCGCTCCGGGCCGCCGGGAGCCGATGGCCGAGGCGGGCAGGAGCCCCGCCGAGCCCCCGGGAGAGCCGGCCGGGCAGGCGGCGGCCGAGGCGCCCGAGCCCGAGACGCCCGCCGGGCCGCCGGCGCCCGCCCTGCGCAGGCTGCCGGGGGACCCGAGCCCCCGCGGCCGCTCGCAGAGCGACCTGTCGTCGTGCTCGAGTCGGGGCCGCCCGCTCCGCGTCCACATCTCCGGATCAGGTAAGGGCCGCTCAGGCGCCGGGGACCGGCGGAGGGCCGGCGCGGGCAGGTGGCTGCGATGGGGACACGGCCAGCCCGGGGCGTCCGCGGGCACTGGCGGCGGGAGGGGAGGAGAGGATGCGGGGGTCGAGGTTGGGCGAAGCTGAACCCCTCACCCTTCCAGCGGTCCCATCCCCACCCCCCTCCCCACCTTCTGTCGCTGCCCCTCTCGGGTACCCTCGGAGAGAGATGCTCCAACCCGGCTTCGGCCGGTGCGCGGGGTGGTCGCGTGTTTCTTCGGGGCGAGGTGCACCCGCCGCGATGCGGAGCGCTCCTTCCCGCGCGGCTCGGCGGCTGTGCGGCGCCCGGGAGCACCGGCGACTCTGGTTCTTAGGCTTGTCCATCAGGAAGAGGAACCTTCTCTCGGTCTTCAGGGCGACTTTGGTCCCTCGGAAGGGTGCGGTCCTCTCACTTGGGGGGCGGGGGGGTGGTTAACATGTTACGGTTAACATGCAAGTCTTGAAAACCCTTCCAACTGCTAATGCTTCTGAAATAAAGCCTTCTTTGGGGAGTCGCTGGTCAGAAGACCCGGGATATAAACGCCCCCGCAGGTGTGGTCAGAGTTTGGTTGTGCTGTTGGATCACTGATCCTTCACCGTTTGACCAAGCCTGGAGCGGGCATCTCTGCGGTAACCCCGGCCCGCCGGCTTGGGGGCATCTCCAGGCACCGGCTGGGCAGAACCCGGCTGAGGGCCGAGCTGTGTGTAACGTGGGGCAGATGACTTAACCTTGTCTCTCATATCTTGATATTTAAAGTGGGAATCAGAGTGTGGAACTGCCACATGGGGAGGTTAGGGGGATTAAATAATTAATAATTTTTAAAATGCTTTGGAACAAAGCATTATCCTAAGAACTGCAGAATGGTTTTTGAAAGTCCACCAGATTTGTTCAGTTTCTATAGATTGTTTTCTGGTTTGCAGTTTTGGGAGGACTGATGCTAAAACTGCCAATGTTGCAGCGACAGGCAATGGTGCGGAGCTGATACACTGCGCTCCCAGGTTCCCCCACAGGCTCTGTGCTTGAGTGGGGGCGGGTTGGGGGGTGGCGGGGATGGGTACCTAGGCCTTGAAGGGCTAAGGCAACCTGACTCCTGGTTGAAACCTAGTTTCCCCTTCAGCAAAGGCACATTTTCATGTTTCTGACTCCATTCCATGGGCCATCTACCTCTGTTTTCCATTCCACCTTCTTATTCTTGTAATATCGTTTTTGCCCTATCATGTGTATAGGTAAAAAAACATCAAAAATATTGTTGATCTGAATTTGCAGATCACTTTGGATAAAGCCAGTCAGAATTCTTAAATTCAGTTGGTGGGATGTAGGTTATGGGATGTGTTGTAAAGAGTCTTCTGCCAAATTCATGTTGTGGAAAGTATTGAGCTGAATGTGTTTTTCCTCCTGGTTTTCATGTCTTGGCCAGACTGAACTTGACTCCTGGATAATCTTGATTGATTTTTTCTTTTGAACAAAGATTAACCGTTCAGATGACTGTAAAGAGGAAACTGAAAATGTGTCCAGTTGGTGACTGCAGATAAAATAAGCATAGCGTGTATCACCATTTTTCATTTTCGTAGATGGAAATCAAGGCCTACACGCAGAAAAGAGGCAGTAAAAACCTTTTGGGGCTTCCCAGGTGGCTCAATGGTAAAGAATCTGCCTGCAATGCAGGAGACTCAGGTTCAGTTCCTGGGTCACGAAGATCCCTTGGAGAAGGAAATGGCAACTCACTCCAGTATTCTTGCCTAGAAAATCCTAAGAACAGAGGAACCTCACAGGCTACAGTCCATGGGCTCGCAAAAGAGTCGGACATGACTTAGCAACTAAAAACAACAAAACAAGAACCTTTTAAATATGAGCATGCAAAGTGCCCGTCGTATGAACTGTGGACTTCAATTTATAAAATTATTTTATCTCCAAGAGCTCTACGCATTCTGTGTGCTTTTAAAGGATATTAGGAAGTGACAGGTTTCAGCTGCTTCATCCCCAGTGCCCCAGGAAGCTGACCCATTGCGTGAAAGAGTGAGCTTCTATGTGAACGCATCATCTTCAGCACTGAGCCTTGAATTTCTTTAAGAATGGGCTAAACACAATGAGGAGCTCCCTACATTTCTTAAGAGTCAGAGACCAAATGAATGAGTTGGTCCCTCACTGACACATACAGCCAGGCTAGGTGGATGGAGAATCAGCTAGATGACGGAGCTGATAACCGACTTGTCTTAGAGGCGCAATAGGAAGGTTACAACCCCTTGTGATAACACCCCTTGACCCAAGGGTAGTCCGAGTACGAGGCCCTCCCCCAGAAGTTGTGGGCATACAACTGGTCAGCGTCCCATGTGAGATCACATGTGGCCTGACAGGAGCCAGCCCGAGAGCAGCAGCATGGGCCTCATCTCAGAATCTTGGACCCCACCCCAGATATCCTTAACCCCAATCTGCATTTCACAAGGTCCCCAGGTTGTTATAGGGAACTTAACATTTGAGAAGCATTTCTCTCTGCCACTGGTTTTCAAAGTTGGTTACACCTAGGAGTCCCTTGGAAAGTTAAGAAAACAGAACCACAACCAAAATCACAACAGAACAATTTATGGCTGTGTCCCAGCTCCCAGGATTCTGATTTAATTGGCATTAGGTGATTCTAGTGTGTGGCAGGGTCTGCGGAAGAACCTATGGCCTGTATATCAGTGTGGCTTGCTGCCATGTGATACTGTGACAAGGACTTGAACTGGACAAGCATAAGGTTGAAGAATTTGGTTTAATATTTTATCAGTATTCTCCTTTGCTGCTACCACCTCCCAAGGGGCTTTCTCACTCCCTTTCTTTTTTCTTGGGCCACACCATGTGGCATATGGGATCTCAGTTCTGCAGCCAGGGATCGACCTGTGACCTGTGACCTGTGACCCCTGCATTTAACCCCTGGACCACCAGGGAAGTCCCTGTCTTGATCTCAGCTCAGTTCAGTTCAGTCGCTCAGTCTTGTCCGACTCTTTGTGACCCCATGGACTGCAGCAGGCCAGGCTTCCCTGTCCATCACCAACTCCTAGAGCCTACTCAAACTCATGTCCATCTCGTCGGTGATGCCATCCAACCCTCTCATCCTCTGTTGTCCCCTTCGCCTCCTGCTAGTTGTCAGTAAGTTCTTCCTAAGGGTTCATTTCTAATAATGAGGGAACTGCCGGTGTGAGTCCTTGGGAGAGTGTTGAGCGGGGAGGGGACTTTGCAGCGGTGTGTGGCTGGGAGGGGCAGAGGAGGACAGGGAGGAGAAGACTGCAAAGTGTCCTTCAAGGGCCGTCAGAGAAGAACCTCACTCCATCATTACCAGCCATCCTGCCTACCCTGTCTGTCACCCCACCTCCCAGCCCTGCTTCCTCCTGCTCTTCTCCACGAAACAATAATAAAAACTTGAAACTCGAAAATTTTTCCTACCATGCCAATAAGAGACAGTCCAATACAAACAACATTTTAAAAAGACCAGTTCTGTGCTTTCCCTCTGTTGACTCTCTGGAGATATCACAAGAGAATCCACTTTGTTTGTGCTTTATTACTAGATTTCTGTCCAAGCTTCAGTGGCTTTTATTTAACTTGTGATTTGAACAGTTGATTTTTCACATGATAAAGATGCATGTGCTTTGTCAGCAAAAACTAGTTTTCAACTTTAAAATCCATACAAAACGTTTGAAGAAAGCCATGTATTTTCAAATAAGTACACTTAAAGAATATAACTAAAGTAACACTGGAATTGATACATCAGTCCTTTTATTGAGGTTAGGAAAACAGATTGTTTTTGCTTTATGGTTTTGAACTCACAGTTCTGGAATTCAACAAAAGTTTTGCATTTTAAAAATCTAGTATTGCTTTGTAAATAAAGTGGTGTTTTATCCACTTAAAAAAAAAAGTACCCAGACAAGGTTTTCACAGTATATGGACAGATGTTCTTTTAACTTTTACGTCAGTCTTCTTCCACATTGGAAACTTTAATATATTCAGTGGGTTCCGATGTTCTTTTCTGATAAGCCCAATAATTAGTAAGTGAAGAAGCTTAGGACATAGCCCCGGGCTTATTCCTATTGTAAGCTCTTAGCAAGTGCTGACTGTGGACCTACTGTGTGCTGGGCACTGTGCCCATCAGCCTGTAGGAGTACCAAGAGGTATTTGGTACTTGGTCTTAGTGTTTGGTCTTCAAGTGATGACTCTTAGTCTTGCATATAGGGCTGCACAGAACAAAGAACATTTGAGCCACCTCAAAAATGGTGATATGAGCAGATGGACCGCTTTATGTCCAGACACGGTCTCATTTCTTTCAGTATCTGATTCGTTCCTCTGGCATCCTTTTGCCCTGGTGTATATAGGTGTATGTGCGTGTGTGCTAAGTTGTTTCATTTGTGTCTGACTCTGTGGCCCTATAGGCTGTAGCTCCCCAGGCTCCTCTGTCCATGGGGATTCTCCAAGCAAGAACACTGGAGTGGGTTGCCATGCCCTCCTCCGGGGGATCTTCCAAACCCAGGGATTGAAGCCACGTAACTTATGTCTCCTGCATTGGCAGGTGACTTCTTTACCACTAGCACCACCCGGGAAGATGACAGATCCAGTGTCTTTTTCTTAAGTCTTTTATCCCTGGTGTGTTCAATGAGGAGTGGAGCGAGAAATCTAGCCAACCTGGATGTTCCATCCACCCATACCTAGGGCTGCCTGGCCACTGCCATGGGGTGCCACTTCTGCAGTCGGTGGTCACCTGTCCCATTGGGGGAGAAGTCCTTGTTATTCACACCTGGCCGGTGCCCCCAGAGTGCCTCCCACTACCCTCTGAGGTTCTAACTCTTCCAGTTGGCGTTTGCATGCTCAGCCATTGTTTGCCAAAGCATAATGCCATGCTGTGGGGGTGGGGGAAGGGAACGGTGTCCCAAGGGGACTCTTCGGCTCCATCACAGTGGGGCTGGAGCAGCCCGAGGCAGGAACAATGGATGCCGGCTCACTTGCCATTCACATCACTCAGAGTGGTTTCTTTTACCAAACAAAGACCATTTGGCTCTGGGTACAATTTCTGTCCTTGCCTTCTCCCTGGAGAGTAAAGCCATCCTGCTGGGAAGGGTGGGGCAGACAAGACCCAGCCTGTGCCCTGGCCTCGCCAAGCTGTGCGGCCCCAGGTGGACCTGCGTGCCCCCACTGCCCCCAGGAAGGGAACCTTTTTCTTTGTGCAAGGGCGACAGGCTTCTCATCCCGCCAGGAGCTGACCACTGGTCAGGCTTCATCTGCAAATGGGTGCCTTTAACCAGCTCTAAGCTGAGATGGTCCTGTACCCAAGGCTAACACGTTTTAGAACTCAGCATCACCTGTTAGCCTGTAGTAGCAGTTGAAACACTAAAACTCATTCTCACCTATTAGGTAAGAACGTGCCTGTTAAGTCTGGTTGCACTAGATCTGAAGCTGAGACCAGAGAAGAGCTGTCAGGAACGGAGGTGGCCCTGCAGCCAGTTCCTCTTTCTCTTCTAGCACCTCCGCAGGATGGCAGGGTCTCCCTGACACTCAGCTTCTCTCAGCCTCTCTGCTTCCTGATCTAAACAGGTTCTCCTTCACGGGTGCTTCCTCATCCATCTACTTCCACAAACCTCGTGTCATGGCTTCTATCTCCTCTCCCACAACTTAACTTTTGCTTCCTCTTAGCTCTCATCTGTATATTTACCTGGAAAAGTTTCTTTATATTTTTTAGTTTAGATTCTCTAGAAAAGATCCACTGTCTGAAGTCATAGGTCATAGGTCACACAGAGGTCACGGAGCCATTGTCTGTCTTGATCCAGTATCCACGAAAACTCGAGCCAGTGGTGGCCTGAAGGGTGAAGTGATTACATAGTGCCATCAAGGTCACTTAGGAAGAACCAAGCCAGGGCAGTTTCCTTCCTTTATTCAATATTTCATTCATTCGTTCATTCATTCAAATATTTCCTGAGGCAAAGGCTGCTGTGTGCCATCACTGTTCTAGGCTCTGGGTTCACACAGGTGAGCAGATATGGGCTCTGCAATTTGAGGAATAAGATTGAAAGCAGAAAGGTTATGGCCAGCTAGAGACTGCAGCAGGTCCACTGGTCTAAGGCATTGTTAACCAGCCATGTTTATGCTCAAAACCTGACTGGTGATTTCATGCCTGTTCTTGTTTTCAGAGGATGTACACAGGGTGAATTATCCCTAACCTGGGGATGCTCTGGTGGGCATCAGTAGTTCAGTGGTAGCTCCGAGACTGCTGGCGAAGCTCTGGATTTGTTTTGAGCCCAGCCATTGCAGGGAGAACACTAGGTGAGGGGGCATAGCTTGATTTTTTTCCTTCATTCATTTAGTCAAGAAACAGCTAGTGGGCTAAACACAGAGGCTTCAAAGACATCCCTGAGGAAAAGTGAGGGGGAAGACAGTCAAATGAACCGATGACTGCAGTGCCAAATAGCCAGCTATGTCTTGTGCCTCTCGTGGGCCTTGGGGAGAACGTAGAAGACTCAGCTATTTGAAATGGCTTGAAGGAGGGTAATCAGGAAGCGCTTCCTGAAAGAGGTGAAACTACTGCCTCCAGGCAAGAGAAGGAACAGGAAGGTGGAGCTGGGTGGACTACAGGAGGAGTATTTGGGGAGAAGAAAGAGTAGAGAAAAAGCACCAGGGCTGGAGAGAAGCCGGCATCATCAGAAAACAGCAGTTCATTCGGCCCTCAGTAGGGTCCTGGGGGAGAGAAGGGCAGTTAGGGTCTGGGCCAAGTCTAGAACACGAGAGCTTCCTGTGTCTGAATGCTTCCTGGGGAACACAGTTTAGGAGACATTTGTAAGGCGTTTGCCGGCTTGATAGGGGGCATGTTCGGAGTATATTCTGACAGGGACTCTGAGGGACAGCCAGCAGAGATTTGAGACCCAGAATCACGGTTATTATCTGTGTGATCTTGGTCAGCTTACTTCCCCTCCTTCCCCTGGGCTTCCTTATATCTGACCTGGAAATGATTAGTAATGGTGACACCCAGCTCATAGGGTTCATGGGAGGCTGACACTGTGAAGGTGCTTTTGAACTTTAAAGTGCCGTGTGAGTGGTGGCACCTCGGGCACTCGTCCATTACAGGACTTGTGTGTTATACTGTGCATTCTTCATGCTGTAACAGCACTGAAAACAAACTATGTTTTATTGATTGTTTTTCATTCTTAGTGCCAGGTATGGGGCCTGGTATGTAGTAGATGCTTACTAAATATTTATAGGCTTAATACATGTATTCCCTGAAAGTCAGGTTATTGTTAGTGTGTTTTTGTTTTCTTTCTTTCCTTTTTTTTTTTTAAAGGCAGGCCATGCATCAGGTGGGATCTTTGTTCCCCAAGCAGGGATAAAACCTGAACCCCTTGCATTGGAAGTGCAGAGTCCTGACCACTGGACTGCCAGAGAAGTCCCTAAAAGTCAGTTCTTTTGACGTGAAGTTGCAAATCAAAATACTATGCAAACTGATAAAAAAAAATGAATGGAAAGTTGGGTAGAAGTTATGATTCTCTAAGGTTTAGAACACACACACAAAAACTCTAACTGGAGTGTTCTTTTTATTTATTTTTAATTGGAGGATAATTGCTTTACAGTATTGTGTTGCTTTCTGCAACCAGAGTGTTTTCGAAGAGTAGTTGATGAGACACTGAGCGTTTCCTTGGGAGTACTGTGCAAACCTCACTTCACAACATCTTCATAGAAGTACTTTGTGAAAGGGAGATGGTGAATGTCAGTCCTGCCAGGTGCTGGTGCTGATGGAGCCCAAGTAAGCCAGATTCTGCAGCCTCCCTGCAGGGGGTTGCATGCAGGAGTGTGGGCAGGAGGGCTTAGAAGGAAGTGAACGCTTAGGCAAAACCAGTCCTGCATTATTTACACACGCTATCATGTTTCGTCTTTATAACCACCCTGTGACATAGCTCTGTATCAGTTCCATTCTTTTTCAATTTTTTTTTTTTTTCTGCACCATGTGATATGCAGGATCCTAGCTCCTAGGAAATGGCAACCCACTCCAGAGTTCTTGCCTGGAGAATCCCTGGGACGGGGGAGCCTGGTGGGCTGCCGTCTATGGGGTCGCACAGAGTCGGATACGACTGAAGCGACTGAGCAGCAGCAGCAGCAGCAGCAGCTCCCCAACCACGGATGGAACCTGTGCCCCATGCGGTGCAGCGAGGAGTCCTAACCGCTGGACCACCGGGGAAGTCCCTCGGCTCCATGTTTTAAATAACGAAACTGGCTTCAGAAAAATGGAGCAATCCACCCAAGTCCCGAAGGTAGAACTGATACATTTTGATGACTTCAAAGCTCACACTCTCATCCTTACTGCATTAGACCTAGCGTACAGCCATCGCCCCTCAAAGAAAATGACTCATATGTACCCTCTACCACCAAGGAAGAAATCCAGTCACGTTTTACTCTATAAATACTATTCTGAGCGAGATCATCAGAATACACATCTATTTCTATCAAAAGATCATTTTCAAGCCTCAAGCAGTTGTCTATTTTAAGGTCTACCCAACACTTCATGTTTCTAGTGTAAACAACACATTTGAATTCACTCTAATGGGATTCTGGGATCCAGTATTTTCAGACAAGCGCGCTTCAGTTTTCATCACTGAGGCGAGGTCTTTTAACCTAAAACTACTCAATCTTGGAGTCATGTGTTGAATTCATGCCCCGTAGCCCTGTCTTGTCTCAAAGTATAAGTGTAGTTTCAGTTACAGTGAAGCTCAAGAAGAAAACCCTGAAGCGGCTTTAGTGTTTTTGAAATCCTCTACCGGGTGACTCATTATCTTTGATCACACTAGCTGAAATTTGCACAGAGAAGTGGGTTGCATGGCTTGCCCTTAGAAGGGTTTCTGAGATCTAGCTCACTGTGTGACCTATTGGCTAAAACTTGACATTTATATACCTTACTTAGCAGTTTCTCGATGCCTCTGTGAAAGCTTGAGAAAAAGTAGCTATTGCTTATCCCTCATAACAGGAAGAAACTTGTGACTTGAAGAAAAATGCATTATCTATCTCCAGAGCTCAGGGCTATGACCAGGGCAGGAATATCATTGGTAAGATGCTTCAGTTTTGATTGGCAGCTCACATATTTTAAGTATGTGACATATAATTTATGGCCATGATTGGGCTGTTAGGGTTGGTCTGTAATCTTTTGCCTTCATGTATATTTTTACCTACCTGAATGGCATCTATTTTTTTTTACAGGTCGCATTTAAATTAGATAATAATTAAGAAACCTAAACATCAATAACAAACATTCATTAAACCCCTCATCTCCAACCTACTGGGGTTTATAAATCTTAGATTTATCTCCTCTGGATGAAGTGTACAGAAAGATGTGATGATGACAAAGAATGTAATTTATATTTAATAAATGTAATAGCACATAGCATATGTGCCTTCAGATGCGTATTGTCTTTTAGAATTGTGATCTGCTTATTCTGATTATGGGAGATATGCTTATTTTGATTAGGATTCTACTGGGGAAAACAAACTTTATGATTAAAATGTTTGATCCTTCATTTTATCCACTTTCCCTGATTACAGCACAATTGTAGCTGTTTCTAAAAATCACGAGACACAGATTTACTGTCAGTAAGGAAGATTTGAAGAGACATTCCAGAAATGGTTGGGGTATTGGCCACATTGTGGGAATACATTTATAGTTTCCCAGTATGATTATTTTGGTGGGAATAACAATCATGGATATCTAAGTCATTTGTATGACTTTATAGTAATACTTCATGCGAGGTAGTATGTGCTAACCAAGCAGGTCAGTTTGGACCATTGGTGTAGTGACTCTGAGGCTGAGGAAGTAAAGAAGACAATGTGACGTTTGTGGGAGAGATTCAGTAAGACATGAATGAGAGGGTTATTAAGTGACAGCAAGGATTTGCTCAAAATGAACAATTTTCCATAGCCAGTAATAGAGACTCCCTTGTTTGAAAGAAGAGATGCAAGAGCTGTTCAGAACCAGTAAACAGAGCTGTGTCGTGAAGACCTAGAACCAAGAGCTGATAAGTTGCCTGTGGCCAAGAAGGGCACTGTTTCTCTCCCTTTCCATCACTTTTTCTTTCTAGGGCCATATCTATCAATCAGTCCCTCTATAATCTTTCTATCCATTCATGCCTCCATCCATCCATGCATCCTCTCATACCAGATTTCTCTGCTGTTAGGAGCACAGGTCTCCTCAGAGTGTCTGCGTTCACTTGTCTTCAGGTAGAGCAAACTGAGACTCTTCAATGTCCCTGGACCCCAATTCCGAATGCCCAGCCTGGGCCAGGTAGTCATTTGTATCACTGGCTTTATCCATCATGTGGGATGCAGGATACCTCTCTTATAGGTATAGAGAGGGTGGTTCTTAGGTTAGAGATGGTTAGAATGTGGAAACCCACCAACAGTTACCTCAGTGTGCCAGAGGACTATCAAGGTGAGGAATTCCTGGGCTTCTGGGAAGCAACAGAGAAAAGCTAATGCCTGTTAAGGTCAGAAAGAAGAAAAAGAGTGCGGTGGATGGAGGCCACTAGGAATCTTCCAGATTAGAAATATGGGATTAACAGATATAAGTACTATATATAAAATAGATAAGCAACTAGGATTTACTGTGTAGTACAAGAAAATATACTCAATATTTTGTAATAATCTGTAATGAAATATAGGCTTCCCAGGTGGCGCTAGAGGTAAAGAGGTAAGACTCCGTGCTTCCCATGCAGGGGATGTTGGTTCAATCCCCGGTTAATGAACTAAGATCCTCAAAGTCGGTAATTTTTCACTGGGATGATGTCTCTTTAGGCAGCTGACAAATTCCCAGAGGGCTGGGATCTGGAAAATGTCGGTGGCCTCAAGCGATGGCAAGATGGGAATACACTGGAGGCACCAGCAGCTGCCAGACAGCTGCAGAAGGAGAAAGAACGTGTTTTGAACTTTCTGATGCTGAAAAACCTACCTTGTCCATTACAATCCGTGTGTGAAAGTCCCCCCATCTTGCTTCTCGCTGTGGGCGTGGCTGCCACCCCTGCTTTCGCTTCTGCGCACGCGCACATTCTTCACCTGCTACTCTTTGGCTCCAGGGCCGTACCTTGATTACACTCACCTGTGTTAAACTCTTGCTGAGGACGCGGGTGGAGGTGTCTTGATATGATTCAGCTGGTCCCTGTGCATCAGCAAAGATGCTCTTAATCCCAGGCTGTGGTTTTCAGCCATCCTCAGCTCGCTGCTCTGTTCATAGTCAACAGGACATAGGCAGGCCCCAAACGACAAGTTAGAGTCCCAGTCAGCCTCCCCCTCCCCCGGGAAGCACAAAGTCCACCATCTTCTTCTAGAAGGGCTGATGTTACAGTTCATCAGAGCTGTCACAGGCATCCACATCTGACTTAGGTGACGCGGTTACAGTATTCAATGTCTCAAACGTTACTGTGCTTATGAATCACCGAGGATCTCGTTGAAATTCAGTCGGGGTGGAGATCAAGCTTCTGCGTTTTTTATAAACTTCTAAGTTTGGCTGACGCTGGTGGTCCATGAACCTCACTTTGAGGAGCAAGCCTCTGTGGATAGCTTTCATTCAGCTTGTCAACTATTTTAAGGATGGATTCCTTCTAGCACTAATGTAGCTTACAGTTCTATCCATGGAAACTTCTGTGCTGCTTGAAAGTCTGGTCTGGCTTTCCTGTTTGGTAAGCCTGACTATATATTATTTATAGTCGGTGGAAACGCTGAAAGATTTAGTGAGAGGGAGCCTTTAGAACTTCCACCCATGCAGGATATTTTGCTTCAAGACTGCCCGTGTGAATTGGCTCCTGGAATTTTATCTGTAAAGGCTTTTTGTGTCTAGTGTCTAGCAGGTTTTCAGACAGTAGGAGGTAGAGATAGAATCTGAGATGTAATTTTCATATAACTCTGTATTAGTTTTAGGTGTACAACATAATTTTTGATGTTTGTGTTGTGAAATGATTATTAGAAATTTGTACCCTTTGACCTAGAATTTTAAACTTTAATTCAGAATTTTTTTTAACTTAAGATTAGAACACTTTATTCACTGGAAACTCAAGACCCAAATCCAGGTTTTGAGATAGCATTACCCCAAACATGAAAAGACAAGAGTAAAAGCTATTCAGCTTTTATATTTTCTTTTCTTTTATACTTTTTTCTTTCTTTCTTTTTTTAAATTGAGGTATATTACTTTATAATGCTGTACAACAAAGTGAATTAGCTCTATATATACATATATCCTGGAGAAGGCAATGGCAGCCCATTCCAGTATTCTCGCCTGGAAAATCCCATGGACGGAGGAGCCTGGTAGGCTGCAGTCCATGGGATCACTAAGAGTCGGACACGACTGGGTGACTTCACTTTCACTTTTCACTTTCATGCATTGGAGAAGGAAATGGCAACCCTCTCCAATGATCTTGCCTGGAGAATCCCAGGGACAGGGGAGCCTGGTTGGCTGCAGTCTATGGGGTCGCACAGAATCAGACACAACTGAAGCGACTTAGCAGCAGCAGCAGCAGCAGCATACGTATATCCCCTCCCTATTGGCCCTCCCGTTCCCCCCACCCCCATCCATGCACCCACTTAGGTCACACTTTTGAAAAGTTTTACATCTGTGGAGTGTTTTTCTTCCCTCATTTCTCAGTCTTTGTGATGCCTTTTCTAGATAAGAGGGAGGGGCTGAAGGGGACTGGAACTGAGGTTATTGACACCCAGACCAGGGCTTCTCATGGACATGAGAAGGAAGGGAGGCCTCAGGAACTTCTACCCTGATGGGCTGGGAATGGACCTCCTTCCAAGGAGACTGCAGATGCTAAGATGCACCTGAGAATCAGAATGTTGGTGGTGCCTCTGAGAATCATGAGGTGCTGGATAACAGGCAGATTTGAGGATGTGATAAGAAGATACGTTGGGCTTGTCAACAGTGGTTGATATTACAATCCTGCAGAAAATACCCGTTAGAAATAAGAAGTACAACAGTGGGGAGAAGCTACAGCTCCGATGGAGAACTCTGATTTATGGTGTCCATCATGTGACAGTTTACTATTGCCTTGGATAATGCCCGAATTTTCCTATGTAACCACTTCATTCAACAAATATTTAACAAAATACATTTATTTATTTATTTGGCTGTGCTGGGTCTTAATTGAGGCAGTGGCATACCACTCCAGTGTTCTTGCCTGGAAAATCCCATGGATGGAGGAGCCTGGTGGGCTGCAGTCCATGGGGTCTCTAAGAGTCAGACAGAACTGAGCGACTTCACTTTCACTTTTCACTTTCATGCATTGGAGAAGGAAATGGCAACCCACTCCGGTGTTCTTGCCTGGAGAATCCCAGGGACAAGGGAGCCTGGTTTGCTGCTGTTCATGGGGTCGCACAGAGTTGGGCACGACTGAAGTGAGTTAGCAGCAGCAGCAGCTGAGTCTTAATTGCGGCACACAAGATCTTCCATCTTCATTGTAGTACATGGGATCTCTAGTTGCATCATGAAAATTCTTAGTTGCAGCATGTAGGATCAGGTTCCCTGATCAGGGATCAAACCCAGGCCGTCTACATTGGGAGCACGAAGGCTTAGTCACTGGACCACCAGGAAGTCCTAACAAATAATTATTAAAGCAACAAGTATGCAGTAAAGGCGAACTTCTCATATGAATTATAAACTGTGTCCCTTCTCTTTGAGTGTAGCATTTGAGTTTTAGACTTTTGTCATCTCCATACTGCCTCAGATACAGTAGTTGCTTATAAAGCACATTTTGGAAGTGATAGATTATAGTTGGGACAACTTGTAGGCACCTAGAAATGGTGAGAAGCCAGTGAGTAGGATAAGGGAGAAAGGTATGAGTATTCAGATCACCTGCGAGAACCTAAAGAATCAACACTTTCAAGACCTCATTGGATTGGAAGGAAGTTACTGGAATTTATAGCGAAAGCACTTTCACTGAAGTTGGGAGAATGGAAACTCAGAGAGGCACAGGGGGAATTTGGTTGAAGGGTAGTTTCAAAACCAGGGCCACGGATGGAAATAAAGGGTGGGGCGTGGAGGAAATAACCACCCAAAGTAAAAGTCTTCCTATGAAGCAATACTTTTCACATGGTCCCTTTCAGTAATCATTCATTAGCATGGTATTCAGTGCTCGGTTGTGTTCATTTATGGAGGATATTAAGCATGTGGAAGATGTGTTTTATCAGGATTAAATACAGTAAATCAAGACAAGTGTAGGGAGCATAGGAAGACCGGAATGATCTGTGAGAGTCAGGCACCTGTCACTTGCCAGGTATTTAAGGAGTGAAGTGAGCACTGTATTTAATCTAAATGCTTAAACATGCTTATCCCAACCTGGAAATGTGCCCTCAGGACTAAAGCCCATGCACATTTATTGATCCGTCAGTGATATTCAGCAGGTATTTACTGAGTCTTTACTATGTGCCAGTAAGAAAACAAAATCTAGCCCTTGGAGCCTATATTACAGCGGGGAATGTTAAAGATAAACAAAGCCTGATGCTAGTTAAAGTTGGAAGGACAGATTCTGAGCAGTAACATTCTAGGCAATAGGGAAAAGAGTTCAGGATGGACCCAACTCAACTTCACTTTGTACAGAGGTGGCTGGGTGTTTTAAAGCAGGGGTCCCCAACCTCCCAGATCTAAGGTCTGATGATCTGAGGTGGAGCTGATGTAATAATGATAGAAATAAAGTAACAATAAATGTGATGCACTTGAATCATCCCCAAATCATCACCCCACCTCAGTCCATAGAAAACCTGTTTTCCTTGAAATCAGTCTCTATGCTAAGAAGGTTAGGGACTGCTGTTTTAAAGGAAGAGGTGGGAGTAAGGAGGGAGGTAGGCAGGGGCTTAGTAGGGTCGGGAAATTTTAAAAATCGCAAAAAGTGTGAAAAAGGGGGGTGGTGCATGTGAAACCCATTTGGCCTAGTTTGCTGGTGCTTATTGCTTACCACTTATGAAAGTTCCACTTTATTTCTATTATTATTACATCAGCTCCACTTCAAATCATTAGGCATTAGGTCTGGGAGGTTGGGGACCCCTGCTTTAAAACACCCAGCCACCTCTGTACAAAGTGAAGTTGAGTTCAGTCCATCTAGGACTCTTTTCCCTAATGCCTATAATATTACTGCTCAGAATCTTCCCCCTACCAGAGGCTGGAAGTCAGGGGGCCCTATGTTCAGATTGGTTGGAACAAATAGTAAATTCTTTGGCAGCCTTGAGTTTTCTTAGGCAGGCACTTTAAGGGGGACTAGGGAAGCAGCTTGAGCTGTTAGAAACTAGGTGAGCGTTTTTTCAAATATCTGTAGGCTAAGATTGAGGCCAAGTCAGGAAGAGGGCTCAGAGGAGCCTGGCTAAAGTTTGATCATAGAGATCATCTTTATCATGGGAGAGAGACAGTAAATGAAATAAATTTAAAAATAATAGAGGTGATAATAGGAACTTCCCTGGTGGTCCAGTGGTTAAGACTCCAAGCTCCCAATGTAGGGAGCGTAGGTTTGATCCCTCGTCAGGGAACTAGAACCTGCATGCTGTGTGTTTTGAATTAGAGTCCGCATGCTGCAACTATTTGGCCAGTGCAGCCAAATAGATTTTTTTTTTTAATCCACTCTCTTGGGGGGAAAAAAAAAGATGGTGATAATAAAGTGCAAGAGGGACAGGGAATACTAGGGTGGAGGTGTGCAGATTGCAACCTTAGATACGATAGTCAAGACGGGCCTCACTGAGAAGGCACCATCGGGGAAAGCTCTGAGAAGTGATGGTGAGATGTTCTGGGCAGAGGGAACGGACAGGATGAAGGCTCAGAGGTAAGGATATTTTCTGCGTCTGAGGAACAGAAAAGAGGCCCGAAGGATAGAGTGAGTTGGGAAGAGCGATAGCAGCCCATGGGCCTCTATAGACTATTTCACTGATGTCAGCTTTTTCTCTGAGCAAGATGGTAAGTCAGCAGAGGACTCAGTCAGAGGGGTTCCATATTCTCTGATGAAGTAAATGTGGAAAGCGGACTTGGGGAGACAGCTGCTTTGTACCAATATCTGATGAAGAGTGAGGCCACAGATCTGACCGGGCTGGGGTGTCTGCCTCTTCTTTTCCACTCCCCTTAGTTAATGGGCAGTGAGAAATGGAATATTTCCTGCCATATTAGTAAACAGAGAATGCCACAGTTATCAGAGTTTGCAGTCATCACTGGGTGGTGAGTTGGTGAACCCTGAGGGAATGCAGAAAGCAAAGAATACCTGCCATCTAGCAGCCATCAGACTGCAGCCACTCCCTAGGTGAGCCCTGAGGAAACTAATGATATGAAGACCTCAGGATACCGGCCCCAGAGAACTGAGGTACGTATCAAAAGAACGATTTCAGTGAGCCCAGACTGTTGCATCTTCCCATATGTGGTTTAGTCGCTAAGTTGTGTCCGACTCTGTGACTCCATGGACTGTAGCCTTCCAGGCTCCTTCTGTCCATGGGATTTCCTGGGCAAGAATACTGGAGTGGGTTGCCATTTCCTTCTCCAGGGGATCTTCACAACCAAATAATCAAACCCGGGTCTCCTGCATTGCAGGAGGATTTGTTACTGACTGAGCTATGAGGGAAGCCCATATGTAGAAAAGCACTAAATTCCTTAACTTGGGATACTTTCCTTTAATCGACGATAATCTTTTGAGTTCAGAATATCTGCCCTTTATTGCAAGACATCTGTGTAACCCGGCTTCCCCCTCCTCTGCACCGCTCCCCACCCCCACCCCTCCTCAGAACAGGGTCACTTGAAGCGCTGCCTCCCAGGCTTGAAGTCCTAAAAATTCCGGCCAAATAAAACATAACTCAGTTTTTAGGTTGTGAATATTTTTAAGTTGACAGAATAATTAGCAAACTAGTGGGCCCTCTAAAGTCACTGTTTTTAAAGGATATTTGTTTATTTATTTGGCTGCATGGGTGTTAGTTGTGACACTCAGAATCCTTTAGTTCCAGCACGAACTTGTGGCATGTGGGACATAGGATGTAGTTCCCTGACTGGGGATTGAACTCTGGCCCCCTGTATTAGGAGCTTGGAGTCTTAGCCACTGAAGCACCAGGGAAGTCCGTCTAAAGTTAACATTATGTGAAAGCAGCTGAACTAATCAGTGACCTTTAGAATGTCCTCATCTAACCCCAGCAATTCATACTGAGATTGAAGAAGTACCAAAACAACAGTTTTCCACTTTTCCAGCCTCAGTGAAATCAGTTTATATTTTTTCCATCATTAAAATACATAATACATTCCCGATGCAGATATGAAAGAAGTATAGTTTCTTTCACATACCCTCAACCTCATCTGTTTTCAACTGGTGTCCTTTTAGACTACTACTGTGGAAATACACATGAATATATAGAAATCATTTTTTTTCTTCTTCACAAATTTGGGATTATGTATGCATAATCTATGAAAACTGCATCTTGTAGTCAAAAGTTTCTTGAACATTCTTTTGTGTCAATGTACATGATGTTCTCTCATTTTAAAGTTTGTAGAAAATTTCAGTCTAGCTCTATTATATTTTGGATAAGCACTTCCCTGTTGATAAACTTTGCATTTTCTGCTGTTTTTGATTTTACAAACAGTGTTCAGTGAACCTTGGGTGTGTATGTCTTTCTGAACATGTGGGTGTATTTCCATGAGAATATGCCCAAATCAACAGTGATCAGTCTTTAAAATCTAATAGGTGATACTATATTTTCTTCTGAAGTTTGTACAAATGTACACACCCAGGAGAATGTGGGAGCACCCATTTCCCCACACCCTCCCCAGGACCGAAAATGATCAACGTTTTTTAGCTTTTGCTAGTTTAAGACAGATAGATTGTCTGTAGTTTTCTTTTCTTGTGGTATCTTTGTCTGGTTTTGGTATCAGGGTGATGGTGGCCTCATAGAATGAGTTTGGAAATTTTCCATCCTCTGCAGTTTTTAGGAACAGTTTCAAAAGGATGGGTGTTAGCTCTTCTCTAAATGTCTGATAGGATTCGACTGTGAAGCTATCAGGTCCCGGACTTTTGTTTATTGGGAGTTTTTAAATCACAGTTTCAATTTCAGTGCTTGTGATCGGCCTGTTCATATTTTCTGCTTCTTCCTGGTTCAGAAAGATGGATAGCTGGTCTTTAGTTTTACATTTCTATGATCACTGCTATACTTAGCAGGTGTTTTATATCTTCAGCCATTTGTATTTTCTCCTCTGACTCTGATCACTGCTGTACTCAGCGAATATTTTATATCACTAGCCATTTGTCTGGAGAAGGCAATGGCACCCCACTCCAGTACTCTTGCTTGGAAAATCCCATGGATGGAGGAGCCTGGTGGGCTGCAGTCCATGGGGTCGCTAAGAGTTGGACACGACTGAGCGACTTCACTTTCACTTTTCACTTTCATGCACTGGAGAAGGAAATGGCAACCCACTCCGGTATTCTTGCCTGGAGAATCCCCGGGACGGGGAAGCCTGGTGGGCTGTGTCTATGGGGTCGCACAGAGTCGGACACGACTGAAGTGACTTAGCAGCAGCAGCAGCAGCCATTTGTACTTTTTTCGCCTCTGTGATCTTCCTATATATTTCCTCCTCCTGTTTTTCTAGTACGTTACTTCTTAGCTCTTAGCTCTTGGTAATTACAGGTAATACTCCTTCATCTGTTGCATACACTGGATATACGCATTTTCTATGATTTGGTTGCTTTCACTTTGTTCTCAGTACCTCTCTGGGTCAGGAACAGATCTGGTCTTGATGTGTGAAGGTACATGTTTACACACATTTGGAAGATTTACAAATATGCCATATATGTCTCCACTGGCTTTGAAATGCCCTTCAGTAAAAGCCATTCCGGCTTCTGTGATTCTTATCTTCCACCTCTAGTGTGGGAGGCTTCCTGCTTTGCTTTTGTCTGCGCCTTTGCATAACTTCATGTAACCAGAGGGAAAACAGAGAGAAGATATGTACAATCAGGTCAGGTTACTGTGAACAGCTGTGAAATTGAGGATATTTTCTGGGGGCAAATAAAAATGTGGGACACCACCCTGCCTGAAGTATGTTTTCTATTGTCGTTGTTGGACAGATTGAGAGGTGTTACTTGGAGCCAAAGCCTTATCACTTTAACACCAGCACTGCTGCTAAATTTCATTGCCTCCAGCCCCAGATCCTTGTGTAAGTTTGGAAACAGCTAATATAACCATCTGTGAAAACTTGTGGGAAAAAAGAAGTGGGAGGTGTCTTTCTGGTCTGTCTTGTTCTCTACCATGATGATCACCAACAGAAATACTGTACATTTCATTCATCAGTTTACTTTCTGCTTTTCCTCTTTCTATAATCTACATTCCTAAATTTCTGGCCATAGAGGAACAAAAAAAATTCTGACCACTTCATCAAAGGGTTAGAATTTTCCTTGATTAGACAGTAACCCCAGCCACCTGTTTGAGTAATTTTTTTCCAGACTAATCATGTGAATTGCCTTGTTTTGGTCACACGTTGACATTCCCACCTACTCCCATCTTGCCACCATTACTCACAGATAAAATCTAATTATCACCTCGAGATGGTTTCTTGTCACGTAATATAATCACAGGCACAAAAGAATTTAGGAAACTTGACATTTAGTGGGGCTTTTTTTTAATTGTTGTTTTTTTAAACTAATGTTTTAACCTGATATTTCACAATTATTAAAACATGGGAAAAGGGGAAAAGAAGGAAGGAGAAAAGGAGGGAGGAAGGGAACCACATATTTTACTAATTAACCTATTTGTAGTGTTTCACGCATGCATGCTTATTCATGTCTGACCCTTTTCGACCCCACAGATTGCAGCCCACCAGGCTCCTCTGTTCATGGGATATCCCAGGCAAGAATACTGGAGTGGGTTACCATTTCCTCCTCCAGGGGATCTTCCCGACCCAGGGATCAAACCCATATCTCCTGTGTCTCCTTGGTGGATGGATTCTTTACCACTGAGCCACCTGGGAAGCCCCATTTGTAGTGTTAGGTGGAAGTTAGTAGTAGAAGTGACCGTGAAAACTCAAGATGTGTAAGAAACGAATGAATAAGGAACAGATTTCAAGGACTTCAGGCAGGTTTCTGTTCTCAGATTGTTCAACACAGAATTTTATGACACCATGTACTCAATCAGCCAATCCCAGGTCATCTCAGACTTTAGTCCTTAAGAGTTATTTATTTCAAAACGTTAAGTATGGACTTTTGGTCTAGGCAGCTTCAATGCGCCCAGGTGCCAGGTATAAAAAGTGGGCCAAAAACTAAAGGAAATGATGCTTGCTTGTCTTCCTGAAAGCCACATTTGTCTTTGAAATAAAAATAAGGTGAGAATGAAAGGGCTGACTCGCCTCAGACTCCCTTAAAGAGGGCCAGAAGAATTGGTTGAGCAGAGTGCACCAATAAGAGATTCATTTGATTTGACAAATTTTCCATTTTAAAGATAAGCATGACATTACTTTGCCAACAAAGGTCCATCTAGTCAAAGCTATGGTTTTTCTAGTGGTCATGTAAGGATGTGAGAGTTGGAGTATAAAGAAAGCTGAGCACTGAAGAATTGATGCTTTTGAACTGTGGTGTTGGAGAAGACTCTTGAGAGTCCCTTGGACTGCAAGGAGATCCAACCAGTCCATCCTAAAGGAAATCAGTCCTAAATATTCATTGGAAGGACTGATGCTAAAGCTGCAACTCCAGTACTTTGGCCACCTGATGCAAAGAACTGACTCATTGGAAAAGCCCCTGATGCTGGGAAAGATTGAAGGTGAGAGAAGAAGGGGAAGACAGAGGATGAGATTGTTGGATGGCATCACTGACTCAATGGACATGAGTTTGAGTAAACTCTGGGAGTTGGTGATGGACAGGGGGGCCTGGCGTGCTGTAGTTCATGGGGTCACAAAGAGTTGGACACAACTGAGTGACTGAACTGAAGGAGAAAGGCCATCTAATGCTCATTCACATTGGTCAGTGTGTAAGTTACTTTGATCATCATCGTAACTGTAGTATTATAGAGAAGTTCACTGTTAACATGTTTGATTCTCACAATTTCAGTCTCCCTTTGACTCTCATTTGACCCATTTGACGGATGAGAGAAGTGCGAGATAGCCTTCGGTCATACAGCCAGTGAATGCCAAGTGGCTTCCAACTCAGGTCTTCTGATTCCAAGTCTAGACTGCTGCCATCACACCAGATAATCAGATAATTTACACTCCCACATGTGTGGGAGTGGCCATCTTGCTTGGGGATTGGAGGAGGAGGAAAGAGAAGGGTATGGAAGTGTCAGAGGCAGGTGGGCAGTGGGAGACACAACCTGATAAATGGTTTCTGCTTACTGCACAGGGTCTGGATGTTGGATAACTGGCCTGGCTATCAGGGCCTGCTCCAGTTCCTCTAAAACTGGAAAAAATGCATCTGGGGAGAGGGGTGCTCTGAGGAACTCCAATTCTTCATGTCTCAGTGCAGAAAGAATTCAGAAAGATGCAAAGTGATAGACTGTGTGTGTGTGTGTTAGTCACTCAGTCATGTCTGACTCTTTGTGACCCCATAGACTGTAGCCCACCAGGCTCCCCAGTCCGTGGGATTCTCCAGGCAAGAGTACTGGAGTGGGTTGCCATTTCCTTATCCATACAACTACCTGTGTGTATGTGTGTGTGCGTGTGTTTGTGTGTTAGTCGCTCAGTCGTGTCCGACTCCCTGCGACCCTGTAAACTGCAGCCCACCAGGCTCCCCTATCCATGGGATTCTCCAGGCAAGAATACTGGAGTGGGTTGCCATTTCCTACTCCAAAGTGATAGATTAGAAGTGATTTATTAGACTAGGATGCTTATGAGACTTACAAGCAGGTGGGCAAGAGAATGCCATGTCCCGAGCACTTAGTGAGGAAAAGTAGGGTGAGGGAGAAGACCACCTTCTTCTTCCTTCTTGCATAGACATCATGCTTCCATCATCAGTTCCTTCTCCATGTCAGGCCAGGGTGTTTTCTTGTCCCTACATGGTTAAGTCAGGACTGTCCTGGCATGATCAAAATGAGCAAAAAAGTGGTAACATATGCTAAAAATGATAAATCCTATCAGGTTTTAGTATCATGTCAACTTTCCCTTATATTTTTGTTTTGTTTTGTGTGCAGAGGAGTGTGTCCTAGGAATCATTAACTTACTGGGCTCACTGGACAGGAAATAGGTCTCATGCTACCATTATTTTATTATTTGGAGGCATGTCTCATGCTTCTGTTGCATGGTTTTGTTGCTAAGCAAGCCTGCTTTCTTGATTGATTTGTAACCCACAGGAGTCTCCCTTACATTTTTCGTTCCTTGCAATCTCTTTGTGGGATGAATTATTCAGTCACCTGCTTTGTCCCTTTACTCTGTCCCTATCACCTCCGGAAATTCTAGTTGCTTTACCTTGGCCACTTCTTCCTGATTCTCTTGTCTCAGGACTGGAGGCACCAATGCCTTACCCTTCCTCCCCTCACCTCCCCTGTTAGCCTTGGAAACATGTCATTTCTTTTGCCTGGACTCTGAAAGAATCATAAAGGTGATACCTTGTGAGTAGAAACATAAGGCCACCATGTTCTTGAACAGGTAAGGTTCCATGGAACAAGTCGAAACCATCTTCCATCCATGAGCATAATCTGTACATTGCTATCAGAGGCCCCCTTCCCAGGTAGTACTTTTATTTTTCTCATGCCTTCTTAGAAACACACTTAAAGGTTGGAGAGGGTCCCTCACGTCCATTCCAGCCCAGCCTCTCCAGCTTCAGGAGACCCTCCCGGTGGGAGCTATTTCCCTCTATACCTCCCGTAGGTCCATCTGTTCTCCTGCCCCAGGGGCATCTTCTTTGTGACCTCATGTCCCAAGTCTTTATTTGTGCCCTGGATTGGGAACCCATAGACTGAAAGAGAATGAAGAGAAACGTTGTACAATCGAAATGTGAAAGACTCTTTCTATTTACATATAACAATATTATAGGGAGAATAAAAGTTATCCACTGTTTTTTCTCCAACATGTTCAAATTTCCTGTTCACCTACTTCTTCCCTTTATGGTATAAATGATGTTCTATCAGTATTAGAAATGTTCAGTTTCCAAGTTCACATGTAATAATAGTAAGGTTTTAAAAACAGAAGTCTTGACTGTCAGATCTATTATAAGGAACAAGTTAAACATTTTCATGTTCATTTTCACTTTGGGGGCCACGTGGTGGAGAGACCAGGAAGCTCATTGTTTTACTTATTCTTATCATCTTTTTCTTAGTAATATTCTGGGCAGAGGAAGGTTTAAGAGGATGTGTAGGCGGATTGTGTATTTCCAAGGTAGATTGAGGCTACTTTTATATTGCACAGAAATAGAGATCTTCTTACAAAATCTAGGGTAGGCTATTTGTTTCCTAGCTGGTCTTTGAGTAGACAGGGTTTTTTCCTAGCCCTTTGAAGAAAATTCCAGGACCTCATTGAAAACTGTAGACCAAGTAGTGGTGACCAGGTGGCTGAAGGGTGTGTAAACTTCTCTCCAATGACTGAGCAACTGGAATGCCAGGGTGTGGGTTAGGTGTCTCCCCCCTCATTCGGGGGCAGGGAGATCTGTAACAAAGACCAATCAAAGAAAGGGTTGCTTGGCAGATTATAGTAGCTTGCAGCCCCTCTCAGCCCATCTTTGGCTTTCTCCCACATCTGGGGTGGACTGGAGGATTGCTGGAGCAAAACAGGAATGACCTAACCTTTAATGGTCTGTGAAGGCTTCCTGAAGTGGTGTGAGGACCCTCCCCCACTGTAATATGTAGCTGAGAGAGCAAGTGTGCTTGTACTCTGTTCCTTTGGGTCGCTTGGGGTCTTGGCTGCTGAAACATCCTCCTTGCAGGCATCTGCTTTTTATTTGCATCTGATCTACTGGGTCAGCTCCACCCACATCTCTTGGACCCTTATGAATTCAGAGTCAGCATCCCCTGGATCTAATGGGAGACTAGCCTGTTTCGAAATCATCACTGATCCTACTGAGGAAATGTCAGAAGAAAGGGAGAAGGGGAAGATTCATGGGTAATTTATTAGTTTGCAATACTATGTATATCGATGGTAACTCTATCCTGACATCTCTCTGTCACATCCCCACCCCTCACTCTTACAATGGAGGAAGGAATTGAATATAATTCATTCATGAGTATGTAAGATAACTCCTCCTCCCCCCTCTCTTTGCTATATAACAAATGTTACCAGTTACTTTCCAGTACTTAGAAAAAATAGAACAGGGACTATGAGAATTGTTATGAAAATATTACAAACGTAGAGTTCTTATGTGTGTAGGAATTATGTGAAGGCAATATTTGATTTTAAAAATATGTTAGTAAATATTATGTCATATTATTTATTAAAATATAATTCATTGGGTTTTAAAATTTTAAATCAACCCCTTAAATAATTCTACTTATGGAGAGAGATTTGGGAGGAAAGTACGTTGCCGAATTTTTATCTATAAAAAGAGCCCTGAAGTTCTGATTGACCTAATCAGTCAATTAACTGGTTAGAAACTGAAGCAAGGGACTTCCCTGGTGGTCCAGTAGTTAAGACTCTGCACTTCCAGTGTTTCCACTTCAGGGGACACCAGTTCAATCCCTGGTAGGGGAACTAAGATCCCATCAAACAAAACAAAAGAAAAAAGAAACTAAAGCGCAAAATTTGCATCTTAAATTAGGCTAATTCTTCTGTAAATCATGTGACTAGCAGCCAATTAAAAATGATTCAAAATCTGATTAGTTTAGGCCACCTGTCTTGAGCTCTCTCCTTGATTCTACCAGTTGTCCATTTATTTATTTGATCAGCCCTGATTGAGACTCTGCTGTGAGGAAGGTGCTAGAGGCACAAGTATGAATAAGATGTCCTGAGTCTCTGTGTCTTGGAGCTTATTTCTGTGGCATAAACAGACCTCTGATGAGCCCACTTCCATCACCTTGCCCTGTGCTGCAGTATGGGCTGCCATGGGGAGGCCAATGGGGACTGGGGTTGTCTGCAGAGACCCCCCCCCCAGAAGAGGTGATGGGGCCTGAACTGAGTCGTAAAGGATTAAATGGGTGCTCACCAGGGGAGGGAAAAGAGGTTGTTCCAGGCAAGGGGAGCAGTGTGGGTACACGGATAAGATGGAGGCTAAGGACCATGCGAAATATAAAATGCAAGGCAGGGGACACGACTGAGCGACCAAGCACACACAGAACAGCACAGGGTGTGTGTGTGAGATGAGTGGGAAGGAGAGGGATGTCAAGATTTGGTAGGAATCCCAAGCTTAGGACAGTCAGAACTCTGGGGAGTTTTAAGTGATGATCTGGCCAGATTCCTGAACCTGGCTGCCGGCATGGGTTCATCAGTCTTGGACCAGTTAGGCTCAGCTGGCAGCCGACCTGGCCCAAGCCCAGCATACCCCAGACACAGGCCAGGGCTGGAGAGAGGCGGGAGCTGCAGCAGGACTAACCTCCTTCTGACCTTGGCATGATGTGTGTGCCTCTCAGGAGGTTTCCATCTTCCAGCAAGTTTCCCCATCTATGTGATAGCAGTCTTAGCGCTTAGGGACACTGGCTCATCAGTCATGGGGGTCTATTTCAGTGCTCTTCAACCAGGGCATCCACATGGTGCTTGCAAATTCCTCGGAGCTCGGTGGGTGTGAAGACCCTCAGGCCCTCCAGCACTGCAGAGTGTTCTTGGATGTCCAGGAATCCTGCTGCTGCTGCTGCTAAGTCACTTCAGTCGTGTCCGACTCTGTGCGACCCCATAGACAGCAGCCCACCAGGCTCCCCTGTCCCTGGGATTCTCCAGGCAAGAACACTGGAGTGGGTTACCATTCCCTTCTCCAATGCACGAAAGTGAAAGTGAAGTTGCTCAGTAGTGTCCGACTCTTAAGGACCCCATGGACTGCAGCCTACCAGGCTCCTCCATCCATGGGATTTTCCAGGCAAGAGTACTGGAGTGCTACAGAGCTGTAATCCCTGCTTCTTCATGCCCACTTCTCCACAAGGGGGCCTCACTGATGAGGCCTGGATGACCTCAAATCAGACACAGACCAGATAGGAAGGAAGGAGGTGTCCTTAAGGAAAATGACTCACCAGAAGTTGTCCTTCTGTTATTTACAAACTCTTGCTTTTATTACATATGGAAGTGAAAATGAATGTAAAATATTTGTATCTAATTTGAACACGAAACCGTATTAGTTTGTACAATGTCTTTTTTTTTCTTTTACTGGATACTGTTTAAAAGGAGTTTCATAACTCTTCTGAGATTCATTCTGTAATTCTGAGAAAGTGACATTTATAGACTACTCACGTAAACAGAGTGTGGAGCTGCTCTCAGCCCACTCGTGGTTTTTGTGGAGGTTCTGGGCAGACAGAATTAGGCACCTGAAACAAGGCCCTGTGTTGCCAGTTCAGTGGGGCAGGTGATAAGAATGTAGGGTTTCTGTTCTCAGCGTGCCTTCCCAGGAGGGCCTGGCCACATCTCACCTGCGCACCTGGGGCGGGTTACACCCCCCAACCTTCCCAGCCAGACTCTTACACCCAGCCCATGCTCCTCCACGCTGCACTGTCCTCCCCCTTCATCATATGAGTTGAATGAGTAACTCAATGAGGGAGGTTGATGGGGAAGAACTTTCAGGAAGTTGTTTTGTGGTGGGCACACATCAGGCCCCAAGGTTTAGGTCTCAGCTTTTTGGAGAAGGGAGCTGTGAGGCTAAAATGGGCTGGATGCACATGGGGTGCTGTGGGCCCCTGTGGGGGTGTTGTGGGCCCAGAGGGCAGGGGCCTCACACAGCCCCCTGGACAGCCCAGCACTCAGCATGCCCCACACAGTATGATATATGGGGGTGCAGCCTTGTGGGCCTCTAGCACAGGAGTAGCAGTGAGATGCCCCATCACCTTGAAGGCAGGACATCTGAGGGGAGTGGAAGAACAAGGAATGGAGACTGCCAGATTCACGAGACAGCTGTGCTGGGGACCAGAAGCCCTGCATCAGCTGTGGGGAGTGAGCTGGAGAGGGCCGCTCTGTTCCCACTCATGGATCTCATTCTTACCCACTGGCTCATGACATCCGAAGAAACACGTGGCTCCTGGTGCTCACCGCCTTCAGGACTAGCACTGGTTGAGGTTCGGGAGCACTCTGTCTCTCTGAGGTATGGAGGCCTGATCTCTCAGTTATGTCCTATTCTCCAAACGTGACCTCTCTTTTCACCCCATGTCTTGACGTGTGTGGTTCTCTGGGCTTTGAGGGCCTCCTGTTTCCTCTTCTTCTGAGGTAGAGCTTCCACGCATCATTCAAAACCCTGGTCAGATTGTGTTGCCTCACTGGACACTTAATTAGCGTCTCTGGTCAGAGTTGCTTGCTCCCCCAACCTGTGGTCTCATAGCCTCATCACGATGTTTCTGCGCTGTGCAGTGTTAATCTGTTTATTCGGCTGTCTCTTCAGTGTGACTCAGTTTTCAAGGATAACAGTCCTCTCTTAAAATTTGTTTATCCCATCTTCATGTCACAATATCTGGTTTTGAAAGCAAAAAAAAAGTAAAAGCATTCAAAATGTTAATAACAGATCACCCACAATCTTTTTCTAAAAGGCAGTGAGTACCTGGATACACAAAATGTGGTGGATACATGCAATGGAATATTATTCATCCATGGAAAGGAATAAAATTCTGATACATACCTACAACATGAATGAACCTTAAAAACATTATGATAAGTGAAATAAACCAGACACAGAAGAATAAATATGGGATTCCATTTACATGAGATGTCTACAACAGGCTCATTCAGTGACAGCAAGTAGATTTGATATTGTTAGGGGTTGGAGGTGAGAAGGAGGAAACGATACAGAATTTATGTTTGAGATGATGATAAGTTCTGGAAATAGTGGGGGATATACTTAATGCCGAGCTTCTCTGATGGCTTAGTGGTAAAGAACCCTCCTGCCAATGCAGGACACATGGGTTCAATCCCTGGATTGGGAAGATCTCCTGGAGAAGGAAATGTCAATCTACTCTAGTATTCTTGCTTGGGAAATCCCATGGACAGAGGCAGAGGAGCCTGGAGGGCTACAACCCCTGGAGGCTAAAAAGAGTCAGAGGTGACTTAATAACTAAACAATAGCAACAATGTACTTAAAGCCACTGAATTATATATATGAAAGTGGTAAATTTTATGTTATGTATATTTTACCACAATTAAAGGCAATGAGTAGAGAAGAAATAAATGGAAGAATTTGCAGTAAAATTCTCCAAAGACACAAATGCAAAATAGTTCAAAATTATGTAGACCAGTTAAATGTGATACAACTCACTACAGACTCTTAATCAAGAGAAGAAAACCTGTGTTCTTTCTCTTGACACTATTTTTAGGGAAGTCAGTAGGATTCCATCAAAGTCCACATCGTATTCTCTTATTTTTCTGCAATATCAGCAGCAAGTACATTTTCCCAACATTAAATTGAACTATTTCTCTGAGATGTTATTGCAAGTAAGCTGAGATCACTCAAACTTGGGGGTGTTGAAATGCCTTAGAAAATTAATTTTCCTTGGTTAATTTTAGTTTTTAAATCTATGTTTTAATATTATATATATCCAAATAATCTTCGAGTGAAAACTAAGTAAACAGTTATGATTGGTGGTTATATTTTTATTTTCCTGGGATTAGAACCCTCTGTTATGCCAGATAAATCTTTTGCTTGGATTTTGTATTTTTAACTCATGCACATTTATGGGAACTCATTAGAGGGGGGAGTGTAAAATTCCCCTTCATGACAGAGTTAGAGAACAAGAGGTGAATTGTGCCAGACGCAAGGAGGCACATCAGAGCTGATGAGAACCGTGGCAGTCTTTTGGATCGCATAGGGGCGAGACGCCCCGAGAAGGTGCCTGGTATATGATCAAACGGCAGTTCTCGGAAAGGTTGCCGAGCAGAAGCAGAGGCTTTGGCAGAACCTAAACGGCAAAGTCACAAACAGTAACAGACTCTAAAAATAACAACTGCAACCCCAGCAAAATGCAAGTCCTTATATGTGGGAAGTATAATGGGAAATGTATAGATTGGTATTTTTGTCCAGATGCGTGAACAGTGATCACAAGTAGAGATGCTCATCCTTTCTCCAAAGGTGCGTGGTATAAAACATCTGTCACCATTAGCAAAGTCTTCTAGTGAGAATGGTAACTCAAGTCAATAGAGTTGTATGAGGAGTTTTCTGACTGCGAGTGGCTGGAATAGAACAAAAATCAACTTTCATGTATTCATTCTCTCGTTCTGCTCATGTTTAATGAGCACCTACAATATGCCAAGCATTATTCTAGGTACTTGGACTATATCACTGAATCAAATCAAGATCAAGTTCTCAGCCCTCATGAAGCTCATGTTGTAGCAGGAAAATGCAGAAAATAAGGTATAGGTACTTTGCAGGTAAGTACATTTTATAATGTGTTAGAAAAGGGGAAAAGTAGAGCAGGAAGAAGAAACTTGAGAGTGCCCAAGGGAGGTGGATGTGGGAGCAGATGGCTGCAGTAGTGTGGTCAGGGCGAGCATTATGGAGACAGAGACATGTGGACAGAGCCTTGGAGCGGGGAGTTAGTATGACTTCCCATGGAGGGGATATGGTGGTGGGAGGGTCTAGGATGGCTCGAGGTGTTTGTCCTAAGCAGTGAATGGAAGGATGGAGTTGCTCTAGGTGGAAAGCATGAAGCAGGCTTGGGGTGAAGATCCGGTGTTCCATTTGGACCTCAAGCTTGACATGCCTAGTAGACTTCCAGGGGGAGATAGTGAACAGATATTGGTACATTCATTTCCTATTCTTGCTATCATGAATTACCACAAATTTAGTAGGTTAAAACAACACATGTGTGGCTTCCCTGATGGCTCAGTGGGTAAAGAATCTGCCTGTAGTGCAGGAGACACAGGAGATGTGGGCTCAATCCCTGGGTCAGGAAGATCCCCTGGAGAAGGAAATGGCAACCCACTCCAGTATTCTTGCCTGGAAAATCCCATGGACAGAGGAGCCTGGTGGGCTACAGTCCTTGGGGTGGCAAAGAATCGGACATGACTGAGCAAAACAACCCATGTTTATTATTGCATAGTTATGAAGATCAGAAGTCCTAAAATTAAGGTGTATTCCTTGTGGAGAGTCTAGAAGGGACTGTGCTTCCTGGCAGTTCCAGAGGCTGCCTGCATTCCTTGACATGTGGCCCCTTCTTCCATCTGCCGAGTGCTTCATTGTCCAACCTTTGCTTCATTGTCCTCTCTCGGATCCTCATGCCTTCCTTCTTATAAGAAGTATGATTCTTCTTATAAGTCTGGACTTCCCTGGATTATTCAGGATGACCTCCCCTTCTCAAGACCCTGAAGTTAGTCACATCTGCAAGGTTATTTGAGTCTGGAGTTCTGGTAAGAGACCCAGGCTAGAGTAAACCTCTGGCATTTAAAGCCCTTATGGGAGAATTCGGTGACTCACAAAACTTTTTGGTTCAGTCGTTAAGTCATGTCCAACTCTTTGTGACTCCACAGACTGCAGCACACCAGGCTTCCTTGTCCTTCACTATCTCCCAGAGTTTGTTAAAACTGATGTCCACTGAGTCAGTGATGCTATCTAACCATCATCTCATCCCCTGCCACCCACCTCTCCTTTTGCTTTCAGTCTTTCCCAGCATCAAGGTCTTTCCCCACTGAGTTGGCTGTTCACATCAGGTGGCCAAAGTATTGGAGTTTCAGCTTCAGCATTAGTCCTTCCAATGAACATTCAGGGTTGATTTCCTTTAGGATTGACTGATTTGATCTGCTTGCAGATCTCCAGCACCACAGTTTGAAAGCATCAATTCTTTGGTGCTCAGCCACAACTTAGGACATTGGAATGCCCTAAGTGGACTTTAGGTGGAATTGGACACTGGATCCTTGAATTGAAAAGCTGTCTGCATATCTCCTATTCTCTCTTTCCCCTCCTCCCCGCTCCCCCGCCCCAACCTGCCTCAGCCCCACTCTCTTGGCCCTCAGTATCTCAGACAGGTTCATTCTCTCCCACCTCAGGATTACGTATCGTTGCCAGGAACTCCAGGTTTAAATGATCTTAGTGAGAAAACCCAGAGAAAAGACAGAACTTCTGTCTCATGGGATCCACACTTGAAGCCCCATGGGGCTCTGATAGGGCCAAGTTGGGTGGGGCCTTTGGTGTCACCCCTGTGGCTGGGGGCTGTTGGCCCCCAGGGAACCAGAGAGATTCAAAAGAGGGGCAGTTTCTCAAAGCAAAGGGGGAGGGGCTGTTACTAGAAAAGAGGAAGAGAGGCTAGTAAAACAGAAGCTCTAGCTACACTGAAAACCCTGTAGACTTTTTTTAGATTTTCTTTTAGAAAATTTTAAACGTAGCCCAAAGTAGATTCCTCATGTACCCATCACCTGTGGTTTAACAATTACACACTTTGTTTTCTAGTTTTGGCCACACCACTCAGCTTTACACAATCTTAGGCTTCGGAATGGAGAAGCCAATGGCACCCCACTCCAGTACTCTTGCCTGGAAAATCCCATGGACAGCGGAGCCTGGTAGGCTGCAGTCCATGGGGTCGCTAAGAGTCAGATATGACTGAGTGACTTCCCTTTCACTTTTCATTTTCCTGCATTGGAGAAGGAAATGGCAACCCATTCCAGTGTTCTTGCCTGGAGAATCCCAGGGACGGGGGAGCCTGGTGGGCTTCCATCTATGGGGTTGCACAGAGTCGGACACGACTGAAGTGACTTAGCAGCAGTAGCAGCAGCAGGCTTCGGAATCTTGGTTCCCCAACCAGGGATTGAACCTGGGCCCTTAGCAGCGAGAGTGTGAAATCCTAACCACGGAACTGCCAGGGAATTCCCAACAGTTGCTAACTCTTAGCCAACTTACTTCTTCTATATGCCTAACTTCTCCTCCACCCTCACCTCAGGACTATATTAAATTCCAGACATCATTTCATTTCCCCTGTAAATAGAACCATATGTCATATTTAGTAACTCTAAAGAATAAGGACTCTTAAAAAAAACAGGGCCACAATACCATTATCGCCCTAAAAAATTTTACCATTGATATCATTAACTGTTCAGTCAGTGTTCAGGTTTCCCCAGTCATCTCATCAATGAGGGTTTGAATCAGGATCCCAATGAGGTTGATCCATTCCATCTGGTTCAGAATTTCCTTGTGAGATACATCCATGGGTTAATTGTCTAAAGCTGTTTGCAAACGACATACTTGGGTTGGTATTCCTCCCAGTCCATACACCGTGGACGTGACGCAGTCTCTGCCAGGTCAGTTGCTTCTTTCTTGACACTGTAACACTTTCACTTCTTCAAATTCACTGACTCCAAATACCAAAGCGGCTTTTGTGCAGCAAGTATTCTGGAGTCATTTTGAAAGCGGCAGATGTGGTTTAGGTGAATTTGGCTTTTGAAAAGCCCCAAAGATCTAGATAGGCAACCCAGCTGTGACGCTTCCCTTCCCCTCCCACGATCTCCCACTGGGAGATGAGAACAGAGACCTTTCCTCTGCATCACTCTCTCCATAGAGGCTTCTGTCCCAGGGATCCAAATACCAGTTTGCTCCAGGGAGAGTCTTCGCTTGAGTGGGTCCACCTGGGCCTGTTAGCACAGACAGACTCGAGCCAAGGACTGAACTTCCCTCCTTGTGGTTTGTGTGTTGCGTTTTTGACCTGACAGTGAATCTCTCAGTTGAGGTTTAAGGTTTGTTCTAGGGGAGGGGGATGGAGAGAAAGGAAGGGGCCCTTGAAAATATGAACCAAGAAGTCCCAAGTGTCTAACCTGCCCTTTTGAAAGGGTTCAGCAAGTCCCACTGTGCTCGCAGTGCCCTGGAGAGGGTTTTGGCATAGCTGCTGTGCATCTTTTCACAGAACTGGAATCACATAGACAGGTCTACTCTGTCATTCACCCTGACATCATAAACACTTCTTTACTGTTATTACATATTTTCCTTTAGTTTTTTAAACATTCATAATAGCCAAGAAATTCTTTTTTGGCAGAGCGATAAATCTACCGGGCTGTGAAAGGAACACCTGGAGTCGAGAGGACTGCATCGCAGGCCTGGCTTTGCCCCGAGCTAGAAATATGACTGGAGGCCTAGCCCCAAACTTCTCTGGGTTTTCTCCTCCATTACATGGAGACAATAGTTCTTGTTTCACAGGACGGTTACAGAGATGAAATGAAAGAATGATGTTATAGGGCTCTAAGAGTTAGTCATTCAGTCATGTCCGACTCTTTGCACTCCTATGGGCTGTAGCCCGCCGGACTCCTCTGTCTGTGGGATTCTCCAGATAAGAATACTGGAGTGGGTAGCTATTCCCTTCTCCAGGGGATCTTCCCCACCCAGGGATTGAACCTGCTTCTCCTGCATTGCAAGCAGAATCTTTACCATCTGAGCCACCAGGGAAGCCCCTTCTAGGGCCTTCGTACACTCTAAATTGATGTTCAGAAATAGTGTGCTCATGTCTGTGTTTGGGTTATGTGAGTTCAGTAAGTGATATAGAGGTTCTCATTCTTCCTAATCCTCAAAGAGACTCACTCCTTGAAGCCAGTGCCTGACAGTTAAGGAGAGAGAAGGTACTTGTCGGTCTGTGCTCCTGTGGCTGCACTTTCTGGAAGATGTTCCTGCTCGTCCTTATTCGCTCCCTCCCATGTAGAAGCAGCGGGAAATTCCTAAAGCATAGGAGAAGTGTTAAATCCAAAATGTGGTACATCCTGGAAACACTGTTCCTCTGGTTTCTTTATAAATGGAGCTGAGACTCTCAAATATTTCTGATGAAGATATGTGGAGTCTTCCCATGGACTTCCCATGGACAAAAATAAAATAAAATTATTTTTATATTTTAGAATGAATGTGCTTAGAGTGTGGAAATTTTTCTTACACATTGTAAGAGTCCCAGAGATCTGTGTTGACCTGAATTGAGATATAAGCAGAGGATTTAGCAGCAACCTGAATGACCTTGGAGAGCATTAAAAATAAATCAGAGAAAGACAAATACTGTATGATCTCACTTACATGTAGAATCTAAAAAATAAATGGCAAACTAGTGAATATAGCAGCAAAGAAGTAGACTCACAGATATCGAGAGTAAATTAGTGGTTACCAGTGTGGAGAGGGAAGGGAGGAGGGGCAGGGGTTGAGGGGGGAGGAGTACAAACTTTAGGTATAAAGTAAGCTGCAAAGATATATTGTACAACTTGGGGAATACAGCCACAATTTTATAATGATTTCAGTGCTTCATTATAACTTTTAAAAATTGCAAATCACTATTGTACACCTATAACTTATATAATATTGTATATACAGCAACTATCATTTAATAAAAAACTGTCTTTAAAAAAGAAAATACATGTATTTTATATTAAAATGCATAAGCAGAGGAGAATTATACCTGTAAATATGGTGATTATTTCTACTTCTCTTATCACTGAAGAGGTGAATAATATCATCTCTTATTTCTACAGAATAGTAGATCCCCAGGCACATTTTAGGCTTTATTCATCAGAGACTCACGTATGATCTGACAATACCTCTTATCCATTTGGTTCTATTCCCTTGGCAGTTCTCTCTCTTCCTATTCCCAGATATATTTCTCCCTGGAGATTGTTTTCTTCTGGACCAGTTGCTTAATCTTCCCAACCCATATTTGGTAGAGACTGGTAGTGCTCACTCCCATCCATGAGAAAGGAGTGCACTTTCCAGCCTCTCTGGCAGCTGGGCAGGACTGTGATTAATCCTGAAAAATGTGTCACTTATGGGCTGAGGCAGTGAGGTGCTCAGATGTACATACTTCTCCAGGCTTCCCTACCTCACCTCATAAACTGAGAGTCACAAGTCCAGGAAATTGCAGCTACACGATGGTAAAGCCTCCATCCGCTTTGACCTTGAGTCACCACGTGAGGACAATTTCCTTAGAGAGTTACCAGGCACCCACAGTGGACTCTGTGATTGAGAAATAAATTTAGGTGGCATCAAGCCAAGAGACCTGGGGACTTTTTGTTATTTTGGCACAATCTGTTCTCTCCTGACTGCTGCACATTCTGTCTCTAAAATGGCCTTAACCAATTCTTTGATTGTTAAGTCTTTTCTCTGTGTGGATAGTAAACCCTTAAAATTTTGATGTATCTACATTTTTTAGATTGTACCAAAGTATTTTCCAAACTGTGGCATGCATACCGCTAATGGTATGTGAGATAATTTTATGTGGGATATAGATGGACTTTTAAGTATATTAGATATTTATTTACATTTATAATTTGCTTCTATTTATAGCAAGTGATTCCCATTTTCTATTCATAGTAGTTATATAAATATTTCTTTTAAAATAACCTTGGAGAACATGGAGAGATTGAAAAAGAAAAATCCAGTAGATAAGAGTATAATTGGCATGCAGATATGGCAAAAATCAGAGAGGTGGTATTCAAATGACTGAAGGGTTGGAAACTGTATGGATAAATTACTTGATGGCATGTCTGTTAAAGAAGATCCCCACTGGACAGAGAGACTTTCATTTTTGACACCCAGTGATTAGCATCAGATGGACTTTCCCGATGGGTCAGCGGTAAAGAATCTGCCTGCAGTGCAGGAGACACTGGAGACTCGACTTTCGATCCCCAGGTCAGGAAGATCCCCTGGAGGAGGGGATGGCTACCCACTCCATTATTCTTGCCTGGAAAATCCCATGGACAGAGGAGCCTGGCAGGCTACAGTTCATAGGGTCACAAAGAGTCGCACACAACTGAAGTGACTTAAGCAGACTCATGAATATTTATTTTATTCTGTGTTATAATCCATTACTGTTGTGATTTTGTTGCCCAAATTGTAGCGTATTTGGCTATCGAGCGCTTATTCCAGTTGGCTCTTATGTCCTTTTGACCTGTCCCCATCATTTTTTAAAGCGCCTCCTTATTTCCTGGCACTGTATAATGTTCCAGTCTCATCTTGTGTTCTCTGTCCCCATCCTGGAATCAGCCACCTCTGCTAGGTGCCTTGTTTTTTCAGTATTATTTTAATGTTATGTTTATAACATTCTATTCATATTCTTTGAAAAATGGTATTTACCTTGTGAAATATTTATGTAGGAGATATTGGATATTTTCTTACCATATTTAGTACTCAATTATTCATGAAACACTGACCCGCCAACACGTCTGATTGCAGAAAAGCAAATTCTGTGTTGTTCTATATGGTTGAAAAGAATGGAAGCCACACGATTAAAGGTTTTCACCAAAAGATCTACTGTGCTTTCTTATTTCTCCATTTCTTTTTTGCACCTAACCACAGAGTCAATATCTTTTAGATTTTTCCTTGCTTTTAAACTTTGTTCTTGGTAAAAAATTCTTTTCTCTCTCATATAAATTTTCTCTGGCATTCCTCTTCTGCAATTTAGCTCTTCACTGGCCTAAATTCCTCTCACCTCATATTTTATCCTGACACCTCCACCCTTTGCTGAATTCCTGGTATAGCATCTCTGTTTCTCTGACCCTTGCACCAATTTTCTAGTCAATTCAATCAATATATACAGCTCAACACTGAAGTGGACTGGAAAGTTTCTTGGCCGAAACTAGAGGGTCTAAATGCCTCCATCAAATGTAAACCTAACCTTATTTTTTTTTCTTCTGAAAGAGTATGTTTCTTATAGAAAGTGATTTCAAAAAGTGGTTCCTTTCAAAATTCACAAATCTTACTCCTATGAGTCTATTTTTTATTATCACATTTTAAAAAACCTATTCATTTTTAAACTATTGATGGTTGGTCTTATCTGTCTAATCCAGAGTACAAAATAAAATGTTTTTCACTTTTTAATTTGAAATAATTTTATACTTATTGAACTGTTAGGAACCCAGTATATGCAGTGTTCTCCTATAACCTTCATCCAGTATATAGTTGTATTTCATTATATATTTCATCCATGATCTCCCAACTCAGAATTAGTGAGGTCCCGTGATCCGTGTTGATTGGTGACTGTCTTCGAATTGATTTCCTTTGACTCCCATCAGTTACCTTCAGATTTTCCTGTGGAGGAAGCACCTCTGTGCAGCACTATCATCTGCATGGTTTAAGGGGAATGACTCATTCTCTGCTCCAGGGCTGAACTCTGATTGGCTACGGTGTGGAGCTTGGCTGAACGGTGCATGTGTTTATGACTCAATCCGGCCAATGAGATGCATGGAGACTTTCACTGGGGCTTATGAAAGAGAAACTTCTGTATTTCATGGTGCCCTGTGACCCCTGTGGTTGTTATTTGTCAACATGGGAGCAGCCTGCCCAAGTGTAAAAGTGACACATTTACAAGGGAAGAGCCTAGAAAATTTCTGAGAGTAGATGCAATTATGCTTGAGGCTAGCCCTACCTCCAGACTTCAGTTTTGTGAATCAGTGACTTCCTTCCCAGTCTTTTTTTTTTCCTGGCTAACTTTTTTTAAAATTTGAGTTTTCTGTAGCTTGCAAAGATGTCTACTGATACAGACCCTTTTCGGTGCATCCTGTCATGTTGCTTTTACCTGTGTTACTGTTTATTTTAGTTATTTATCAGAGTTAATTACATGTCCATTTTCCTTCAAATAGATTATGATATTCTCAGAACTAGGCATTAAACTCTTTCCTTCCTTTCTGATCTTTATTTGGGCAGAGCACCTATGTTTAGCTATGCTGTCAAGGTCTATTCTATGCCAGGCTCAGATCTGGATCTAGTTCTCCATATGTGTTGGTAGAATTGTGAATTTTGTTTACCATGCCACTTATATCACTGCATCACAAATTATCACAAATTTAGCAGCTAAAACAAGTCATAACTTCTCTGAATCAGAAGCATGAGACAGCTCAACTGGGATCTCTGTTTAGGGTCTTGCCAGACTGCAATCAGGGTGTCAGTGGGCTGTGTTCTCACCTGGAGGATTGACAGGGGCAGTCTACTTCTCAGCACATTCACCTTGTTGACAGAATTCCTTTCCTGGGGCTGTATGACTGAGGACTCCAGGGTTTTGCTGACTGTCGATCAAAGGCTGCTCAGTGGGTTTCCTTAACCTGGTCGCTCACTTCCTTAACCCAGAGAGGAGGATCTCTTGCTCGGGTCTGCTGCAACAGTCTTATCTAACACCATATAACCACAGAGGGACACCCCACCCACTTTGCCACATTCTACTGGCTAACAAATCACAGGTCTGATTCACACCCAAGCACTGGGGGTGATTCAAGGGCGTGGACATCAGGAGATGGGAAATCACCGTGGGTCACCTTAGGGTCTGCCCTCCACACTACCTTCAATGTTCATGTTTAAAGTTCAGGAGATCTTGTGGGTTCAGCCGCAGAACCACCACAATAAAGTTATATTGTGATAAAGTGAGTCACAGGAGTTTTTCAGTTTCCCATTGCATATAAAAGCTATGTTTACAGGACTTCTCTGGTGGCTCAGCGATAAAGAATCTGCCTGCCAGTGTAGGAGACACAGGTATGATTCCTGATCTGGGAAGATCCTACATGCTGTGGAGCAACTAAAGCCCATGCACCATAACTATTGAGCCTGTGCTCTAGTGCTCAGGAGCCACAGTTACTGAGCTCATGTGCCCTAGAGCCCGTGTCCTGCAACATGAGAAGCCCCTGCAATGAGAAGCCAGCACACAGCAGCAAAGAGTAGCCCCTGCTCACCACAACTAGAGAAAAGCTCGCATAACAACGAAGACCCAGCACAGCCAAAAATAAAAATAAATCCCTGGGTTGGGAAGATCCCCTGGAGAAGGGAATGGCTACCCACTCCAGTATTCTTGCCTGGAGAATTCCATGCACAGAGGAGTCTGGCGGGCTACAGTCCATGGGGTCACAAAGAGTTAGGCTCGACTGAGCAACCAACACTTTCACTTTATGTTTACAATACAGTGTATTAAGTGTGAGATTTCTGGGTCAGGAATTGCCCCACGTGGAGGAAATGGCAACCCTTCCAGTATTCTTGCCAGGAAAATTCCATGGACAGGGGAGCCTGGCGGCCTACAGTTCATGGGGTCACAAAGAGTCAGATACAAATGAGCATCTGAGCATGCATGCATCACACTATTAAGTGTTCAATAGTATTATTATATATATATATAAACCAGTTTACATGCCTTAATTTTAAAATTACTTTATTGCTTAAAAAATGCTAACCATCATCTGAGCCTTTAATGAGTGTAGTAGTAACATCAAAGATCACTGATCATAGATCATCATTACAAATATAGGAATAATGAAACACTTGAAATATCACAAGAATTACCAAAATGTGACCCAGAGACATGAAGTGAGCAAATTCTTTTGGAAACATGGTATTGATACACTTGCTCAACTCAGAGTTGCCACAAACCTTCAATTTTATAAAACAGAACAAAGAAAAAAAACAACACAATGTCTGTGAAGCACAATAAAGTGCTACGCAGTGAGATCTGCCTACGTCTTCTTTTAGCTCTGTAAGTGGCTTTTATCTCTCTCAACATATAAACTCCTATAAAATTCAGTTTTTAAAAATTTTAGATATATTTTTTCACCTTAGGAAAGACATGTGTTTACTTGAAATTTCTTTTTATGATCATATGCATTTTCTTTTGGTTGAATCATTTTATAAGTATTCATAATAAAATGATTCTTGAGGAAATGTTTAAAATTTCGAATTATTTTTATGTTCTTTTAATGACATTAAAAAAAGCAACAGTTCCTAGAGTTGGTTGCATTGGAAATTTGATGTAAATATTTTTCAAACAAACTGGAACCTCTTCAATAGCAATATTGAGAAGAGCCACGAACGATGAGGCCCTGTCTCCTACAGATATTGCATTTAAATTCCAAATCTAACAGCTGGACTTCTGCCATTTGTTTTTTGGTAATAGAATGGTGTTAACAAAAAAGCAAACTCCTTTCCCAAATGTAAAAAATAACGCTTTTAATAGGGAGCTGTGAAATTTGGCTAGATTTGTCTTTATTTCTACAGAGTGGCTAGATAGAAAGGTCAGATTAGATTTCTCAATATTTACTTGGCTAGTTTATTCCAACAAAATATCCTGTAACATAGTTTAGAGCTATAATTAGGTGAATAAATAAACAATCGTTGACAACTCTGAAAACATTTCCAACCAATAAATTATTTTCTTGCATATATTTTCTTATTTTTATGTTTGACTTTATATCTTCAAGTATTTCCCCCCATTTTAACTGTAGAGTATATGAATGTCATAATTCCTAGCCACAGTTCAATAAGATGTCTTAGCCTTGTCATTTATAAAGTCTTAAAATATAAATTGGTTAACTTACTCCTATCTTTACCTGTGATTTTTTAGGAAATTTTTTTTTATATTTCGTGTGACATTTTATAGGAACCCAATCTTAATTTCCTAAGACACGTGGACATTTTATGGTGCACAATAGTTCATATATAAACAATCCGTCCTTTATATTCTTAGTAATAAACTAGTTTCAAAACGCCATCTTAAAAGATGGCATTCAGATAGATGGGCTTGCAGAAAAATCTCTCCTTAGTTGCTGTTTGAAGTTTAGCCACTAGATGGCATAATGGTTATACGGATCAGCAAAAGTTAACCACAGAGGAGACTTGTTATTTGCACTTAATAGCTTCTATTGAAAAGACAGATGTACCTGTAAATGCTGTTCTTTGAGTTTTCTCCTCTTGCAACATACTATCGTCTTTGAGAACCAATATTAGATGAGTGACTTTTTGTTTTTAACGACTTAATGTTTATTTATCTTCCAATCTATCAAAACCGTTATTGGACTGTTTTATTAAAATAAAAAGCCAGTCCCTCTTGGGGTAAATTGTTTTCAGAATACAATTGATTCTTAAGTACACTGAGTCTTTCTAAGTGGACATTTGTTTTCAATTTAGAAAAAGGAGTCTGTGTCCAGGCTGTGAACAATTGTTTAAAAAGTTTGTAGGAACTTTTAAAGGGTCCCTGTTTTCAGTTAATAGGGCATAATCACGTTTCTGGAATGAGATATGTCCGAGGAAGCCAATGCTCTGAGCTGAATTTGATCTCTTTTCCATCAGTGTCCAACACAGCTGATGCAGATGATAAGACCTGTCCATCCATAGGGCTTTTCCTTGTGTTGGCCACACATATGGAGTGTCTCCAAACTTGGTGACTTCCCAGTAGATTGCTCTTTGTGTGATAGGATTTGCACCCCAAGCCTGATTCTCTTAATTACACCCAGAGTGTAACAAGTGAGGAAGGCCGCTGTATGAATGACACTGGGATCTCCTGATCTGGCTCTGAAAGAGTGCCCCTTCTCCCACATTTTCTGGATTACATATGTTACAAGTCACAGGGTAATTTTCTATTCCTGTAAATGAAAGCTTGCCGAGTTCCGTTCATTCAAAAAGAAGCTGTTTTGAAAGCAAAAATGTTTAACAGACTTTATGTCTATGAACTTTCAGAAGAGTATTCGTTACTACCTAAAGCCTTGCCAGTGAGAAGTTTATTTCTATTATTCAGCTTTTCGGTTTTAAAACATAAGTTGAAACAGGTAACATTCATTCTTTTTAAAGTTAGCCGCCTAAAATTCTTCACAGAGGGCCAGATTTTCCACCACAGCTTATGTTGTAGATAAACTATACTTCAGACTCAGTGACACATGTGCGTACATATAGAGACACACAAAACAAAAAGCTTTGATATGTATTTATATCCTTTAATTTTGTTAAAATACACTTTTCAGAGTTTGCAATTCAACTTTAAGTGAACTTTTTTGTGAGAAGTTGAGTGGCATGTAACAAAAAAAAATTTTTGTTTTCAAAGTCATACTTTAAGTCCACAAAGAATTTTGTTAATGGTGGATCTTCTGGTAAAAGGAAGACTCAATCCATGAATCATTTTACTTTGCTTATATGCAAAACCTTATACTAGGCAGCATAAAGAGTGCATGCATGCTCAGTCATGTCTGATTATTTGCAGTCCCATGGACTGTAGCCTGTTAGGCTTCTCTGTCCATGGAATTTTCCAGGCAGGAATATTGGAGTGGGTTGCCATTTCTTACTCCAGGGGATCTAAGATGTAAAATAGTAAACAATTGCTCTTATTCCTGCCCCTATGAATTCATAGTCAAGGGCCTCAGCATTTTAAGATAAATTATTGCATGATGTAGGAAAATTTAACTGTGATCACAAATAATATAAAAGACGGGGAAAGACTTTAGGGGCTGAAGGAGTTCGGAAAGGATTTGGGAGAAGGGAAAATTTTCATGTTAATATTTAGCCATCAATATGTTAAAGGTTATATAAGATTTTGTTTTTTGTTTTTTTTTTTTAAAAGTGTCAGAAATCCCAACCAGAAGAAATGGGATGGACAGAGGCATTAAGAGGAGAGAGCTCTAGGTGAATTTTCAGTTCGGCTCTAATCACAGGTTAGGAGAATGGGAGATGAAACAGAATGTATACATTGAAATCCTACTGGGCAAGGCTTTGAACCCAGGCAATGACTTGGAGTTACAGCCTCTAATAAGTAGGGAGCAGTTGAAAATGTTTGGGTACCACGGTGATATCCTGAAAGTCTTCATGTAAAGAGATGAATCTGGTAATTATGTAATAGGTGGAGGGGAAGTGAGAGAAGAGAGATGCAGGGAGAGCCCTGAAATACCTATTTAAGTAGCTTAAATATGAAATGAATGAGTGAGTGAAAGTCTCTCAGTTGTGTCTGACTCTTTGTGACTCCATGGACTGTAGCCCACCAGGCTCTTCTGTCCATGGGGATTCTCCAGACAAGAACACTGGAGTGGGTAGCCATTCCCTTCTCCAGGGTATCTTCCTGACCCAGGGATCAAACCTGGGTCTCCCACATTGCAGGTGAATTCTTTACCATCTGAGCCAGAAATAGAACCTCAGCAAAGGCTTAAGGAGTGCAGGTAGTAATAAGGGATACTTGGGAGGTTTAGTGGGAATCTGGGTAGAGATATAATGTTATACTGTGCAGGTAAATTCTGATTATTTATCTTTTTACATTAATTTAATCTGGTCCAAGACACCCCATCCCTCATTGATTTGCCAACACCGGGGAGATTGCCCTGGTTAACTGCTTGCCCGGGCCCCTACCCCTCCTGTGGGTCAGTCGAGGGAGAAGCCTTATTCTCTGCTCCTTCTGCTCACAATCACTGTTGTTCCTTCACTGGCCATTGCATGTGGGATGGGGGGCCCTGTGGCTGCTGAAGATGCGCCCCCAGACTTGTCTTCCCCAGGGGAGGGAAATCCTAGCCAGCTTTACCCCTTCCCCTCTTCAATGCGAAGCAGCATTCTCTATCCCCCCACTTCTTGGATCATCTAATGTAATTCAACTCTTATTGGCCCTTGACTTTCTTTGGGGAGGCAAGGGAGCCCAGAACTCAAGAGAACAAATTGGCTTTTCCCTGTATGAAGGGTTGAGCAGGGTAGCAATGTAAGGATGTGTAGGCTGTTCATTGCATGAGAGCATTGGCCCTGGGGGAGAGAGTGTCCTGAAATCCAGCCTGTACACTGCTTGCCAAGCTAGGAAGCTGCCAAGAAGAAAAGGTTTTTGTACTCTCACAGCTGTGTGTGCTCATTTGTGACTCCATGGACTATAGCCTGCCAGGCTCCTCTGTCCATGGAACTTTCCAGGTCAGATTACTAGAAAGGGTTATCATTTCCTTCCCTAGGGGGTCGTCCTGACCCAGGGATCGAACCTGAGTCTCTTGGATCTCCTGCATTGCCAGGCTAGTTCTTTACCACTGTGCCCCCTGGGAAGATGCCAAGAAGAAAAGAGCTTTAAAAATTTTGCATGAGGGGGCGTTATTGGCTAGCAGATGACCTGGGTGAAGGAAGGAAAATATTTTCATTTGGCAGGAGGCTGTCTTTAGTAGAAAGCAACATCAACAACAACTCAGGGAATTCCCCAGCAGTCCAGTGGTTAAGACTTCACGCTTCTACTGCAGGGAGCATGGGTTCCATCCCTGGTTGGGGAACTAAGATCTCTCATGCCACGTGGCATGGCCAAAAAGAAAAAAACAGTATACCAATAGTAAGACATGCTCCTCTCTTGTCTTTGCTCTGAGGCTGACAGAGTGTCTGTGGGAGCCCCTGGGCCCTGATTCTACTGGGTGCCCACCAGGGAACTGCGTGCTGCAGCTGTCTTGTCTCCTGAAGTGTTTTTAAAGCAAATTCTTATAACTCCCTGAAAAGTAGTCGTGTGGACTTAGGAACTGTCCTTAAGAGGCTGATATGGGCCTCTTCATTTAATGGTATAGCTGAGGGAATTCTTTTCATTGAAAAAAATAAATGTGTGGGAATTCCCTGGTGGTCCGGTGGTTAAGACTCCATGCTTCCACTGCAGGGGGCTCAGGGTTCCATCCCTGGTGGGGAACTGAGATGCTGCCTGAACAAAACAGCCAAAACAAAACACGCAAACCAACAACGCAGCCACAGCACCCATTTCAGCAAATGACCATCATGTGTATAGTTTCAACCTAGATTTTCATCTTTAAGATTTAAAACAAATGACACGGCAGTGCCAACGCGCACCAAAGAAACAGACTATCTCCCAAAACTCTTTGAATATCCATTCCTGATACTTTTATTCACCAAATTATTATGAAGAGCCTTTCATGTTCAAAGAATGGTGGTGGGAACTGCGGGCACAACAATGAGCCACACCAGCGTGGCTCCTGTCTTCACTTAGGTTCTACTCTTAAAGGAGGCGTGTAGACACGTGTGATGAGAAGGCGGGAGGAGCCCACACGGCAGGCGAGATCTTGGAGGAGGAGCTTGTTTGTGGGGGACAGACTAGGACCTGGGAGCAGGAGAAGGAAAAGGGCCTCTCCCACAGGTGATGGAATGTTCCCAGGCTGGGAGATGCACCTTTCCCACTGCCACAAGGGCAGGAAGGCTGAGTGGGCATGTGTATTCCTCATCTGTTGCTGTGTGACAACAAATTACCCCAAGATGTAGCTGCCTCAAACAATGCGGTGATTATGTCTGTGGTCAGGAATCCAGGCATCTTAGCTGAGTCTTCTGACTCAGAGAGTCTCTGAAATTGCAATCCAGGTATGTACCAGGACTGTAGCATCTCCACCCTCAACTCATGAAGGATCCGCTTTCAAGCTCACTCACCAGGCTGTCGGCAGGGTTTTGGCCTTGGTGAGCCATTGGACTGAGGATCCCAGTTCCTGGGTGGTCGCTGGCTGGAGCTCCGCCCCTCAGATTCCTGCCCCATCAGCCTCTACACCGGGCAGCTTGAAACATGGCAGAGTGAGCCCGAGAGAAAGCAAGAGAGGGCCAGCAAGGTGAAGGTCACTGTCTTTGTTATCACCTTCAGAAGTGATGTATCCAGTCACTTATGCTGAACTCTGTTTGTTACAATGGAGTCATTCGGCCCAGCCCTCACTCAAAGGAAGGTGACTGTATAGGAGTGTGAAGCCTGGGAAGCGGGACCATTACAAGGCTGCCTGCCTGCCACAGTGGCGTAAGGCAGAAATTTGGTGGCAGGAAGGCTGAGGAGTTCTCTGATGGCGTCCATTTCTCCTGTGAAGTAGGAGGACAATTCTTTTGTTAAGGGCTGTGGAGAGAGTCACGGTTTCCTGGAGAAGCTTTGCAATGATGGTGTGTATCGTGGCAGACAGAATGAACGATGGAGACCTAAAAGCATTGCTGAGCAGTTTAGATACAGAGACAGAACTTGAATACAAGAGCCACCATATATATAGTTTATGTGGATTTTTGCATAAGCTCAAGGGGAAAGTATGCAAAAGTCAGACTGTTGCATTTCTCTGAGTTTGTTGTTGTTGTTCAGGCAGGTGCCCCTGAAATGTGTTTGGGCAAAGTTGGGTGGACCGAGAGTGTAAAGTATGGACTCTAGGATGTAAACAGGACAGGAAGGAAAGGGAAGATTGGAGGAAATGTCAAGGAAGTAACTGAATGAGAGAACTGGAAATATAAGAGATCATGGTTCAAGAGGAATGTGATGGAATTCACATTTGTAAAGGTGGTGTCACTGACGTGGTGGAAAAGGCCGTAGTGGGTGACTGAAAGAAGGTGAAAGTAAAGATCATTAAAAGTGAGAAATTTAAGGAACTGAGAGGCTGAGATGTTGGATGGGTTACCCACATCCATGCTGACAGGGCCCGGGATGATGAGACGGCTTGGAGTGGAGACAGAACCGTGAGCAGGATGCCAGCAGCTCTGGAGCGTGGGGTGGAGGGTGGTGACAGGAGGTCTCGAGGTGATGGATGGGACCACTTCTGGCAACATGGCAGATGAGATAACCCTAAATACTCTTCCACTGCAGAACACCTGCAAATCAGGGAGTCAGAATGAGATGGGTGATTGGTTGATTTTAGTCACTAAGTCGTGTCCGACTCTTGGAACCCCATGGACTGTAGCCCCCCCGGGCACCTGTGTCCATGGGATTTCCCAGGCAAGAATACTTGAGCGGGTTGCCATTCCCTTCTCCAGGGGATCTTCCCGATCCAGAGATCAAACCCAGGTCTCCTGTATTGCAGGCAGATTCTTTACTATCTGAGCCACAAGGGAAGCCCAGAATGAGATACATCCCTCTAAATGTCAAGGTGAAATTTCAAAACTATGGAGCCAAAGCCAGAGGGAGTTGGACAACACCATGATAAACAGGCACTCAAGCCACTGCTGATCTCAGGACTTTTGTCAGCATCTGAAGGCTTTGGGGGAATCTCTCTGGTCTCCAGGTGGACAGGGGTGAGGTCATCCGGTGTCCTACTACTGACTGAGTTGATGTCTCTCATTGACCTGGAAAGTAAGGGTGGAGTGTGAAGATGAATGTAACAAGCCTTTCTCCCCTCATCTGCTGGACCACCGAGACCCATTTAAATTAATACAATTTTATCTAGACAATTAGACACGGGGATGGCAAGGCAGTCTCCTGGGAACTGGCACCTGAGCCTTGGGTTTTAATGCCTAGGTGTATCACATAGATCCTAAACAAAGAGTTTTACCCTTAGTAGGAGGGAAAGTTAGAGGGAAAAAATTGTCATTAAAAGGAATAAGGAGGGCTTCCCTGGTGGTTAAGACTCTGAGCTTCCATTGCAGGAGGCAAGGGTTTGATCCCTGTTTGGGGAAGATCTCTCATGCCCGTACAGTGTGGCCAAAATAAATTTTTAAAAAATATATGTGTGTATATATATATATATATATATATATATATATATATATATTTAAAAGTGGATAAAGAAACTTAACAGTGGCTTCCCAGGTGGCTCAGTGGTAAAGAATCCATCTGCCAATGCAGGAGACACGACTATGATCCCTGGGTCAGGAAGTCTCCTAGAGGAGGAAATGGCAACCCACTGCAGTATTCTTGCCTGGAAAATCCCATGGACAGAGGAGCCTGGTGGGCTGCATCCATGGGGCTACATCCATGGGGCTACAAAGAGCTGGACATGACTGAGTGACTGAGCACACAAGGAAATTTACCTGTTTCCTCTTAGGCTGTGGACAGAAAAAGACCACCTATAAAATTTTATAACCGTAGTCCCACCCTCATGTAAGTTGGGCCTAGAATTTATGCCACTTATTTAGGCAAACAAATAAATTTGTTCCAGATTGGAACCCCACTGGGGTACTGGCACAATCCAGAGCAAACTCTTTCTGGAAGTGGAACCTCAGTCCAAGCTTACACCATTCCCATGATTCTTAGCTGACCGTGCACTCACAAACCACAGTAACAACACACTAAGAAACGAGCCACAAGGAGAGGGAGACAGAAAGAACATAATATGACATAAAATTAGATTTCTAATTATTAGATAGAGACAGTAGATACCAGCAGGGGCAGAGAAAGCAGGTAATTTGATGCCGTGGCAGGTAACTGGAACACAATTTGGCTGTTTACTGAAAAACCTCAAGAACATTCATTATCATTATCATTATTCATTATTTAACAACTTGATTCTTTGCAAGTTTTTACCAAAGAAGGATCAGATATGGATGTATGATGATATTCATCATAGTGTTACTTATAATAGTTAAAAAAAAACTTGGATATCCTTCATATTCAAGAATAGGATAACAAGTAAGTAAATGATAGAAATTATAGGGTATTATTCATATTCGTCAACAGTTTTAGTGACATGAGTATGTGCTTACAATATAACATTTAGAAATAAAAGCAAAATCAAAAAATGCCTGCCAAATATGGCAGGGTTCAGCTCTCTAAATTATTTAGCTAAATAAAAATATTTTACACTGTTTAAATAGGTATTTGATGTATTTAGCAGTGGCAGAAAGGGCATAGGAAAATGATTAGTCTTGCCAGAATTTGTTGAAGGATTCAGCTGTATTAAAAGAGAAAAGTCTACAAAGAATTTAAGTATAAAAATACTGGTTTGTTCGCATAGACTAATTTCTAACCCTGATGCACTTAAAACATGCAGTCAGAATTCACACACTTGAATTAGAAACACTGTACTGAATCTTTCTATTTTGAGTATGAAACTCAGAGAACTTAGGAGTTAGTAAATTTCTGTTCCTGTCTTTGAATGTAATTTTGTATCGTCTATTTACGCCATAAGAGCCAAAATATGGGCCACTTAGTTACCAATGATTTCACCATGACTCATAGCAGCAATAGAGAGCATTCCTTTGCAGTCCTTCTGTCTCTAGGAGTCCAGAAGATTGAATATTTTTTTACTAAACAGTGATTGAGCTAGTGAAAGCACTAGTCATATCATATAAAGGTGGATTACAGAAATGCCCTGCTAGCAGCTATCTTCAGATTATATCTGCACAGAACGATCTGTAAAGAAAACGCAACCCTTTCTCACTTTGAGATTGGTAGAACATTGGTTTACACTCTCAGAGATTTATCCTAAAGTTGCCAAGTGATGAAATGCTATGTTTGCATTTTGCTTAATCACAGAAGGAGGGAATTTAGCAAGAACTTATGAAAAGAGGTCTATAGAATACAAGCACTATGGCACTGGCGGTAACACAGCTATGAGGCACCTCTTTCTTGACTGGAAGGCAGTGAGTCCTACCTAAGGTGGGCAGGAGTAGATTCAAATCTGTGTGGTGGTACAACTTGATTCATTCATTCAACAGATGTTGGTTTTTAAAAAATTTTTTGATTTAATTTTGTTTTTTAATTAATTTTTATTGGAGTAGAGTTGATTTACAACATTCTGTGCTGTACAGCAAAGTGGATCGCTTACATATATATAGATAATCCACTCTTTCTTAGATTCTTTTCCCATATAGGTCATTACAGAGTATGGAGTAGCTGTTATAAGTAGGTTCTTGTTAGTTATCTATGTTATATATAGTGGTGTGTATATGTCAATTCCAATCTCCCAATTTATTCATCCCCCTTTCCGTGGTAACCATAAGTTTGTTTTTTACATCCATGACTCTATTTTTGTTTGGTAACTTCATATGCACCATTTTTTTTAAGATTCCACATATAAGCAATATCATATGATGTTTGTCTTTGTATGACTTACTCAGAATGACAATCTCTAGGTCCATCCATGTTGCCGCAGATGGCATTATTTCCCTTTTTGTTGTGGCTAGTATGTATGTGTCATACATGTGTCATACATGTATGTGTCATACATAAAGATGTATGACATCTTTATCTAGTCCTCTATTGATGGACACTTAGGTTGCCTCCATGTCCTGGCTGTTGTAAGTAGTGCTGTAGTGAACTTTGGAGTACGTATATCTTTTGAGATTATGATTTTCTCCAGATACATGTCCAGGACTAGGATTGCTGGTTCAAGTGTTGATTGAATTGGAAACTTAATACTTTTCAAACACTGCTAAAGGTTATGGATACACATTTTTAAAAGACATGATTCCTGACCTCAGGGAGATTTTCATGTGGATCAAATAAGCCAAAGAGACTGGCAGGATATAAAAGACATATTTTTACTGTGGCGTTTAGTGGGGCACAGTGAGCATCATCGTTACGTGTGAGCTTTGTCATCCAGTTGCCTCTCTTCAAATACCAACTGTACTGTACTCCATACTAGTCGTGTAATCCTAGGTAAGTTGGTACATCTTTCTGACTCAATTTTCTTGTCTGTAGAATGGGTCTAATAATAGTACCTTCATTACAGAGTTGTTGTGAGGGTTATAAGTTTAGCTCACTACTGGGCACTTAGGAACTATCCTAAAATGTTAGCTACTGTTTTTAGTAGTTTAGTCAGAACCTGGGATGAGGGGTTGAGGATATTTTGTAAGCAGTTTTTCCTTCACGGAAAAAAGATAACAGTCATGAAAATCTAAGCACCTCTCATTCCAAGCAAAGCAGCCCCATTCTTTGGTATTAATGGGCTCCTTGGAGAGGGGTGGGTTGTCTTTTCTTTCTGAGAGCGACTCTGTACCATCAGTTATATTCAGACATGGTTATGGATCTTTTTGGATGTTTTTCTCATGCAAATTTTTATTTTGATCATGGATCATTCTGTGGACTGAATGTTCCATAGTAGCATCCGGCCTATAGGCCTGTCAGTGGCTTCTGACAGCAAGGCCCATCTTAAGGGAACAGCTGTTGGCAGAGTCAGGTTTTCTGGACCCTATGTATGCTCTAGGGATGGTTCAGGATGAGAGTTGAAGTTTATCATTCATCCCCGACTTGTTATTATCATCCTCAACTTGTTTATTTGGAAAAGGAATTTCGCTTAGAAGGTTTGATTTTTTGAATTGCAGAAATTTCCCTAGACCCAGTTTACATAAAAGTTTATAGGAGGGATGAAGTGAAGTGAAGTGGCTCAGTCGTGTCCAACTCTTTGCGACCCCGTGGACTGCAGGCCACCAGACTCCTGCGTCCATGGGATTTCCTAGGCAAGAATACTGGAGTGGGTTGCCATTTCCTTCTCCAGGGGATCTTCCTGACCCAGGGATTGAACCCAGGTCTCCTGCATTGCAGGCAGACGCTTTAACCTCTGAGCCACAAGAGAAGCCCAAAGGAGAGATGGGCTTCCTCAAACAGCTTGATGGGTCTACGGCTCTTATTCTTCCTTAACCTGATGCCCCACTCCCCTAGTGCCAGCTTTACAACAGTGCCATCACACCTACTCGCAGCTCCTACTTTGTTTGGGAAACAGACTGTTGTCTTATCTCTTCCTTTCCATGTAACAGTGATTGTGCCAGGAGCCCAGCACTGTAATAGCTGTGAGATAGAAAGTCAAGCGGGCTTCCCAGGTGGCACCAGTGGTAAAGAACCTGCCTGCCAATGCAGGAGACATAGGACATGTGGGCATGCAACACACTCCAGTATTCTTGACTGGAGAATCCCATGGACAGAGGAGCCTGGCAGGCTGCAGTCCACAGCGTGGCGAAGAGTCAGATGTGACTGAAGAGACTTAGCACGCATGCAGAGAATAAAGTAGTTAAACCCTGCCCTTGCTAGCAAGAAATTTATTATCTGCTGGCCTATCACAAGCACCTGGAACCTAGCAGTGTTTGTGGATGGAGATTGATGGTTGTTACAAAAAAATCATATCTGCAGTGTTCAGTCTGGCATATGACACCATAAGAATGTCATATAGAAGAAAATTAATTTAGAAGATGCAAATTAGAATCCTGAAATCTGAAATTGTGTTCCATGAGGATCAGTTGAAGAAATAGAAGACATGGAGGCTAGAGAAGATGCTCTGCAGGAGACTGTTGAATTGTTCCTGGTGCCAACCAGGTGTGCACAGTTTGACTCAGCCCAGTTGTCTGTGCCACGGCAATGTGGTGGGGGAATGAGGGGCTGGGGGTGAGGTGGGAGGCATGCACAGTATAATGAAGCTTCGGTCAGTTCAGGGGGCTGACAGCACACAGCCTCCAGAGGTTATGACCACAACCACAGAGCGTGGTTCTGGTTCACAGTTAACATCGTCGGAAGGATGGAAGGTCGGAGGAGGTGGCTGTGGTTCAGAGCAGCTTGGCACAGCCTGACAGTGGGAAATCTTGGAGGAGGAGAGCTAATTGGCCAGCAGGGAGACAGGCAGCTTCAGGGAGTCGTCTGACAGTGCGTGCCATCTGTAAATCCATTCCTTTATCACACTGTAAAGAGTATCCTGGGTGCCAGGCATGGTGCCAAGGTAGAGAGGCAGCAGTGAATCAGTACACACAGTCTGTAACTGTCCCTCCCCCATTCCCTTCCATCCTGGTAACCATAGGCTTGTTCTTTAAGTCCCTGAGTCTGTTTCTGGTTTGTAAATAAGTTCATTTGTATCTTTTTTTTTTTTTTTGGATTCCACATATAACTTCACTCAGTAGTTAAGAGGTTTGGGAATGACATGTACAGACTGCTATATTTAAAATGGATAACCAGTAAGGACCTACTGAATAGCACAGGGAACACTTCTCAATATTCTGTAACAATCTAATTGGGAAAAGATTGAAAAAGATACATGTATGTGTATAGCTGAATCACTTTGTTGTACACCTGAAACTAACACAACATGTTAAATTAACTGCTGCTGCTAAGTCGCTTCAGTTGTGTCCGACTCTGTGCGACCCCATAGACAGCAGCCCACCAGGCTCCCCCGTCCCTGGGATTCTCCAGGCAAGAACACTGGAGTGGGTTGCCATTTCCTTCTCCAATGCATGAAAGTGAAAAGTGAAAGTGAAGTCGCTCAGTCGTGTCCGAATTCACGACCCCATGGACTGCAGCCTACCAGGCTCCTCTGTCCATGGGATTTTCCAGGCAAGAGTACTGGAGTGGGGTGCCATTGCCTTCTCCAAAATTAACTATACTCAGATATAAAATAAAAAGTAAAAAAAAAAATCCTGTGATAAACCATAATGGAGAAGAATATGAAAAAGAATGTATAAGTGCTGAATCACTTCACGGTACAGTAGAAATTAACACAACATTGTAAACCAACTATACTTCAATGAAATAAATTTTAAAAAAGACACAGTCCTTGCCCTTTAGTTCTCACTTGAGTGAATCCCAGAAGTCCTTATTTGAGTGAATTCTGTCTACTCTAAGTCTTTCTCTGGGTTTGATGCCTACCATCTATTATAGTAGCTCAGGTATTTTTAAATCAATTGACCAATTAATGATTATTTTGCATCTAACATGTGCTAAGTACACATGCTTCTGGACTCAGATTCAAAACCACTGGGTGGAGAACTAGCAAAACGGAATTACCAGCTCTGGAAATTACAGTAATAAGGATATAATTAAGAAAGAGGTTTGGCCTCAGGGCCAACTATTAGAACTTGGGTTCAGATGGATCGGCTTTTGGGATCACAGCAGTTAAATGATGATTGCTGGGACCAGAAAATTCAAGATATGAAGAGAGATGAATGGAAAAGTGACTTGATGTTGAATCTCAGGGTGCTGGACAAGGCATCCAGATCCCTCTCTTGTGCAACAAAAGTTGGTCCCAGCTACGACTTAAAGGGAAGATCAAGTCCTGAGTTTTGGAGGGAAAAGGGTAAAGAATGAAATAAGCGTTCCATTCTGACACAAGTGAAGCATCATGTGACCTCTAGTTATGGCACCAGAACCTGCTGGCTTTACTTGATGATATTCCCCAGAGACACTAAGGCAGCGTTTCATCCATCCTGGAAGGACTTAAGAGGTTCAAACGATGTATAGGGTTTGATGCAATTATTCAACAAACCTTGGCCAATCTCTACCTCTCAATGTAAGAAATAAACAAATGTGCACTGCTCACCCAGAGACTGTCAGACTCTAGCTGATCATATGCACCACGGCTCCCTGGGAGGGGTGAGTCCAGGGTGAGAGGGAATGGCTGAGCCGGGAGGAGGAGTTTCTTTCTTTGGGACCGGAGTAATGGATGGATGATAAAGACTAGGACCCCAGCCCCAAGGGAGAGAAGAATGTACGACTGGGAGCTGTGGAAAGGAAGATGCTGGCTTTCTCCTCTAAACATCGAAAGCCTGATTTGTCTGGTCTGTATGAAGGAAGCTCAGCTGTCTAGGCTTGGCTGTGATAACTCTAGTAGGGGAAACACATGAGTGTCTAATCAGCAGTTAAGGCAGGGTGGATGGGCAGGACCAGGCTCCCATGTTTGACCCAGGCACCGAGGGAAACCAGTGGAAGAATATTAATGGGCTGCAGGGACTGAGAGTGGGGCTCAGCTGGGTAGAACTGCATCTGTACTCAGATACAGGCAGAGCCTTGTGACCGGAAATGGACAGGGGTTGGGGGCTGGGGGGGGGGACTTTGGAAGTGCCGCTAAGTGGTCCCTGTCAGGAAGCTGGTCTGTCTGTTGGAGCTGGATTCCAGCCAGTAGGAAGGGATTGGAAGCTGACTTTCAAGTCAGGGTGAGAATGATTTAGCCCAGGCAAAAGTCTCTGTTGAAAGTAGAAACTGAGATACCAGATAGGAAAAAGACAGTGCATGGGAAAGAGGGAACTATGTTCACTGCTGACCTCGGGCTTAGGGAGCGGGGATTGGATTCAGAATCAGAGTCCTTAGAGCCCCTTCCAAGCAGCATACTCCAGGGGTGCCCTGCAGCTCAGGGGGCAGTGCAGAGGCTGAAGGCATTGTCTTGGGAGTCCTGGGATCTGAAGAAAACCAGCCAGGACTAGAAAGCAAGCTTCGTGAGGACAGTCTTTCCTGATTGTCACCAGGCTTGACACCTCATAGATGCTCAACAAATGCTTGTGGGTGAATGAGCTATGTGAGTGACTCTGGCCCAGACCCCTCAAAATGATGTGGAAGCATGAGGCTTCTTATGTAATTTGATGCAAGGTAGCTATGGCCAGGGAACCAATGTCCAGTATATTTGATGAGCCCAAAAGGAGGGCATTAAGCTGGGACTGCTAGCACTTCCGGAGAAGGCGATGGCACCCTACTCCAGTACTCTTGCCTGGAAAATCCCATGGATGGAGGAGCCTGGTAGGCTGCAGTCCATGGGCTCGCTAAGTCGAACACGACTGAGCGACGTCACTTTCACTTTTCACTTTCATGCATTGGAGAAGGAAATGGCAACCCACTCCAGTGTTCTTGCTTGGAGAATCCCAGGGATGGGGGAGCCTGGTTGGCTGCCGTCTATGGGGTCGCACAGAGTCAGACACGACTGAAGCGACTTAGCAGCAGCTAGCACTTCATGGAAAGGACAGATTATTTTTTTTGTTAAAACAGAACATAAACCTTGGAAATCCATTTATCATATGCTTGGATGAGAACTGTGCCTTCTGCATTATACAGAGTGGAAAAGAAGTTCTTATTTTGGGTAATTTTAAGGGCATAAACGAGCTCAGAGGAACCACGGTTTGTCCAACTGTGGACCTGCCGTGGGTCCATTGTACTTTTTTAGCTCGAACATGGTGGTGGTGGTTTAGTTGCTCATCATGTCTGACTGTTTGCGACCCCCATGGACTGTGCTCTGCCAGGATCCTCTGTCCATGGGATTTCCCAGGCAAGAATACTGGAGTGGGTTGTCATGCCCTCCTCCAGGGGATCTTCCCAACCTGGGAATCGAACCCAGGTCTCCTGCACTGCAGGCAGGTTCTTTACCAACTGAGCCACCAGGGAAGTCTTTAGCTGAAACATATCTTCCACCCAAGCTCTGAAAGGATGCCCATATTTAATGGTGTTTAGCACCATTACTACAATATTAAAGACTGTCTAAACCAGCAGTTGAGATTTTTGTTACTGTTGAGTCTTTTTTTTCTCCTGATGGTAATAAGCTAGCAGGTTCAGCTAATTACTGCTCCTGTTTTGTGAAATCCACATCAATTGCATGAAGGCAGGTAATCATCTATTTGCCATGGTGGAAAGACATGATAATTATTATTAATTTGAAATCAAATTACTTATCTGTAAGTATAAAAAAAAGAGAGCTGTAGCTAAGACTCAGTACTGTTCTATAGTGTTTTAATTTTTAACTTGTTTTTCTAAGAACCCATCACATTAATTTTTGACAATAAAATGTAATACAGACATAAGAGAAGCATTTATAGACTATTTATGCCAAATCATATAGATAAGCCCATAAATTATTTCTACTTGTGGAATCAAAGGCATATATTAAATTACTTAACGTTATCCAAAGTTTTACACTAAAAATACAATCTGATGTTATTAACTCATCTCTCACTGTTTATGGCAGTGATCTACAACAGGATAATTTACCGAAAGCTTGTTAACAACTCATGCAAGATTAAAAGATTAAGTCCGGAGATGAGGAGAAAGCTGGGAGAGTTTTTCATAGACATATTCAGCAAACTAATGAAATACTTGAAAGCAAGAAAATTGTCTATTTTGAAATTGAGAAATACTATTCTTTCATCCATCTCATAGAACTTTACCTGAAGGGATATTTAGAGTAAAAAATTAGCTAATACTCAGCACAAATTCTAAACACTGCTGGCCTGTGAAGGATCTTCCAAAGCCTTTTATACTTAAGGTCATTGATCTTGTAAGTACAGATAGAATTACAGGATCTCAATTTAGAAGGGTTCTGGCATTGACAAATGTGGGGAGATTTCCCTAGTTATAAATTGGTACTTTAATATTAACTCACTGTGTTGTCAATAGAAATATGTGTATCTATAAGTACTAGAAATACACTTCCTTGTCTCAATTCTTCTGAGCCTTCAAACTTTTAAAAACTATCTTATTTTTTAGAAGATGCAACCGTTCCCCCCCCCCCAAATTTTATGGAAATTCTACATGTAAGATTGATAAAAATAGAGCAAAGTTGATTTTTTTTTTTTTTTTGCCTTGCCGTGCAGTTTGAGGGATCTTAGCTTCCTGACCAGGAATCAAACCTGTACTTCCTGCAGTGGGTGTGGAGTCCACACACTTGACCACCAGGGAGTCCCCAGAGTTACTTTGATGAAAACAGCTGAGCCTTCTTGGTGGCAACTGGAGTGGGTAGGAGAGAGGAACTCTGGATGGTAGCCTCTGAGACAACAACCCCTCTCCCCAAGAATATCCCAAGGTCTTCTGCAGAGCAGAGTTTGAAGACCACTGACTTATACTCGATATCCCAAATGTCAGTTCTCAGAGTAAGACTTTCCCAGAATCAACCCAAAGAAAGCAGAAGGAAGGAAATAATAAAGGTAAATATGAGAATTCATGAAACAGAAACAAATATACAAGGATCAATAAAACCAAAGGTTCACTCTATGAAGAGACTAATAGAAATGACATACCTGGGAATATCCATGAGGGAGAGAAGAAATACCCAATAAAGAGTAGTAGAAATGAAAACTATATATGTTTGGAGGTTGCAGAGATGAAAAGGTAGCAAGAGGATGGAATAAACAGTTTGATTTCTATAACCTTGAAAATGGGCTTTCCAGGTGGTAGAGTATTAAAGAATCTGCCTGCCAGTGCAGGAGACACGTGAGAAATGGGTTCGATCCCTGGGTCACGAAGATCCCTTGGAGTAGAAAATGGCAACCCACTCCAGTATTCTTGCCTGGAAAATTCCATAGACAGGGGAGCCTGGCAAGCTACAGTCCATGGGGTCACAGAGAGTTGGACTTGCCAAGTTGCTTCAGTCATGTCCAACTCTTTGCAGCCCTGTGGACCATGGCCCACCAGGCTGCTCTGTCTATGGGATTTTTCCAGGCAAGAATACTGGAGTGGGCTGCCATTTCCTCCTTCAGGGGATCTTCCTGACTGACCCAGGGATCAAACCCACATCTCTTACATCTCCAGCATTGGCAACAGGTTCTTTACCACTAGCACCACCTGGAAACCCCAAAGAGTTGGACATGACTGAGCAAATGACACACATCCTTAAAAATAGGTGAAACATACATTTAACTTGCCAAAACTGGCTCAAGAAAAACTAGAAAATTGAAAAGTCCTGAAACTATTAACTAATTTAAATCAGTGATCAAAATGTTTCACTGGACCCAAAAGCTTTTCAACTTTCAAGGAACGAGTCATTCTAATTGTATGTCTGGTAAGGCTGCTGTAAAAAAACACCGTAGACCGGATGTCTTAAACAGAAATTTATCTTCTCACAAGTCTGGAAGCTAGAAGACCAAGATGAAGGTGTGAGCAGAACTGATGTCTTCTAAGGCCCCTCAACCTTGGCTTGCGGATGGCTTCCTTCTTGCTGTGTCCTTACAAGACCTTTTCTCTCTATGTGTGAACATCCCTGGTGTCTCTTTATGTCCAAATCTCCTCTTCTTATAAGGACACTGGTCAGACTGGATTAAGGCCCACCCCAAGGGCCTCATTTTAACTTAATCACCTCTTTAGAGGTCTATAGCCAAATCGGTTATATTCTGAGGTATTAGGGGTTAGAACTTCAATATATGCATTTGGGGAACACAATTCAGCTCTTAACACTAATCTTACACAAGCTATTTCGTATTACAGAAAATAGTGAAACACAGCTCAGCTCATTCTAAAGCCAAAAGGGAAAATACAAATGACTCTCACTCACCAAAGTAGATAGGAAATTCCTAAACAAAGTGTTTGTAATCTAATCCAATGATCTATTTAAAAATATAATAACCATGCCCAGGTTATTTCAGGCAACCCACTCCAGCATTCTTGCCTGGAGAATCCCAGGGACAGGGGAGCCTGGTGGGCTGCTGTCTATGGGGTCGCACAGAGTCGGACACGACTGAAGTGACTTAGCATCGTCACTAAAACTCTGTGCTCAACAATTAAAACTCATGGTGACAGAGTTTAAAAATAGTTACCGGTATTTAAGTGATTAAAGGAAATGTACTTACTTGAAAGTAAATAAGATTTACATAAGAATTGGAATTTGGGTGGGCTGATGTTCATTTAAATCTACAGGCCTTTTACAAACCTGATTTTTACTGTGGCATCTTTCCTGCATTTGGTCTTATTATCATAAAAACTTTTCACGTGCTGCTGATTCCTTCCAGGAACTCACCACTTTGAGGGTGAAGGATCCACATTCATAGGATCATTGTTGTTTTCACGCGAGTCCTGATGAGCTTCCGGTTGAACTGTTCTGCAGCAAATCCCAGTCTCTGACTTTAAATGTACTTTTGGAGCCAACATCTATCAGCATGTGGTTGCTTCCTTCTGTTATTTTAAGACACTATTCAAGAGGAGCCTAGCATTTCACCTCCCTCTTGTTATTTATGTACCTTAATAGGAAATCGGTGTTAGAAAGCTAATTACAGTATTCTGTATTGCACAGTCAGTAGGCATCTATGATCACAAGTGGGTGCTATTGAAGACAGAAAGGAAGGAAATACCCCCAAGCAAAGACCATTTAGTAAGCCTTTTAGGTGTACATGCACTCTGGGAGTTCAACGGCTTTCTATTTATTTACTTATTTGTGTGTTTGCTTATTTTGTCAGTTATAGGAACAAGCTGTCTTATATGCTATTTCTGAAGATCTAAGAAAGAAAGAGCCTTGTGTCTTATATGCTAAGGTTACTGTGGGAAGACTGGTTGTGAGAACAGTGTTACGATGTCTTGGTGTGGGTGAATACAGTTGTTCCATTGTGTGGGCTCATCCTGTCTCCAGAACCCAGAGGGGCAACTTGCCAGGGCATGTGCTGGCCACCAGGTGGGTGAGCTGAGGCCATGGACAAAGTAGAACAAATCCATTCCTGCTCCCAGAAAACTTCATCTATATCCTACAGCTGATTGGCCAATGTCATCATAATTGTAGATGAAGGACAGCATTTCTTATGTTAATTTTATGTATGTTTTGGAGATAGTATTTTGAAATAGTAGCAGATTTTTCTTTTTCTTTTTTCCTGTAACTCTTTGTGCCTTGCAACATCGCCTTTGGTGCAGGCAGCTGGGGCATTCTGCCTTCACTTTAGGAAAGGGTGACAGCCGAAGGCAGAGGCCATTGAGGTCGATTCTTGACTTCTGAGTTTCCAAAGCCTGGGCCTGGCATAAGATAAAAGGCTGGAAAGAATTCCTTGAGGATAATCACCGAGGCAGACAGACGGAGACACGTTTAGGACACTCTGGAGGGACCTTGCATGAAGCCTGCTGAGAAAGAAAAAGAAACATCTGCTTGGTGTTCTGGGCCACTTGCCGGAGAGTGTCACCAAGCTCCCTGCCCCCACGAAAGCCGAGAATGAGCTGGTGAGGCCAGCAGGGCCTGGGGCAGCCTCTCCCTGGCCCAGAATCATGTGAAAAAAGCAGAAGGTTTCCAGGCACCCAGAGCAGCATGTACGGGCCACAGAGAAGCCACAGACCCTCGGAGGCTGTATGTTTAGGAAGGACTTAGTGGTGACCTCTGAGGGCCTCTAGTGCAAGACCAGTGAGGGCCAGGTGGGATGAAGGCCTTCCCAGGGGAGGCCGGGAGGAGCGCAGATGTGCCCCCAGTGCCACGCTCAGACCCAGGCATGAGGAGCCTGCCCCAGACCCCCTTGGCCTCTCCACTTACCCCTCTCTCACAATATAGGGAAATGCTGCCCTCTTTCTAAGACAGTGCCAACTGAAAATCCCATTCAAACACAAATGCCTGTGTTTAGAACTGATGAAAATATTCACTGGGATATAGAAACAATACCCAGGGATTGGCATAGACTGAACGCCTCTAATTCCCTTCTCTCTCTCTTTTTAGATTGGAGTATAATTGCGTTACAATATTATGTTAATTCTGCTGGGCTTCCCTGGTTGCTCAGTTGATAAAGAGACTATTTGCAATGCAGGAGACCCAAGTTCGATCCCTGGGTTGGGAAGATTCCGCTGGAGAAGGGCATGGCAACCCACTCCAGTATTCATGCCTGGAGAATCCCATGGACAGAGAAGCCTGGCGGGTTACAGTCCAATGGGTTGCACAGATTTGGACACGACTGAAGCAACTTAACATGCATGCTTGTGCAGCAAAGTGAATCAGTTATGCATATACATGTACCTACTCTTTTTTAGATTTCCTTCCCACTTAGGTCTCACTGAATAGAGTTCCCTGTGCTACACAGTAGCTTCTCATTAGTTATCTATTTTATATACAGTAATGTTTATATGTCGATCCCAATCTCCCAATTCACCCCTCTCCTCCATCCCCCCTTGGTAACTGTAAGTTTGTTTTCTACATCTGTGACTATTTCTGCTTTGCAAATAAGTTCATCTGTACTATTTTTCTGGATTTCACATATAATCAATATTATATAATATTTCTCTATCTGACTTCTTTCACTCTGTATGACAATCTCTGCCTTCATCCATGTCACGGCAAAGTGGCATTATTATGCTCCTTTGTATGGCTGAGTGATATTCTACTGTGTATATATGTACCACATCTTCTTTATCCATCCCTCTGTTGATGGACTTCTACGTTGCTTCCATGTCCTGGCTATTGTGGACAGGGCAGCAGTGAATATCAGGGTGAACCCCTCTAATTTTCTTCTAAGTGGATCTGGGTGCTATCTCGGGGGAAGGAAAGTAGGAAAAGCCTTTGACTTGATGATGATGGCCGGGGAGAAGGCCTGGGCTTCCGCCTCGGCACTGGCCTTGGCCAGATCCAGCAGACCAGCATGCACGTTTTCTCTGGAGCCAGCCGCCAACCCATCTAGTGCCAACAGCCTGCACTTCTGGGCGGGTAAGTCTCGGCCCCTGCTCCAGTGCAGGGGCACTGTGTTGGGCCGCTACAGTAGAGCACGGGTCCCTGGGTGCTCCCACTCACCAGGCTGTCAGTAGCGAGAATTCTGTCTGTAGGGACATTTGACTTGGGGCTCTCTTTTTCCAGTCTGCTGGTTTTAGTGGACTTTCTTTGCAAACACCTCATTTAGGGACTGAGGGGAAGAAGTTCTGAAAGGAAGACTATTACATAATGATTTTAAGAATAACGTACAGCTTCCTAAAACTGGTCTTTTTTTCTGTTACATTTTCAGTTCAGGTTTTCAGAAGCAAGCCAATTTTAGAATCCTATAGTAAGAACACATTTAGAAGCCTTTATAAGGTGTGACGCATTTGATGCAAAATATAGACGGACAAAGAATGATGTCGCTCAGTTAGAAGTCCAGTTAGATGATGGACACTGAAATATACATGAACAAGGGTAAGGATGTCAAGTGACACAGGAAAGGCTAATTAGGCAGAAAAAAAAGGAGGGTCAGTGATGGGCTTCTGATATTCTAGCTTTATTTGGCATGAAACGAAAATGGTTTTGTGCTACATTTACTAGGTAGAGGGGTTTTATGCCACGTTTACTTGGGGCTGGGGGATATTTTTATAATCTTCTGATGTGGAACCCTCAGGGCCCAGGACATCTTTGGGGTCATAGCATTCTGTGGTACTGACTGGCTTTGGAGCTTAATTATTTAAATGTTTCCAGACTCAAATGACTGATGAGCCAACATATTTTTAGTTCACACTTTCACAGAGCAAGCTGTAAGGTGTGCCCAAAGCTAACATCGCAGGGGACCTTGACAGGCAATGCTAACTATAAAGTTCCACATGTATGTTATTTTGGCATTCACATTTTAAATTACAAATTTCAAACTTTATCCAGAGTTCAAGGGAACAGAGTCCTGCATTAGGTTTTCATGAAGAGGACCAGAGCTTCTTTTGTTGTTCTTGTTTTTAAAAGGGAGAAAGAATGCTGTTAGAATAAAGAAAAAGAATGTCGCCAGAATGTTCTACTTAATTTAGCCCTCCAAAGATAAACACACTGGTGAATCACTGCAGGCTGATGTTGCTATTTTAACGTTAATTCTGTATCTTCCCCCCACCCCCACCCTCGTTTCTGAATAGGTGGGTTGTAGGTAGTCTCACTTAGAAGTTTGTTCCTCTCAAATTCCTTGGAAGTTTCCCATGTTCCAACTATTTATGATGTAAGTGATGGCTCCTGGGGGCACTCAAAATACTACTTTAAAGAATTTAAGAGTGTGTTTGAGAATTACCCAGTTTGCAGAGATTCTATAAAGATAAGAGAGTCTCAGTCAGTTCAGTCACTCAGTCATGTCCCACTCTTTGCAACCCCATGGACTGTAGCACGCTAGGCCTCCCTGTCCATCACCAACTCCCAGAGCTTGCTCAAACTCATGTCCATTGAGTTGGTGCCATCCAACCATCTCATCCTCTGTTGTCCCCTTTTCCTCCTATCTTCAATCTTTCCCAGCGTCAGAGTCTTTTCCAGTGAGTCAGTTCTTCACATCAGGTGGCATATTGGAGTTTTCAACTTTAGCATCAGACCTTCCAATGAACATTCAGGACTGATTTCCTTTAGGGTTGACTGGTTTGATCTCCTTGGAGTCCAAGCGACTCTCAAGAGACTTCTCCAACACCACAGTTTAAAAACATCAATTCTTTGGCATTCAACTTTTTTTATAGTCCAACTCTCACGCCATACATGACTACTGGAAAAACTATGGCTTTGACTAGATAGACTTTTGTTGGCAAAGTAATGTCTCTGCTTTCTAAAATGCTGTCTAGGTTGGTCATAGCTTTTCTTCCAGGAAGCAAGTGTCTTTTAATTCCGTGGCTGCAGCCACCATCTGCAGTGATTTTGGAGCCCAGAGAAATAAAGTCTCTCACTGTTTCCATCGTTTCCCCATCTATTTGCCATGAAGTGATGGGACCAGATACCATAATCTTTGTTTTTTGCGTGTTGAGTTTTAAACCAACTTTTTCACTCTCCTCTTTCACTTTCATCAAGAGGCTCTTTAGCTCTTCTTAGCTTTCTGCCATAAGGGTGGTGCCATCTGTGTATCTGAGGTTATTGATATTTCTCCCAGCAATCTTGATTCCAGCTTGTACTTCATCCAGCATGGCATTTCTCATGATGTACTCTGCATATAAGTTAAATAAGCAGGGTAACAATATACAGCCTTGACGTACCCCTTTCCTGATTTGGAACCAGTCTGTTGTTCCATGTCCAGTTCCAACTGTTGGTTCTTGACCTGCATACAGGTTTCTCAGGAGGTAGGTAAGGTGGTCTGGTATTCCCATCTCTTTCAGAATTTCCCACAGTTTGTTGTGATCCACACAGTCAAAGGTTTTGGCATAGTCAATAAAGCAGAAGTAGTAAGAGAGTCTACTCATCATCAAACTTAACTAATTTAATTTGAACCCAGGTCTCCTGAGTCTCAATGGGGACTTTGCAGTCATGATTAAGTTAAGGATCTTGAGTTGAGGAAATTATCCTGGATTATTCAGTTGAGCTCAGTGTAATCACAAGGATCCTCATAATAGGACGGCAAAAGTATCAGGCATGGAGAAGGCAATGTGACAGCAGAAATAAAGATTAGAGTGATACAGCCACAAGCCAAGGAAGAGGCAAGGAGTGCTTTCTCCCCTGGAGCCTCCAGAAGACCAGTCAAGTCATCACTTTAATTTCAGCCACATAAAACCTTATTTCACACTTCTGACCCCCAGAACTGTATGTATAAATTTAGGTTATTAGAAGCCACTAAATTTGTGGTGATTTATTACAGTGGCAACAGGAAGCTAATACAGATGAAAAGACAATGGAGGGAGCAAGTTGAAAGCAGCACCATGAATCAGGTAGAGCAAGCAGTCATAGGATGGCTAGTTTCTTTTCTAAGAACAACCACATGGGCTCCCTGTCTCGGCCCATTTCCGTAGTGTTCTTTCAGAACCTGGCTAAACCCTGATTGTTATCCAGTGCCTTTCCTTGTCTTGCTTTTTTTTTTTTTTTTAATCCCATGGCTCCCAGAAACTTTTCTAACTAACTTGGAGGAATCACTCAGCCTTCCAAACCTCAAAGATTGCAGCTAGATGTTTCCTGTGGTCCTAATGAGTCCTTCTAGAATTGTTTAGATGGCTAGTGTTTCTCACTCTTCTCTGTGCCAGGTTTAGTGGGTTAAGTAGTAAGCACATGAGATTAGTCCCTAGTAATTAAACTTAGATGGGATCTTATCCCTCATTCCCTTAGAACAATCATGTTAGTGGGAAAAGTCAGAGAACGTAGTCCCCAGTTAAATCAGCCAGCTATTTATTGATACCACCTTGTGTACTCAGCACTTTGCTCTAGGTGTCCTGGGTTGATATGAAAAACCCAGGTCATCTGCTGCTCTTGTCAATGAGGGCCTGGATGAGAAGATAGAAGGAGCATAGAGAAAAAGAATCATTGCCCCAATTGATCTGAAGACTAAGTACATATCACTACTTATCAACTTTTTACTAATAGATGCCAAAGTGTACTTTTGAAGGAGGTGACCAAATTTTTGTTGGGCCCTTTAGAGAGATTAGGCAGAATTTGATGATTGAGTGAAAAAAAAGTGACCAGTGCTTTTGAGGCATGGTGGGATTCTTCTATTAGTGAAATGAATGTGCCTGGACCACAGTATTTGTTTCTATCCATCATGTATCTGGTCACGTATTCATTCTAAAGGTAATTGCGCAGCATATAGTACTATTTTCAGAGCTATGAGGAAGAATGACCAGATCCCTCCTTTAGTGGACTGTGTCTTGCAGTAGATGTAATCAGTACATGTTTAATAAGGAATTCAAAGGTCTGTCTAGTCAAGGCTATGGTTTTTCCAGTGGTCATATATGGATGTGAGAGTTGGACTGTGAAGAAAGCTGAGCGACGAAAAATTGATGTTTTTGAACTGTTGTGTTGGACTTCTCTTGAGAGTCCCTTGGACTGCAAGGAGATCCAACCAGTCCATCCTAAAGGAGATCAGTCCTGGGTGTTCACTGGAAGGACTGATGCTGAAGCTGAAACTCCAATACTCTGGCCACCTCATGCGAAGAGTTGACTCACTGGAAAAGACCCTGATGCTGGGAGGGACTGCGGGCAGGAGGAAAAGGGGATGACAGAGGATGAGATGGTTGGATGTCATCACTGACTCGATGGACATGAGTTTGAGTGAACTCCGGGAGTTGGTGATGGATAGGGAGGCCTGACGTGCTGTGATTCATGGGGTCGCAGAGTCGGACACGACTGAGCGACTGAACTGAATGCAAGTTGAGAAACACCTTATCACTAAAGAAATGTTAGCCATTTAATTTAAGTCACTTAGAGCCCAAAGCACTTTGTTGTAAGAATCCCAGAGAGGTATCCCATGAAGGAACACTTTTTGGTTGCAAAGTGATGTTTCCTGTCCAGCCTGTAGGAACAGCTTATTAAGATCCAGCCTAAACATTTCCAAGTCTCCAAGCTGTACAGGTAGCTGAAATATCCCACCCTTTCTTTACAAAACTACGATTCAGGAAAGAATTTGAGAGGTCATGAATCCATTCTGCTGGCTTAGATACAGATGCTTTCAAGAGCCAGGCAGTTCACAAAGGTGTATGCAGCTCAGTGTAAGACAATAGGGAGTGGTGGAGACTTTGGCAAACTGAGAACATGTGACTCATCTTAAGATTCTGGGGTTTGATCTGGCCAAATGATCACGTTAGTGGGCCAGATTTGATTAGACTGTTGGTTGACAGCCCTTGATTGCTCATCTAAGAAAACAGTAGTCTGACCCTTTCTGCAAGCCTGACAAAGACAACCATCTCTGTGAGTTTGGGTGGCAGGCTGCCTCCAGTCAGCCACCTGCCAGCACCTGCCAGCCATCTGTTAGTTGAAGAGAACTTGCTCTCTAGTTGAAGGGGGCACTCATCATGTTTTTGGCTAAGTGATGAATTGTGGGGAGAACTTGAGGCTGTATATTGCTGGAGCAGATTCTGAGTCAGTTTTTTCCTTTGTTTGCTTGTTTTTATAACAGTCAACTCATCCATAAGCATTAGTAACTGCCCTTTAAGCCACCCTTTTGGCTGATGGATGGAGTCAGGAGCTGTCTTTTGCCAACTGCTCAGTACCAATCAGACAGATGCCTTCCTCTACATTCCAATGACCTGGTTGTATTGCAGCTGATTCAGTGATTTTTTTTTTTTTTTTTTTTGAGAATTGGCCATAATAAAGTAGGTGGAAAGTTCCTGAAAACTATTTTTAAAAATACTTAAAGTGATAAATACATCGATCTGGATAATGGTAAGCATATATCATTCTGCTATAACTTAATAGATTTATAAGATAGTCTCCCTTCAGAAATAATTTTTAAATGCAGCTCTCTCCTGGAATTTAGAGACAGGCTCATATGTCTCTTTTCAGGCAGAAATTCTACCATTCTTATTTTCATATCAACACTATTGAGTATTATTGAAGACTAAGAGATTTCTTTTTTGGTGAGGCACAAAAGATTAGCTTTAAACATTTTATTAGGCAAATTGAGACATAAACCTGTAACCTTAAAAGAAATTTTTCATAGACAACACACTTACAGTTACCAAAGGTGAAATGGGAAAGGGAGGGATAAATTAGGAGCATGGGATTAACTGATGCATACCACTATATATAAAGCAGATAACCAACAGGGACCTGTTGTATAGTACATGGAACTATATTCGGTATCTTTACTTATAATGAATTAAAAATGAATTAAGTAAAATATTAGTATCAGTTCAATTCAGTTCAGTCGCTCAGTCGTGTCCAACTCTTTGCGACACTATGAATTGCAGCACGCCAGGCCTCCCTGTCCATCACCAACTCCTGGAGTTCACTCAAACTCATGTCCATTGAGTCAGTGATGCCATCCAGCCATCTCATCCTCTGTCGTCCCCTTTTCCTCCTGCCCCCAATCCCTCCCAGCATCAGAGTCTTTTCCAATGAGTCAACTCTTCGCACGAGGTGGCCAAATTACTAGAGTTTCAGCTTTAGCATCGTTCCTTCCAAAGAACACCCAGGACTGATCTCCTTCAGAAAGGACTGGTTGGATCTCCTTGCAGTCCATGTATAAACAAGCCAAATAGTATTATATTTTGTATGGTGATCTGCAAAAGTAGAGTGCCACAAGTTTCATGTGCTCCTAGCTTGTTAGGGAAAGTTTTATACACAAGGTGAGAAGGATGTAATTCCTTGAATGAAGTAAGAAAAGTGATCCAGTGATTGATAGGAGAGTAAATGCATGGACGGAGTCTGTGCTGCAGATGCCTGATAATCAGGGTGCTATAGTAATCTAAATCAGAAAGAAATTAGCATGTTTTCTCAATGTATGTGTGCTTACTAATGGAGAAGTTATGTTTGTTGCCTGGTGGCTCAGATGGTAAAGAATCTGCCTGCAGTGCAGACCCGGATTTGGTCCCTGCCTGGGTCAGGAAAATTTCTTGGAGGAGGAAATGGCAGTTAGTCCACTCCCCGGTATTCTTGCCTGGGGAACTCCATGGATGGGCTACAGTCCGTGAGGTCGCCAAGAGTTGAACATGACTGAGCGACTAACACACACATTTTTTTGCCTACTATACTAATATTGATATATCATGTATATTATGTAGCATAAAAACAAAACATTTTAAAGGCTAGAATCAAGGTGAAATCACCAATATTTCAGAAATAATAAAAATTTATTAATAAGACAAAAGTCCTATGGACAAAATTATTTATTTTTAATGAAGGCAGTGATTGAGTGTGGATTGTTTTTTTTTTTTTTTTAATTCTTGGTTTAATACTTCAAGAAATAGCAAGTCCACTATTTGATTCTCAATGAGTTTATTGTGATACCTGGCTTGAATGGCAATCAGAATTGAAAAAGATATCTGAGTTGAAAAACTGCATCGTTGACTGAGCTTGTTAAATCATAGTTCAGTCCCATCAACTTTTCACGTGGAGCTCTTGGTTGACATTCACTAGTAAGTGACTTTCTCCCCTGTTGTCATTGGTTATTCTCGAAAACTAATCAGTATGTGTTGCACAATTACATTTCAGCAAATGAGTTAAAAATCCACTAAAATTCATTTGAAAGCTTTTAAAACCAAATTAAGAAAATGGTTTCCTAAATTTGGATCAACTTTATATAGAACTGTTTACAGTATGTTTCAAGTCTGACGTACGGAAAAGTGAAAGTGCCAAGAAAATCTGTATATTAAATATCATTATACCTTTTTCTCTTTTATACAAAAATCAGGGTTAATAGACATTTTGGTATTTTCTTCCCTCAAAACAGTGGGATCACTTTGTACCTCCCCAGTGTGCAGTTCAGTTGATTTTAGAAATTTGCTCTAAGTAACCAAACTATTTCTGTTCTTTCAGTGGTTGTTCCTAATTTTTACAAAACATATATAACTAAAAATTTATCTAACAATTTAAAATTTAAATCTAAAGTTAGTCACTGTTCCTCTTTTCCTTTCACACTTTAAGGTCTCATGGAACATCTCCCCCTATTTTGTTATGTTTATCCTGTTTGGCTTCTTTTTTGCAGATGTTTTGTGAATTATAAAATTACTATTTCATAACCAATAGTTATTTAAATATCCAAATGCATCTTATCAGTTTCTTACTCATTATTATTTTTTTTCATTCTGTTCCTTCTCTCTGGGTTGACTTTTCATCTCACAAATTGTATCCTTTAGTAACTTTTAGTTTCTGTGTCTGTATCAGTGAATGTATCAATGTTTTAGTCATGAGCAGTAGTAAAGCTGGATATACAATTCAAGGTTGACATTTATTTTCTTTCAGCCTCTTGTCTTCTGGCATCTGTCATTGATGATAAGAAGTCTCTGTTGGTCTGAGGGTCATGACTCTCTTTCATTTCCAAGATTTCCTGTAAGTTATTTTCCATATCCATCTATTATTGTCCCATAGCCACCTGTTTTCTTTTCCTTTTTTTTTTTTTTTATAGAAGTCATCCCTTCACTGTCTCTTTGATAAACATAGTCATTAAAAAATCTTTATGAGACTTCCATGGCATTGATATTATTAATATTCATGTTTTATTGGTTATTTTATTTACTTGCTTTGTCAAATTTTGGATTTTTGGAATTCCAAATATTTGGAATTCAGCTTATGAATTCGAGTGGAAGGTCTTTTTAAAAAATCATTTGCCTCTTTGGTTTTGATTTCAACTCTTTTCCTCTCTAATAGTGTTATGATGTGAAGTTGCCTCCACCTTGTTCCTCTGGTCCTCTAGTCTAGAGTCAAGTCTTCCCAATGACTTTGGGGGCACCTGCTCTATTTTGAGGGGATATTGCAGATCTCATATTGTGGGAGACAGCATGAAGCTTATTTTGTTCTTTCTTGTGAGGTTTATCCTCCCTCCACCCACCGAGGCTTTATAAAGTCTTGGCTTCTGGAAATAAGTCAACAGCCATTTTTAAACTTCCTTTCTTGAGTCAAGGAGCCCTTTTCAAGCAGAGCCTGACTCTGACGCCTCCTTTCTGAAGTGGAGCTCTTTTTAATCCATCACCACACAGGAGCCAAGTGCCTGGGCTGGAGCCCCTGCTTTTGCCCCTTGAGCACAGCACGGCTCAGTGGAAGCTGAGTCAGTGCTTTGAACTTTCCACTCCTTTCTAATTCATGGAAATGGTTATATAGGTTCTCCAGCCCAGCTGTGACTTACCTATTTAACATTTTGTCACATTACTATGTCTTTGGTGTTCTGAACCAAAAGTCCAAACCTGTCAGAAGACTATCTGGTGGTTATAGCTCATCAACCCTGAATATTCATTGGATAGACTAATGCTGAAGCTGAAGCGCCAATACTTAGGCCATCTGATGTGAAGAGCCGACTCATTGGAGAAGACCAGATGCTGGGAAAGATTGATGGCAGCAGGAGAAGGGAGCAACAGAGAATGAGATGATTGGATGGCATCACCAACTCAACAGATATGAGTTTGAGCAAACTCCAGGGGACAGTGAAGGACAGGAAGCCTGGTGTGCTGCAGTCCATGGGGTTGCAAAGAGTTGGACATGACTTAGCAACTGAACAACAACAGCAATAGCTCATCAAGGTCTAGATGCCAGCTGAGTTCTAAGTTTGTTGAAAAGTTCCCTGTCCTCTGCATTAAGATGTTCTTAAAGTCTGTGTGAATGGAAGTCATAATCTAAGGGTCACGTATAAGGAAAGAGAAGCAAAAGTTAACAGTAATTCAGAAGACCCCTCCCCATACTCTCACCTTACAGTAGAAGAGAAATCTCTAAATGAGAATGGTTAGGAATAATAAAAAACATAGGTGTGTCAAGTAAATATTGTCCTAAAATCCAGATAATGTAACATTTGATAAATGTCTAATGTTTTTCTGCCCAAATCTTCCTGGAAATAATATCTGTTGCAGAACTTCATCCTATGAACTTTTTTTTTTAATAGTTCAGGGATTGGGTTTAGTACTTAGGAGAGTTATAAATCCAAGCAATGTATTCATCAAAACTATCTGTGTCCCACAGCTGTTCTTGTCAGAGCAGTGGCAAGAATCTTTTCAGAACAGATTTCCAGTAGGGACTGGAAGCAAGCTTGACTATTTCCTAATTGGTAGTTATATTTCAATACTTCTTTCTTTGGATGAATCAAGAGATGACAGGCTGACCAGGGTCTCCCAGAGATCTGCTGAGCCAAGCAGCATTACGACCTGGGCAACTTATTCTCTAATTCTTCTGTTCTAAGGAAAAGAGTTTAACTTTTTAGAGAAGGAACCCAATTAGTCCTGAAAGCCAAGCCATATTTGTAGCCTACGGTTCTGGAGTTATTACACCTCCTGGAAAAGACTTCCTGCTTCTAGTTCTGCACAGTCTTCATTTGAACAGCTCTTGGTACACCTGGGCTCAGATTCCTGTCAGAAGAAGTAGAGTGCGGTTGCCACCATTTCTTCCCTATGTCCCCAAGCACATGAAAGCACCTGCTAGGAAAGTTGAGAAATAATATGAAACAATATGAAAGGTACAAACTTTCAGTTATAAGATAAATCCTGGGAGGTAAAGTACACTCTGGTGACTATAAATTAACCTGGCTGTGTGGTGTATTTGAAAGTTGTAAGAGAGTGGATCACAAGTTCTTATCACAGGGGAAAAAAAAACAAAAACATTTTTTTCTTTTGTATCTATATGAGATTATGGGTGTTAAACTTATTGTGAAAATCCTTTTGCAATATGTGTAGGTCATTATGCTGTGGGTTTCCCTGGTGGCTCAGATGGTAAAGAACTTGCCTGTAATGCGGGAGACCTGGGTCTGATCTCTGAGTTAGGAAGATCCCCTGGAGGAGGGCAAGGCAACCCACTCCAGTATTCTTGCCTGGAGAATCCCCATGGACAGAGGAGCCTCGTGGGCTACAGTCCATGGGGTTGCAAAGAGTTGGACACGACTGAGTGACTAAGCACAGCACAGCATTATGCTGTACATCTTAAACCAAGTGCTATATCAGTGATATCTCAATAAAACTGGGTGACAGGTGAAGAAATAATGTCAAATAAGGAGAACTTCTCTGGGAAGCCAAGACAGCTTTGAAATTGAAAGGGAGAGATGTTAATAGAGTTTTGTTTTAAAATAATTGTATTTATTTATTTTTGGCTGTGCTGGGTCTTCGTTGCTGCCAGGCTTTTCTCTAGCTGTGGTGCACAGCTTCTCTTTGCAGTGGCTTTCCTTGCTGTGGAGCTCTGACTCTAGAGCACCAGCTCAGGAGTTGTGCTGCATGAGCTCTAGAGTGTGGGCTCAATGGTTGTGGCTCACCGGCTTAGTTGTTCCACGGCATGTGGGATCTTCCCAGGTCAGGGATCGAACTCATGTCTCCAGCTTTGGCAGGTGGATTCTTTACCACTGAGCCACCAGGGAAGCTTGTTCTGTTTTTTTGACAAAGATGTGATACTAGCCAGGTGATCACCAGGTGCCTGACGATACATTTGAAGGTGCTGGACACCGCTGGTGGCCTTGCTCTTGTGACCTCGGCTGTACAGGCCTGGAGTCACAAACATCTCACAACCCACCTCAGGCAAACGGTTCTTAGAAAACCCTGCAGGTAGGCTGTAGCCTTCTTTCTGCAAGTGGGAGAGCAAGGAGGGTGGGTTTTTTTTTTTTCTTTTTTTTTTTTAGATGCAGATACTCCAAATTACCACTGGCCTCAAACAAATGAGTCTGATTCTAAGAAAGATGAGGAATAGAGATAATGGGACAGTTAATAAAAACAGGAACTAAATCTATTTTAAAACCTGATGTACAGCACTACTCTTTTTAATGCTGCTGCTATGCCGTACAGTATCTTCGGGACCATTAGAAAGGGCCTGCTTTGTATTCAGGCGTTTCCCAACTAGAGCATATTATTTGTGGGTCTGAATTAAGTCGGTGGAGTGACTGGGTTCTCTCTGGAGCTTGAGGGAAATGTTTCATTCACCGTGCTTTTCCATTGTTAGGTTGGCTTCTTCTGATTCTGGGTCAGGGCAGTTGTGGTACTGAGAGCAAGAGCAGGGGTAAAAGCTGATGAGTCCTTAGCAATCTGTGCAGTTTTTAAATGGCCTGTTTGGTGTTTTGTTTTGGTTTGGTTTCGGTTTTAAATTTTTATTTTATATTGGAGTATAGCTGATTAACAATGTTGTGATGGTTTCTGGTGGACAGCAAAGAGACTCAGCCATATGTACACGTGTATTCCCTCAGACTTCCCTACGGGCCTGATTCTTAACAGTCACCCAACATTAGTTTCATTATTTCTTGACATCTTTCTATGTTGCCTGTCCCTTTTTTATCTCTTACAACATCAGGAGTTAGAGAGGATCAAGCACTTAGCAGGTGAGGAAGGGAGATTGTGAGCTCTTAAATAAGGAAGATGATCCTGGAATAAAATAGTAGAAAAGGTTATTTTCTACTATTTTAAATTGCAGAAATGTAGTGAAGGACCATAATTCCTCATCTGAAACCCTTGGAATCAGGTGTGTTTCCAAATTAAAAATTTTTACATTTTAAAAAGGTAGGAGAATGCATATAATACATGTTATATGTTATATATCATCCCCAGCAGTGTCTGGACAGATTCCCATACTTGTAAAATTAAGTTTTCTGAAGCAAAATATGTTATTCACTCTAAGTGGGACTTGTAACGTTTTTAAATAGCCAAGTCAGTTGTGACCCCCCAATGCATTTTGGAGCCAAACTTTAAAAAAAGTTAAGATTTTCAGAACTTTCTGGACTTATCCTTGTGTATAAGAGATTGTGGGATCTTATGTAAACCACATCATGAGCTAAACAGAGTTTAATAGTCTGTTCTTAGAACCTAATCAGTGTTTACGAGAAAAAGTGTTTTTCAAATAACCAACATAACAAACTTTTAAAAAAAATTATTTTTCAATCAAGTGTAGTTGATGTATAGTGTTATGCTAGTGTCAGGTATATAGCAAAGTGTTTCAGTTACACATACATATATATTTGTACACTGTTGCGGTTTTGTTGCTGTCTCCCACTCTTTTGTGACCCCATGGACTGTGGCCCTCCAGGCTCCTCTGTCCAGGAGATTTCCCAGGCAAGAATACTGGAGTGGGGTGCCATTTTCTTCTGCAGGGCATCTTCCTGACCTAGAGTTAGAACCCTTGTCTCCTGCATTGACAGGCAGATTCTTTACCAGTGAGCCACCAGGGAAGTCCATATATGTATGTATGTATATGCATACATATATGTGTATATATATATCCTTTTTCAGATTCTTTTCTCATATAGATTATTATGAAATATTTGGCAGAGTTCCCTGTACTATGTAGTAGGTCCTTGTTGGTTATCTGTTTTATATAGGACTGTGTATCTGTTAATTCCAAACTCCTAATTAATCCCTCCTCCCACTTTCCCCTTTGGTAACCATAAGTTTGTTTCCTATGTGAGTCTGTTTTCTAAAACAAACTTCAAGGGCACAGTCTGTTTGTACTTTAGGGACTCATTGTATTAATAAAAATAATCGACTCACACATTGAACTCTGTGCAAAGATCATATGTTTGTTGTTTAGTTGCTAAGTTGTGTCTGACTTTTGCGACCCTATGTACTCTAGCCCACCAGGCTCCTCTGTTCATGGGATTCTCCAGGCAAGAATGCTGGAGTGGGTTGCCATTTCCTTCTCCAGAGGATATTCCTGACCAAGGAACTGAACCCACATCTTTTGCATTGCAGGTGGATTCTTTACCACTGGGCCACCAGGGAAGCCTGAAAGTTAATATGAATATATTCCTATCAGTCAGCATCCATGCCGAATAGAGCTATTCCTTACCAAAATCTCAAACTTCATAATATACCGTCTCTCTGATTTAGCTTTTGTATTTCCCTAACTCTTCTTTTTTTAAGGATTAGCTTGCCCTAGATTTCCTACAGACAACACTCATTCTGCGTAGTTGACAGTCTTAATCAGGGCAGGTAGATGAGTTATGGAAGCCACAGTGATTTGAGTCTCTTGGGATCAAAGCAATTTTCAAAAACATATGAAGAATGGTTTTCTGAAATTAATCTAGTGATATACCCTCCAATTACTGTGACAGAATTAAAATAATGGGGATAAAAATCTCAGGGCAAAATCACTGAGAAATGCAGCTTTTCTTTGAGGAAAATATATGTTCTATCACAAATGAAGTATATCACCTAAACAGTACAGAAACCTCAAATCTCTAAGTTTGGTGACATTAAAAACAAAAATACTTAGAAACTGTTGAAAGAGAAGCCCAGATTGCAAATAATTTGCAACTTGTTTGTTGCTTGGAATTCTAGTGGCATTAAATGAATTGCTTTTTAAAATTTAACAATGCAGGGGGTTTGCTAACACTCCAACTGCTTTTTTAAAACTTGTGAAAATAAAAAACCTGTAGAGCCTTACTATACATTGTTTCATAGGTTAAATGAGGCCATTCTATTTTTTTTTCCTATAGCTGAGAAAATGCAGTAAACAGAATTGTGCTCTCCCCAGATTCTAGTATAACAGCCTCAGGGCATGGCCCATGATTGCTTCAACACTCTGCTCATCTTTATGCCCTGACCCGGGTGGAAGCAGTACAGTGTCTGGTGGCTTTGAGGGTCATCTTTATATAGCCAAATTAAAGAAAAGGAGTGCAGTGGACTTTCTTGTGTTAGTAAATGCATTTTTCTTGATCCTCAAATTTCTGTTACTTTGATGGCTACAGATTGTAACAGACTATAGGATTCCCCTGGCATCTTTTGACAATTATTTTTTGTGTTATTAGTGACATTTAGGGAGATCCCTTTGAATTTCTGTGTTAACACAGGTGGGCAGAAATTCTGACCAGAAATAGGAACACGAGTCATGATGAAAACATAACCAAAATGAAATGAAAATACTTACCTTATTAGTATGTATGTAGAGCAGAAATATTACAGATGGCCTTTATTTTAGAATGCTGGATCTGCTGTTCCTTGCCCACCCCCAACAGCAACAACAATAACTGAAAATAAACTTTAAGATTCTAAATGGAAAAGTTGCCCAGTCATCCCGTGATGTCAGTTATAAAGGCTGGACCATGTTTAGATTAGTCCCCAACGAAGGATAATTTATTGCATTTTTTAAAAAAGATTTCTTTCTACCTTTTAGTTATCTGTGCCTCTTTCTGTTCGTGTTTGCTCTGGCATCTTTTGGAAAAGCACTGTGCTCTGCGCAGCATGTGCGCTGCTTTTCGGAAATGTGCAATACACTCCACATTGCAGTGTTTTTTTTTTCCCTCCCTTGCTTGGAACAGAGGTGAAAACCCCAGTGGATTCAAGTACCCACTTGATAGGCTCAGTCTCTCTTAATCAGCCCGTAATGGAGCTAATGGCTGTTTGTCATCCTTGGAGATATAAATTTCCTGGCGGTGTCTCCTGCAGACAGTGCATGAAGTATGCTCTGTGTGCCAGCAAGGACTGATAATCAGCAGAAGGGCAGGGTGCTTCGTTAGCCAGGAGAGGAGCCGGGCTTCCTAGCTGCCAGGCTCCAGAACTCGTCACTCCTGAGACATGGACAATGCCGGTAGGTAAAGCAAGCATGTCCTTCTTCACAGCCTCTGGGGCTCGTTTGCCGTCTCCATCCCTTGCGGCGGAAGGTTTGCCTGTTTCTTGGTCTTATTCTGCCCTGAAAGGTTCAGGACCGGGAGCTATACAATGGGTTAACCCTGCTGCATTGTCCACAAGGCAATTAGTGTTCGCTTGCAAGTTCAGGAATTGGGAACGCGGATTGTAATTCCACATTCACCTTTTAGAAGACTGCACTGTTATTTCGGCTGCAGGCTTGTGTGCTGTTTGATTCTTTTGTGCTCAGAACAGTGGGTGAAAAGGGCATGTAGTGAATGATAAAACTAGTACTAAGGGCAGGAGGTGGGGGCAAAAGGTAGATGGTATTAATGAGCTGAACAAAAACGTTTTTTCACCGTTACAAGATGTAGAGTGTCACAGCAGACGAATTCTTGTGTCCGATGCTTAGTCTTCATGTTAGATGCAATGTAGGAAATGTCTCAGGATCGTCCGATGTTTTAATTTCAGTGTACAGACATTAGGGGCCAATCACGCACCTTTTAATAATGTGTTGGTTTTTAACATCTTTACTTGACAGCTAGACATGCGTGACTACAGAAGTATTCTAATGCCAGTCAAATGATTAGCATAAAACTGCTTCTCAGGCAGAACTTTTTCTCTTGCCTTGGCTATATTGAACTTTTAGATGATACACACTATGGGATTACTTCCTATTTCAGGGTTGCTGACACTTAAAGCAGAATTCTCCCAACTGTGTTATGGATCCTCTGCCTCCTGAAGGGTATTAGTTCAGTTCCTCTGCTGGTGTCTGTTTTACAGCAATGCCTATAGCTCCTGAGATGCAGTCAGCTCTGCTAAGAGAATAATACATCATGTAAAACACATTGTACACAGTAAGACCCCCCCCCATTTTTTGGAAAACATGTTTGTTTATGAAATGTAGCTGTTTCAGGGCTTGGCGCAGGTATTGCAGGCAAGCAAAAATTTTGAAGACAGAGTGTTTTGAGGTCTTTTGTGAAATCACTTACCAGGAGTCAAACTCTGTAACTAAAATAATTTTGTATTTGACATGGAAAGCATTGAAATAAATTGGGACACTACTTTGGGATGAACATTGAGGGTTGTGAAACACACACATATTAGGGTGTGTGTGTGTGTATGTGTGTGTGTGCATATGTGTGTGTGTGTGTGTGTGTGTGTGTGTGTGTGTGTGTGCCTGTGTGTATAGTAGTAGTAGTAATAGTAGTAGTAGTAGTAGGGAGGAAGAGCCTGGGTTGATGCATATGCATTCTTCCCCCATCTTGATCATGAAAAAAATTTGCCATAGTGCTTATCATAAAAGCATGTAGATATGATATTCCATGACAAGGCACAATTTCAAGATCAACCAAAAGCTTTTCTAGTTACAGCAGGAGAGTGAGTAAAAAATAAATAAACAAACCAAAATCCCTAATTTCACCTCATTTAAAACTCCTGCCACCCACAATTAATTATACTGATGTCCTGGCAGAATTATCACTTTAATTCAAGCAAATGCTTTTAACTGACTCATATATTTATTTAAAGGCCATTTAAGAAAAAGAAAGAAACTACTGTAGCAGACTTTTTGTAGGTTTAAAAAAATGCTAAAGGTTATGATTTACTTTTTGGCTAACCATAGCTTAGGGGGATAAGTGTTGTCACAATTTTATACTTGATTATGGTTTTAAATGCCATTCATAAAATACCTCTGCTCCTGACATGTTTAAGAATATTTAGGCACTGTGTCAAGTGGCTTTTAAAGCAGCAATCTCTATATCATTTCAAATTTTAGGTGGAATCTCAGATTTGGATATGTATACCTATAAGTGGAATAACAGGATTTTAAGTGACATTTTAAAAATATTTCAGAAATAACATCTTTCTTATAATGGTGAATTGGCTGCTACCGATCACTTTTCATGGTAATTTCATGATGATGTAAGCAGCCTGTCTTATAGGAGGGCAATGTAAACATTTATTTCTCTCTCTCTGTCTCTCTCTCTCACACACACACACACCCTTTCAATACATTGTATTGACTATAAGGAAGGCATTTGAGATGGTACTGGTAAGTGGCCAAAAAGGAAAAACCCTCAAAATATCTTTAACATCATACCAAAACACCCAATTAACTTGGAGTACTGCAATTTCTCCCATTTAATTTAAACAAAATAATGATGTTGTCTGCCTAAATTTTTCCCATCAGAGATGGGTTCAGGCCCTGATAACAGAGGCCAGCAGTTAAGAGCTGAGCACCAGTCCTGCCGATTGGACCATCAGCTCTAAGGAGTCAGGCTTTCTTCCAGAAAGGCTTTCTGTGTTGGGATTTGGATAATTGTTAGAAAAAAAAGCGCAACGATTACTACACATGAGCTGAGTGCCTCTTATTTATTCAGATCACACAGAGGCTGCATTAGAGCTATTTGTGTGTTTTTTCTATTATTAACAAATAAGAAAGGATGGCTGCCTGGGACTTCTGGCTCTTTCAATGAATATATGTTCATTTCAGCAAGTTTGCCAGGGGTGAGTGTGTTCACCCTCTCTTTAGAAGCAAGAACTGACATTCCTACTATCTCTGAGAAGGAGACATCCCTTCCCCATAATTGCTGGCTTATACATTCCTTTAAAAGCTTTTCCTGGAATAACAATAAAATATTTATCAAACAGTGTATGTGGAATATGTCAAGGCAGGCTTAACAATATGTAACCTTTTCTTCTTTTTTTCCTTTTCATATGACTATCTCTTCGTTTAAATTCTCTAATAACTCAGATGGATGGTCGTTTTTATAAAAACAAACCTATGATCACATCTTCAGTCCCCATTGCTCTGTCGCCGCACTTGTGTCCCTTGGCTTCCTCTCTGCCTGGCCTTCATCAAATGACTGTCATGAGTGAATTAGTTGTGGAGAGAGATGCTGAGGCAAAGTTGGTTAGTCGTGTGTGATTAACCTCTGAAAAGCAATGGCTTGAAATCTGATTCTTCATTCTACAGCAGCAGAGTGGTATAAGAAGTTCTGCAGCATGTGTGAACTAATTTTTTCTTGCTTGGAATCAAGATATTTCTGTAACCATGTGTATTGAAAGAGGCACACTCATTTGGAGGGCAGGTAGCAGTTCTGACAGCCCTAAGCCCTCTTACATCCTAGCCAGTGGCTGGAGGGCTTCTGATCCTTGATGTACAATCCCTGAATGTGAGAGGTTCATAGTCTATGATCTCCTTGCAAAAAAGACCGGAGAGTTGTTTGGGAACCAGACTGAAGGAAGGTTTATAATGGAGCCATCAAGAGCATCTGATAATCTGAGATGGACGTTGGTTCTGCCGTCTGCTCTCCCAGTGACCATGAACAAGCTATATAAATTCTGTATGCATTGATTTTCTCATCTGTAAGTGCCAGTGATAATTGTATCCATCTCATAGGATTGTCATGAAGAGAAATAAGATAATATGTGTAAAGCTTTTGTTACAATGGCTGAATTATGGCAATGTTGAATACATGTTGGCTGTTGAAAGAACCATCAGAGAAACTGAAGCAGGGCTGCTTGATGAACAAATATATGCTCTAGTAGAAGAAGGAAATGGCAACCCACTCCAGTGTTCTTGCCTGGAGAATCCCAGTGACGGGGGAGCCTGGTGGGCTGCCGTCTCTGGGGTTGCACAGAGTCAGACACGACTGAAGCGACTTAGCAGCAGCAGCAGCAGGATGGCTCTAGCAGTGCAGTGGTGGTGTGGAAAGGTGGCAGCTATAGCAGAGGCCAGTTGGGTGGCTGTCCCAAGAGTGTGATTGGAAATTGATGTGGGTGGTGCCATGGGGGTGGGATTGAGGGGTGGCCTGGGTACAGATCAGTAGAGCATGATAAGTGGATAGGGCAGGCAAATGAGAAAACTTCTGAGGATTCTAGTTTTGAGAACCTAAGCCATAGTCCTGTACTGTAGGAACACAAGAGGAATTTTAAGGGAAAAATAATGAGTTCCATCTTGAAACTGTTGGCTTTGAAACACCTCTGTGTGACCCACTAGTCTTAGTAACTATTTATGATGACTTTTTAATACAGTAAAAGGTATATACATACACATACACACATACATAATTCCTTACTAAGCATGGATTTGAGATATTGCAGGATTATTTGTTTGCTTGTTTTTTACTGCCAATTTAAAATCTTTTCTATTTTGCATATGCTTTGTTTAATTCAGCCCAATGAACCAGACAGCAACTAATGCTTTCCTGTTTTTTCTCCACCCACCCTGTGGTATAGTAGAGAAAAAGGAGATTTTCAAATGCTTCTTGAAAATCTTTTCAACACAGATGGAGATAAGACCAGGCCCAGAGAAACATGCCCCTAAGCGCTGAAATAATTTAGGTAAAGGCCAGGCTGTTATATAAGAAAATGTAGGCACAAAGACATTTCATTTCTAACTGGTTCAAAACTTTCGTAGGAGAATTTACCTTCACACTCAGCCTGTTATCACTAAGTTCCTGAAGAACTGAAGAAGGTAATACAGGAGAATGGTTACCTAATGGAGCAAATATTTGTGTGAATTAATTTGTTTTAAGATGAATGCTTTCTAGGACATTTGGCTGTTTGAAAACTATCAGGTGCAATTAAAAATTTCCCCTCTAATCCCCTGCTTTAATGATGTCTTGTCTTAGTATTTATAATTGTGTTAACCATGACACTTTTTAGAAATACAATGTTACATCATATATATAGCTGCATATTATATATGCATATATTTGCATATTTGGCCACCTCATGTGAAGAGTTGACTCATTGGAAAAGACTCTGATGCTGGGAGGGATTGGGTGCAGGAGGGGAAGGGGATGACAGAGGATGAGATGGCTGGATGGCATCACTGACTCAATGGACATGAGTTTGAGTGAATTCCGGGAGTTGGTGATGGACAGGGAGGCCTGGCGTGCTGCGATTCATGGGGTCACAAAGAGTCGGACACAACTGAGCGACTGAACTGAACTGAACTGAATGTAATATATGTGCTTCCCTGGTAGCTCTGCAGTGCAGGAGGCCCTGGTTCAATTCCTGGGTTGGGAAGATCCCCTGGAGAAGGGTGAGGCTTACCAACTCCAGTATTCTTGGGCTTTCCTAGTGGTTCAGATGGTAAAGAATCTGTCTGCAGTGTGGGAGACCTGAGTTTGATCGCTGAGTTGGGAACATCCTCTGAAGGAGGGCATGGCAACCCACTCCAGTATTCTTGCCTGGAAAATCCTCATGGACAGAGGAACTTGGCAAGCTACAGTCCATGGGGTCACAAAGAGTGAAACACAACTGAGTGACTAAGCACAGCACAGCACAATGTAATATATACTTTATATATGTACTTGTGAGTGGATTCTTTGATTATCAACCTTGATGTAGGGGGACAAACAATAAAAATTAGAACATATTTCTTTTTTAATTAAAAAAGAAATTCATTCTTATTCTCTGAAATCCTCCTTATATAAATGTTAGTTGCTTAGTCGTGTCCTATTCTTTGCTACCCCATGAACCATAGCCTTTCAGGCTCCCCGGTCCATGGAATTTTCCAGGCAAGAATACTGGAGTGAGTGGCCGTTCCCTTCTGCAGGGGATCTTCCCAACCCAAGGATTGAAGCTGGGTCTTCTGCATTGCAGGCAGATTCTTTACCATCTGACTAAACATTTTATTAGCTATAAAACTTATAGCATTTTCCTTTGAATTTATTGTGATTTATGGTGCTACTGTAGCATTTCATAGTTTATCAAATAAATATCTCTAAGAGCACCCAGGATTCATATAAAGACTTATTTCTAAGGGAGAGATTAAAATATAAGTGATCTGCTCTTTGGAACATCTGTTTGCAAAATGCCAATATTATTATAGAAATTCCTGTCCTTTAAAACAAAAATGCCAAATGGAAAAATAGATTTGTGTTAAAACATAAAAGTACCCTAAAAGAGTCATTTTAGTAGTTTTTAACTCTAATTGTACAATAACTTTGGCCTCTCGAGAATGAACTGGCAGACTTGGCTTAACAGTGTCTTGGCAGAAGCAGAAGAAAGTCTTTGTTTCTAAAACAAAGTTTTGGGTTTTGTTTTAGTTTTTTGTTTTTTTTTTTTTTTTGCTTTCAGATCACTGATATTAGTTCTGAGAGTTTGTTTCCTTTGCAACCACTCATCTTTCCAAAGGCAAAACAAATTCTAATATTTCTATATCCATAAGATAAAATAGGAATTCTCATCAAATGGTTTTCTTGGGTGAAGAAAAGACATAAAGAACCAGCAAGGATGCATTTTTGTGGCAGACAGAAGAAATCAATAATCTAACATTTTCTGAATTATATGCCATTGCATATTAATTCCACAGAATATTAATCAAGTCTCACCCCTTCCCCTTCCTGTGCTCACAACCACGTGCAGAAACAGAATTTAGTATTTGGACAGTTTGGGGAATTTCTGAGTTTAACAGTGTTAAACAGATTTTTAAACATGCTAATAGAATGGACATGTAAATTCTAGCCTGTGCGAATATACATTGTGAATTCCCAAGATGGATACCAATGGCAGCATGTCTCAGTTGTATTAACTATAGGTTTTCCTGGGGATGCCTAGTTACAAAGTGTATAACCCAGATTTGAGGATCACTGTTAAAGTTCCTTCATTCTCATTTTTGCTGTCCTTTATCATCTTATTCTTAACTGAATTCTTCTCAACTTCCTGTTTCCCAATATAGAAGTCATTTGAAGGAACTAGCAAACTATTCACTTGTATAAATATTGGTGCTTGATTCTTTAGAAATTAAATATTTGTGTCAGCTCTGTCCAGGATTTCTCTTCTTGTTCCTTGTTTCTAGGCTTTGGGGCACTTCTCTGCTTGTTAACATCACCATCAGATGAAATAGGGAAGGGAAGGGAGCTGGGACTCAAACCTGCTTTGGAAATGAGTGGGATTCAATTACATCTATGAGATTAGAAGCAATGTGCAGATTTTATTTATCCAAACTAACATTTCACATGAATTATTGAAGATTGATGACAGATTTTATATGTAAAAAGTTAATTTCAGAGGTCTGCTTTGTAAGTCAGGTATCAAGAACATATATAACAAAGGCAAATCCTATTTAACTCAATGTCAAATGTCCTCAAAGGAAGAGAACTTACTTTTTTAAAATGCCTATTATGTTGTAGGCACCAATTTACTTATTTTTTATAGATTGTATCATTAATTTGAACTGTGGTGTTAGAGAAGATGCTTGAGAGTCCCTTGGACTTCAAGGAGATCAAACCAGTCCATCCTAAAGGAAATCAGTCCTGAATATTCATTGGAAGGACTGATGCTGAAGCTGAAACTCCAATACTTTGGGCACTTGATGCGAAGAACTGATTCTTTGGAAAAGACCCTGATGCTGGAAAAGATTGAAGGCAGGAGGAAAAGGGGATGACAGAGGGTGGGATGGTTGGATGGCATCACCGACTTGATGGACATGAGTTTGAGCAAGCTCCGGGAGTTGGCGATGGACAGGGAAGCCTGGCGTGCTGCAGTCCATGGGGTCGCAAAGAGTCAGACACGGCTGAGTGACTGAACTGAACTGGTATCATTAATTCTTGCAATCCAGTTGTAAGTTAATGTTATTTTCCCCAAGTTATATGTGAGGAAACAGACTAAGTAAGAGCTCACTCAATAAATAGGTGATTTATAAACTCAAGTCCAACCCTTTTTTACATTAGCAAAATTCAACCCAGCAGTATTCATGCTGTTACTTTGTTTTGAGAGTGAGAATTCTTCATTTTGTATCTTCCATAGCATCAAGGACAATATCTGGGATGCAGTATGCACATGATAAATATTTTAAAAATAAGTCAAATGTCATTTAATTGTGTGTGCTTAGAGTCCAGCTCTTTGTGACCCCATGGCCTGTAGCCTGCCAAGCTCCTCTGTCTATGGAATTCTCCAGGCAAGAATACTGGATTGAGTTGCCATTTCCTGATCCAGGGAATCTTCCCGACTCAGGGATTGAACCTGAATCTTCTGCATCTCCTGGATTGGCAGGTGGATTCTTTACCACTGCACCGCCTGAGAAGGCCCATCATTTAATAAGTCCAGAGCAATTTTTCCAAAAGGAAATTCTTCTTTAAATACCAAGGTCAGAGATGATCTTCTATCTATGCACTTTATTTGGTAGAAGTCAGTGTGTGTGTGTGTGTGTGTGTGTGTTAATCACTCAGTCATGTCCAACTCTTGCAACCCCATGGACTGTAGTCTGCCAGGCTCCTCTGTCCGTGGAATTCTCCAGACAAGAATATTGGAATGGGTTGCCATTCCCTCCTCTAAAAGTCAGTACATGGGTAAGAAAAAGATAATTGAAGTGTTTTTTTTTTCATAAACATTCATACAGTTATGACAATTTGTAAAATAGAATGCTTTTTGATAGAGTCCACCTGTGAAATTTGTTACCACTATGAAAAAGGTATTCAAAAATTTCGCTTGAAGAATGTGATAATCTTAGGATCATTAACAGAAATTATGAAAAGAAACATGAAAGAATTTTTAAGTGGTATTTAAATTAAGTGCAGAGACATTATTCTGGACAACTGGAGAATTCGACCCTTTCATTTTCTTTCCGTGAAATAGTGGTTAGAGAGAAGGTCACAGAATAGTCGTGGTTACATCTCTTTTTACACCTGTGAACAACGAGATCTTACATCACATTAATTCTTTTCAAATTCTGTACTTCCCTGTGAGCCACTCTAAGATTTGAAAAAACGTGCTGAGAAATAATACTCTCCTTTATTTAAATTTTAACATATATGTCAAGAGAAGCCATAGTTTCAAAGAGATTAGTATACTGTTTGATATACTGTTTGATTAAAGTATTTGCAATGTTTTGATAAGTAGCTCTGAACAATAGCTTAATTGAAGATAATTCTCTAACATCCAGTTATCTATCTCCCCAAAATTAGTTTGAATTTCCTCACATAAGCCAATTTTTTTCCAAATACTTAATCTTCTGATTATATACAGTAACTAAAATTATGCCTCATTACTTTTTGTGCTTTAGAAACATTTTCTTTTTTAGCCCTGGATCATTCAGTCCTCGGGCAATTTTTACACCTTAACAGGTATGAAGTTCAAGCCTTGACATCTGTCGCTATGGGGACCTGACTATACGTGATTTGCTTATTTCCAGAGTACGCTCTGCTCCCCTTGGGCTGTCCTACTCTCTTCTGCAGACACAAACACGCGTGCGTGTTCCCTTTTCTTACCCTTGTTCTCCCCACCTTGACTAGCCTTTCCTCCTCATATTCAGTCACTTTTTGTTTTTGTTTTGCTTTCTAATTATGGCCCATGCCCCTGTGGCATGTGGGACCTTAGTTGCCCGACCAGGGATTGAACCCACACCCCACGCATTGGACGGTGGAGTCTTGGCCACTAGACTGCCAGGGAAGTTCCTCAGTCACTCTTATTTCCTTACATCCAGGAAATATTTCCTGGTCACTCACTCTATGCCAGGCCCTGTGCCAGTCGGTGTGGGTACGAACGAATGAAACAGAGCTTGTCGTCATGGAAATTCATTCTAGCAGAGAAAGCAGAATTTAAGAAGGAATAGATAAAATGCTTGGGTTGGAACGAGTGCTGTGAAGTTCATAAGGGGGCCTCAGGCCTAGCAGGAAAAACCTGTGGCTTGGCTTTTATTCTACCAGTAAGTTTTGGGCAGAGTCATGGTGAAACAGCGGGAGATGGCGAAGGACAGGGAAGCCTGGCGTGCTGCAGTCAAAGGGGCTGCAAAGAGCCGGACACGACTGAGAGACTGACAACAACAGTGGTGAGACAGGACTGATGATTTCAAGGCATAACCCTGGGAAGGACAGACGGGGGACAAGCAGGAAAGGAAACCCCCTGGAAATGAAATCCGTTGAGAAGGGTCTAGACTGTGGTGTGGCTGTGGGGATGAGGAGAGAGAACCTGACGAAAACCCAGCTCTTGTTTCAAGGCCCAGCACACATCCCACCTTCAGTGTGTCTTCCTGTAGGTCTCGAGGCCCTGCCTTTCCTTGCAGCACAGAAGAACTCCCCGCACAGTTTTGTACCTCTTGGCGGCCTCTCTGAGAGGAGCCCCCCTCCCATTTCAGGCTTTTCTTCCCAGTCTTTAAGCATCTTGACGGTAGTTAACACACCATGGACATTTGTTGTGTCCTCCAACGAGTTAAAGAATTAGAGTTCTCAACTGCGGCCATCCAGTAGATGCACCTGGAGAGCTTATACAGTGTATCCATCGCTGGGCCCCACCCTGGGCAAATTCGATCACATCCCTGGAGTGGAGTCAGGATACTGGGCTTTGTTTAAAAGCTCCTCAGGCTATTCTAATGGGCAACCAGATGAGAATGACTGTTTCAGACATCTATTCATAGAAATCGCTACCTTGCAGAAGTCAGCAACCAGCTCTTCACCCCCTTCCTCTCTCTTCTCCTCTTCTTCTTTCTCACCTCCCTCTTTCTTCCCACAAAGAGTAGGCCAGTCTAGCTGAGGATTTGTGCTTGCGAATTATCTGTTTCCGGGTGGACTGTGAGGCTGGCCAGGTGAAGAGACCTCTGAGGAAACAGCTGAAAGAGAAGGGCGGAAGAGGCAAAGGACTGCTTCGGGAAGACAACAGCAGGAGAGGAGCTCAGCAAGCTGAGTCCTGGCTTTCTGTAATCCGTCCTTTGGGAGTATGCGGACCTGATAGAAGAAGGCGGTGTGGAGAGACGTCCTAATTGGGAAGCTTCTTTCCTTCTCCAGTGTCTCCCTAGCAAATTAAATATTGAGTAACAATTCACCATAGCAGCAGAAACGTTCTCTGGTGAGACTTTACATGTGGGTTTTAACTAATAAGAGATGTTAAACATCCCTTGTCTAGCTTTATCTAATAGAAAAGGTACATTATTAGACCCCAAAGAGCACGGCTACGATTTAACCATCCTTAGCTGTGTATCTGTGCCAAGTGGCTGGGTCAGAGCCACTATTAAACACTGATGCCCTGATTGCTGTATCATGTGACTCATCAGTCACCACAGGCATCCTGCTTTTTAGTGATAGAGAAATAGGTCCTGGACACCTTAGAGTCCCCTCTCCAAACATGCACACACCAAAATGAGTTTCAGATCATTTTGAACTGACCGTGACCTTAAATATTAAAGCATGGAGCTGATTCAACAGTTTGCTTTTCTGAGTATTTTGGTTAATAAGTGGTGCTTTTTACACAAAGCTTAATATAGAACGCTTAGTGGAAACAACAAAATTCATTAAAATCGTCTTTTATAATGTTAAATGTAATTATCTCACATGGTCATGAGCATCACTTGAAAAAGTATGGCAGAGGGTGTTAAGCTCTGAGTGTTTTTTTTGCAAATGAAGCATCTAGTATTGGAGGCTCTGAGGGATCCCCATCCCGGTTTTGCCAGTGATGTCACCCCTGCACCACATTCCTGATATCCCCCCAACTCATGGCCCCCCCTGCTCCGCCTTCTGCCTCTTCTCCCCACCCCCCTCACTCTCACAGAGTGTAGTCTGGCCACCCTGTACTTCTCAGTACACCCCCAAAACACACATCATTAAACATGTTGATCCTTCTGTGTGGACCCCCCATTGTGGCCATCCCTCACCAGTTTGAAACACCTCCTCATTGAATAAGTCCCAACTCCACTGTCCCCTCCTCTGTGGATCCTTCTGCAATTTCTCGGGATAGAATCAGTCTTCTCTTTTCTCTACTGCCACGAACACTCTTCCCCGCCTTCGCACACTTGCCGGGTGTGCTACGATGCTCTTCTGTGTGTCTACCCTTTGCACTAGGCCACATACACCAAAGGACAGGGCTGTCTTCTTCATAAGTTCATCTCCCAGTGGAGCATCTAAAGGAAGATACATGTTCAATAAGAGGGCAAAGGAATAACCTGGCTGAAATAAAGTCTGAGGTGTATCTTGTATTTTGTGCTCCTACTTACATAGAAACCATGAATTAATTTATACTGGCAGTTGAGTGATATAGCCACTTACCATTTAAGACAAGCAGTGGGGAGCTCATCAGAATCACTTATGGAATTAAAATCTGTCTATCTACCTGTTGTATCATTTCCCTGTTTGTCTACCTATCTTCCTGTTTATCTATCTATCTATCTGGGCTTCCCTGGTGGCTTAGCACTAAAGAATCTACCTGCAATGCAGGAATCGCAGGAAACACAGGTTCGATCCCTGGATTGGGAAGATCCCCTGAAGGAGGGCGTGGTAACTCATTCCAATATTCTTGCCTACAGAATCCCCATGGACAAAGGAGCCTGGCCAGCTACAGTCCATAGGGTTGCAAAGGGTTGGACATGACTGAGTGACTAAGCACACACACACAATATAAGAGGAAGAAATCTATCTATTGCCAACCCAGTCCCAATCTAGAATCTCCCATGGGGAGAAAGGACAGCTGTATAAAGAATATTTCATGGATATACTGCATACTGGTAAGACTCATTGTTGGTCTAAGGGACTTTTAACAAAGCTGCTCAGACAGAGCAAGTTTCACTGCTTTGTGTATTTTTAAGATACTTGATTGTTGTCATTATGAAATCACATTATTACTAGAATCATGAAGATCTCGTGCTATTTACAAGATTGTTCTGATAGATCCTATTGGAGACCTTCACCAAGCTGTAAACAAAGAAGCATCTTTCAGTGAGGCAGTTGCCCGGGAGGGGAGGTAAGACCGTGTTCTCTTCACCCTCTCCCCTGTGGAGAGCGCCTTGACTGCGACGTCCTTGAAACTTCACCTGCCCAACTTGCTTTTACTTTGTCACCTGCTCCCTGCCTCTGTTTGCTTTTCATATACTTGGGTGTGATTTTCTTAGCAATGGAAATTGGCAACCATCTATTTTTACAAGCAGCTTAACTCAGGGCATTTAAAATAAGGGTATCCCCTTATTAAGGGTTTCTCTGGTGGCTCAGAATCTGAATTCTGGTGGTAAAGAATCTGCCCACCAATTCAGGAGATGCAGGTTTGATCCCTGGGTCAGAAAGACCCCCTGGAGAAGGAAATGGCAACCCACTCCAGTATCTTGCCTGGGAAATTCCATGGACAGAGGAGCCTGGTGGCTATAGTCCATGGGGCCAAGAAAGAGTCAGAAACGACTTAGTGACTAAACACCAACCATATCCCCTTATTAAAGGAAAGACGGCCAGTCTTGACTTATGAGAATAGCCAGCATGAGCCAGCAAGAGCAAAAATATCTTAGTGTCCCCTGCGAGACTTGTATTTTCACAGTACCTGCGATGCTTGTCTGGTGTTTACGGGAACAGACGTCAGTAGGTGGAGCAAACCCACTTGCTCAAACAACAAGCATTTTACAACACTCATTAACCTAAGAATCAGTCTTTTATCTTAAGAAAGTTCAAATACATTTGTTTAAATAATTGTGTGACTATGACTCTAGTTGAAAAAGGCCTGAGGGTTGAAGACAAAAGCCAGCTTTGTCTTTAAAATCCAGACTTTGTAGAGAACCAGGAGATCCGTGGCATACATTTAGAATGAAGCACCACCGGTAACTTTAAAATTTTCTGGCTTGTATCAGTTTTCATCACAATTCTAATCTTCTCTTAACGGAGGTGTCCTTTTTGCTGACAGACATGGGGCTTTGTCCCTAGCAGTTCCAAAGGTTTTCATGGACCTTCAAAAGTACAAAAATTCCTAATGTACTTTTGGGTTCTTGGGTAATTTTAAAAGAAAATTGAGTCCCACAGAACTTTTTTTTTTTTAACACAAACTGAGAAATAAGTGATTTTTTTTTGGAATACTGTACATGCTTCAATAATATCCCTTTCATCTTCAAAAATGCTAACAAAAATAGTTCATTTCTCACAGTTCTCCAGTGAATTATGTAAACATTTCAGGTGATCAGTTCTACTTTTACAGATCTGAAACTAAGGCAAAGAAGTGTATTTAGTATTTATTTTCGGAGATCAGCCTCATGTATAGCTTAACTGCACCACGGGAAAAGTTGTATTGACATATAAAAAGCATGTCTGGTTGAGGATATGCTTGGCCATTTGCCAACTCATGAGGCATGGGCCATGCCAAATCTGATTCCCATTGACTTTTATGCAGAAGGAAAGCCAAACACAATTTACCCTTTTTGTTGCATACAATATTGTTTTTCAGGGAAATGTGGTTATATTTGTCCTGGCCACAGAGGCTGTCTCAGGGGAGGACAGACAAATGGCTTTGGTGACAGTGTCCATGAAACACAACTGTCCCGATCTGTCATCTTGAAGCTGTCTGTACTTGGCTATGCAATCAGGTGGTTGGAGACTGGAAATCAGCTGGAAATTCCAGTAGAAGTTCATTAATGAGGAGTCCAAGCATATGAAGGGCATGCGTTTATATGGCAGGTGGGGAGCAGACGTGGGAGGCAGTATGAACCCCCAGGGAAAGGGCAAGATTATAACAAATAAGCAGCTCTAACATTTTCAGAGAGATTGGGCATGGAGATCCAGTTCTGGAGTAGGGACTGAAGTATTGGGTAGGGGATCGGGCAAATTAGAGAGAGAAACCAAAGCAGATACTAGTTTATGAAGCAGGTCGACAGAAGCCATTAGGGAGGGTGGCACAAGTTTCATTCTGGCTTATTCAACAAGAAAAACTCAGGAGATCAGGGCTGAGGTCCCACACACCGCCAGCCCCCTTGGTGTGGAAGGGCATTTTGTTACCACAGTGGCATCCTCCCTGGAACAGCACAGGATTCAGGGGACCAGCGGCAATGAGGGTGCTCACCCTCCAGCAACTCTCGGGTTTGTATTTTGCATGACAGTCATTCTTATATTTGCAACTAAGTGCATCACACTTTCCTGTCTTCTCCAGTTGAACAGACTCTACTATTTGGAGTCGTGGAAAGAAACAAGTCTCAAGAGTCAGAAAAGGAGGATATGTTTCCTGGCTGAGTCTCTTCCACAGACTGGCATAGCGTGTTGGGCACATCCACGAGCTCACTTTCCTCACTGAAATACAGGGTTAATTACACTTGGCTCTAGTAGAAGTATAACATAACATCAGACTCATTTAGTGCCCACATGCATTTTAAATCTTTACAAATATGAACTTATTTGATCCTGACAGCTACTTTTCAAGTGGTTGAGAGGGCGCCCCACCACGCCTGGTCTGGCTCCCCTGCCCTCCGACCTTGCATCTCCTGATGCTTGGTTGTCCCTTTTTGCTGTTTTAAGTGCACTGGCTTCTGGCAGTTCCATTCCCCTCCCTTTCCATGAGCTGTTTCTTTCTTTTTTCCTTTCAGTATTATTGAGATATAATTGATATAAGAGCACTGTATCAGGTTAAGGTGTATAGAATCATGACTTGGCTTATATATCTTGTGAAATGATCCTCACAATCATTTTAGTTAACATCTATCATCTTATATAGATACCAAATAAAAAATGTTTGCATGTGCTGTTTCTTATCTTTTGTGGTCTAGGAAACCAGACCGCCAAGACTGTTACCCTTTTATCCAAAGTAATAGGACACAGACCCCATGAGGCCTGAGTAGTTCTCCTGTGGTTCATGTGTGTGAGCTGGAGCTCATGAATTTTTTTGACACTCACTTAGACTAAGTGGCAGTTCAATTTATTTCCTAGTTTTTGACAAAATCTTCACTGATCTTGCCCATGCTGTCAGGGTAAAATGAAAATTCAAGGTTCTCACACAAAGTTCTCGTCTGCTTATAAGAGCAACAACCTGTGTCATTGACATCATCTCCCACCTCTAGTCACATGGCTTCCCTGATAGCTCAGTTGGTAAAGAATCCGCCTGCAATGCAGGTGGCCCCAGTTCGATTCCTGGGTCAGGAAGATCCTCTGGAAAAGGGATAGGCTACCCACTCCAGTATTCTTGGGCTCCCCTGTGGCTCAGCTGGTAAAGAATCTGCCTGCAATGCAGGAGACCTGGATTCAATCCCTGGGTTGGGAAGAGCCCCTGGAGAAGGGAACAGCTACCCCCTCCAGTATTCTGGCCTAGAGAATTCAGGCCTGGGTTAGAGTCGGACATGACTGAGCAACTTTCACTTTCTAATCACATGGCCTTGGGCCCTGACACTCCTGGCTCTCCATCTCACCCTCAATATTATGTCTTCTTACTTCTCTCCTTTGCACCATGCTCTTTTCCTTGTCCCCTGTTTCTTCCCTGTTCTTCACCTGGTGGATTCCTGTTTATCTTTCAGGACACTTAGTTCATTATCACCATCTGGAAACCCTTCTCCACCTGACTTCAGGGTTACCTACTCCTTGAGTTCTCCTGGCCAACATACCATTGTATTGTCATTGATCCCTTACCTCCATTATCCCCATCATCCAGGTCTACGCCTTGAGCAGTGGCTCAAGGGCAAAGTTGTCTCCTCCTTGGTTTCCTTAAGGCCTAGCCCCGTATATGGCACACAGTAGTAGGTTCTTAGTGTACACTGGCTGACTCACTGCTTGCACCATTGTTACTAAGCTGCAAAATGTTTTACGTAGCACCATGATGGCAAAGAGTAATTACTCTCCTTCCAAAGAGTAATTAGGACTGATCTCCTTTAGGATTGACTGAACTGATGATGGTGGATCTATACATTCTTATTGGTAAACTCCTTATACCTCCAGGTGTAGTTGTTGGGAATCTTGGTTTTTTTTTTCCTGCTTGAAAATGAAGCTGAAAGTCGCTTAGTCGCGTCCAAGTCTTTGCGACTCCTTAGACTATAGCCCGCCAGGCTTCGCTTTCCATAGAATTCTCCAGGCCAGATTACTGGAGTGGGTAACCATTCCCTTCTCCAGGGGATCTTCCCAACCCAGGGATTGAATCCATGTCTCCCACATTGCAGGCAGGTTCTTTACCTTCTGAGCCACTGCTTGACTCCCATTAAACCAAATCTAGAATTTTTTAAAGTCTTTATTGGATTTGTTGCAATGTTGCTTCTGTTTTTTGTTATGGGTTTTTTTGGCCCCAAGGCATGTGGGATCTTAGATCCCCCACCAGAGATCAAACCCACACCGCCTGCATTAACCCCTGGACCACCAGGGATATCCTCAAATCTTTAATTTTTAAATGTAAATTTTTGTAGGGGTTCCTTGCAGGGGAAGCTAGAACGTGTAATAATTATAGTATGTGTTAAATATGTGTTAAATTTGATATCTCACAGAGTACCATGTAACTAAACAAAGGTTTTGTGTTTTTTTAACTCCCTCAAGGAGGATTTGAGTATATCAAAGGAATGAGACAGCTAAAACTTCCACATACATGAGGAGCAAAAGAAACCAGAGTTCAGCTGGAAAAGGGTGCAATCTAGTGATACTTCTTATCCATTTTCTATGAATATTTCCAATTGCTTGCCTCAGAAAGAGAAATGCTTTTTCAAAATACCTAAAACGTATCACTGGGCTTAAATGTGTCTTGCTCTTCATACCTAGAAGGTGGGGAAGAAACTTAAATGTAATACCCAGATGAGAGAGACATAGTTCTGAGCTTTTGTTAAAAATAACTTAATGTGATTATGGCATATGAAACCAGTTTTGTATTTATAAAAACAATTTGTGGGTTCATGAGCAATGCCTGGAAAGAGTGTATCCCAAGCTATTAGCCGTTCTCAATCCCTGGGGAATGAGGGGGAACGTTTATATTTTACTTCATACTTTTCGATTTTGTTTGAGGTCTTCTGAGTTTTGCTTTTATAATAAGCATGCACTGCCTTTAGAAATGTTTAAAAGCCAGTACATTGTGTTTTTGCATCAGTTAACCAGAAAGCAGCACAGCTTATACTGCCCTGCCATGTGGGGCCCAGTAGCCTGAGTAAATACACCTCAGATAGTAACGGTGTGGGTCCCCACCTCACAGTATTTTAGGATGAGTGGTTTGAAGGTTCTGTCTTACCATCATTCTGCACACTGCCCCTACACAAGCTATTATTGAATTTCTTCTTTCATTCATCAGAACTAGCTGTGAAATCTTGTTAATACTTATCTTATAAGCATTTGGTCCTCGTGATTCATTTGCTGGGCTTCCCAATGCAGGGCTAGTGGTAAAGAATCCACCCACCAGTGCAGGAGACAAAAGAGACACAGGTTCAATCTGTGGGTTGGGAAGATCCTCTGGAGAAGGAAATGGCAACTCATTCTAGTATTCTTGCCTGGGAAATCTCCAAGACAGAGGAGTCTGGTGGGCTGCAGTCCATGGGATCATAAAGAGTCAGACACAATTGAGTGGCCAAACAACAACATGACCACAATAAGATCATTTCAGCTAGATTTTTTAACTTCTTCTGGTGACCCAGTGGTTAAGACTCCGTGCTTCCAAGGCAGGGGGCACGATTCAGTCCCTGGTCAGGGAACTAAGATCCTGCATGCTGCACAGTATGGCCAAAAATTTTAAATTAAAAAAAATTTTTTTTTAATTTGAACTAGATTTTTTTTTTTTTTTTGTCTTCCTGTGTTGAGAGTGGACTTGAGATTTATGGGTAAAGTAAGCAACTTGGAATTATACCCTCAATCTATGTTCAAGTTGTAGGGAAGCAGTTGGTTTTCATGGCATATAGTTGGATTCAGATGGGTAAACTCTACTCTGTGTCTGCTGGATGGGAACATGGCATTCAAACTGTCTTTGAGGCCAGCCCCTGGAGGGCACTGGATCAGGTGAGGGGCTTCTAGAAGGGCTGAGCCAAGAAGCCAGAGGGTGATCCAGCCAGGGAGATGAATCTGAGTTATCACTGAGTCTAAGAGTTGAGTGCAGTAGTAGAAATGAGAGATGGAGAGCTAAAAAAAAAATACCATAACGAACCAGGAATCAAATAAAGTATTACTACCTTGGTCTCCTGTTATAAATACTTGCTGAGTACATTATTTCCCTCATGTTAAAAATATGGTCACAAGGACTTCCCTGATGGTCCAGTGGTTAAGATTCCATGCGTCCACTGCAGGGAGCACAGGTTTGATCCCTGGTTGGGGAACTAAGATCCCTCATGCTGCTCAGTGCAGACAAAAACCAAAAGTGTGTGTGTATATATGTATTTATGTATGTATGTATGTGTATATATACACACACACACACACACACACATATATATATATATGGTCACATATGGGGCTTCCCTGGTGACTCAAGACAGTAAAGAATCTGCCTGCAATGCAGGAGACCCAGGTTCAATCCCTGGGTTGGGAAGATCCATTGGATAAGGGAATGACAACCCATTCCAGAATTCCATGGACAGAGAGCCTGGTAGGCTACAGTCCATAGGGTTGCAAAGAGTCAGACACAATTGAGCGACTAACACTTTTAGTCATATATATACAAGAGAATAAGATAGTTTCTTCTCTAGAACTGTGTTTATTTTGAGATATATTAAAGTTTTAATTTAAACTCCCCTGCTACTTAGATGGTTTATTCAAATAATATTTGATAACTTATCAAATTAAGTTCTGTGCTACATAGTGGTTTCAGCTTCAGCTGAGCACTTTGTTTTATGTCCCCTTTTGTATCACATCAATGTACCTCTAATGATTTAATTCCACTAGCAAGTGTGTGAATTTTGCAATTGTTAAAAATGACTGGGTGAAGCTTACTGTTTTGAATTGCTTCGAGGTACATCTTTCTTATAACTTATCTCCTTTTAATTATCACAATTTTAGGATATACTTTAAATGAAAGATACATTCAACAAATACGAATGGAGAATCTGCTGTGTTAGATGCCCTTTTGCCTGCAGAGAACACAACAGTGATAAGACATACCCAGTCCCTGCCCCACAGAACTCTCATGGTATTGGGACAAAAAGGCAACAAAGAGATAAGCAAATAAATACATGCTATAATGCCAAGTAGTGATCAGAACCCTGAGTGCTGGGGCATGGAAGTACTATTTTTGGTAATATGAATTCCATTCCAATGATTGGCTGTTTAAACAAGACTGGGTTACAGAACTCAGGAGATTTGTAAGCATAGCTTTGTAAAAGCTTGTTATCACTTTGGTGTGGTTTCAGTTGAACATTGATTTTTTTTTTTCTTATTTCAATTTGCTTGAACGCTTTTAAGTTTCATGCTGTTTCAAGTTTCAAGAAGTGGCCCAATGTCAAAGAAAAATGCTAAGAATTTCATCTTGTTTTGGGTAACAACAGAATGAAGCCACATAATTACATGACCATCCCCACCCCTTCAAACCTGCAGTGGCCCAGATTTGTTTGAAATTTAGCACAAAACTGCATTGTTATCAGAGGATGTTCCCATGAGATAAGAGAGGCCTGGCAGAATTGCAGTGGCAGCTTGATTACAAAAATATTAAAATATTTCTTCCTTAATGACAAAGACCTGTTGTTTACTTTTATGAGAGCAAGTTAGCACAGGTTTATTTTGAAAAACTTTGGTCTTAAGAGCGTCTTTCTTAAGATGCTTGAGAATTCTGTGCATGCAAGTCACTCTAGGGAGAAAAAGTATAAGATGTCAATTAAAGGACAGGGATGGATTTTAGCAAAGATATTAGAATTTAAACAGCCAAAGAGAATTTCTTTCAAAAACCACACTGGATGGGTATACATTAATTTCAGAATGTTGATATTACTCAAAACAAATAGGAAATTCTGATTTTCAAGTTGTCTCTCAAGTCAGTTTACAGACCACCAAAAACTTTGTTCATTCGTCATTCAACAAACATTTGTGAAGCCTTCTATCTGCCAACATGGTGCTTCTTGCTAAGTGTCTGTCAGTAAAATGAAACTCTTGTTTTCTTTTGATCTGACACTGCTGTGGGAAGACAGATAAGTTCTAGAAGAGGAAGTGCTTAGGGTAGCTGTGTACAGTACAAAGGGGAAGAGTCAAGGGGAAGCTCTGCTTGACGAGAGTGGAGAAGCTCCAAGGGGAGGTGACATGTGGGCTGAGGGTTTGAGGAATAGGTTCTCTAAGCAGTGGGAAACATGAGTTACCAAGCCAAACCGGAGTCTATTGGCCCCTGCGCAGTAATGCCAATCTACTGACCCTGGACTGTGGTGAAGGAAAGTATGGTGTTTACTGCAAAGTATCTAACAAGGGATCAAATAAGGAAAACAGGCAGCTCATGCTCAAAAGACCTGGCCTCCCCAATGGCTTTCAGGGAAGGGCTTTTAAAGGTAAGTTGAGGGAGAGGGTCACAAGGTACCTGATCAACTTGTGGACATTCTTCTGATTGGTTGATAGTGGAGAACCTGGGTGGTATTTCAGGAGTCAACATTATCAACATCTGGTTCCAACTGTCTGGGGTCAACATTCTGGTGTTAGCTTGAAGTTAGCTTCTTCCACCTGATGGGGGTTTTAGTATCTTCAAAACAACCCAAAGATATGGCTCAGGATATTATCGCTAGCTCTTGAGAAGGAACTAAAGGCCCTTGACTTTGTTTTATGGCTAAACTCTGTTTTGTCTTGATTGACTGCTTTCCTTTGTTTCTGAATTTTCTCACTTCTCTAATTAAATTTGCTCTTTGGAACTTGGGGAAGGCCTAGGAGGCTAAAGCTTTTCAAACAAGAAACGGGGAACCTGAGGGGTGGGGGTTGGGAGATCTATCCCTGGAAAGGCCCCACAGGGTCCTGCTCACTTTTATTCATTTCTGGCAGTGGTCTCTGATTTTGTAGTTACACATTATTATTTTTACAACTAAGATGGCATGATTCAATTTGATAACTTATTCAGCTGACTTGGCCTAAAATGATCTTGACCAATTCTAAAAAATAAACTTGCTTTCAGGGCATAAATACTTTATACCATTAAGTTTCATAAATATTTATTAAGTAACTAACCACAAGCAACATGATATGTCACTACGTAGGTAGCCCTGGAGAATTAAAAAGAATCTTCTCATCTTTAAAAAGAAATTTTTTAATTGAGATGAAATTTATGTAGTATAAAGTTAACCATTTTAAAGTATACAATCCAATCTAAATACAAAGTATTTAGTAAATTCATGGTGTTGTATAACTATCAATTACTCTGTGCACGCATATCAAGTTGCTTCAGTCATGTCTGACTCTTTGCAACTCTATGGAACTGTGGCCCACCAGGCTCCTCTGTCCACGGGATTCTCTAGGCAGGAATACTGGAGTGGGTTGCCATTCCCTCCTCCAGGGGATCTTCCCGACCGAGGGATTGGACTGCCATCTCTTATGTCTCCTGCTTTGGCAGGTGGGTTCTTTACCACTAGCACCACCTAGGAAGCCCACCCACTACTCTACCTGGTTCTAAAATATTTTCATCACCCAAAAGAAAACTCTTTCTGTATCCACTGTGCAGTCATTCTCTATTTTCCCCTCCACCTAAGCCTCTTATATGCACCAATCTGCTTTCTGTCCATGTGGGTTTACCTATTCTGAACATTCCTATAAATGGGATCATATGGTATATGACCTTTTATTATCTGATTTTTTTTACTTAGGATAAAGTTTTCAAGGTTCATCTACATTATAGAATGTATCAATGCTTCCTTTTATGCCTGAATAGCATCAGTATGGATTCTGCGTGGATATGCCACATTTTGTGTGTCCGTTCATCCACTGATGGACATTTGTGTCATGAATAGCGTTAAATATTGTAAGCATCTGTGTGCATGTATTTTGGGGTATCTGTTTTCAGTTCTTTGGGGTATATGCCTAGAAGTAGAATTGCCTAGGTCATATGGTAATTCTGTGTTTAACTTTTGAGGAACTACTAAACTGTTTCCACAGTGGCTGCACCGTTTCACATGCCCACCAGTAATATATGAGGGTTCCAACTTATGAATATCCTCATCAACACAGGTCACTTTTCATTTTTTAAGTCACAGCCATCCTAGTGATGTGAAATATTGTCTCACCATGGTTTTGGTTTGCATTACCCTTATGACTAATGATGTTGAGCTTTCTTTCTTATGTTTGCTGGCCATTTGTGTATCTTCTTTCTTCCATCTCTGATGGTAATTCCAATCGAATTTATAAAAATGTTCTGAACACTAATAACTTCATTAGGATGAGTGAAGTACTTTACAAGAGGATTGATTTAGGCAGGAAATGGTTTGCTCTGTAAATTATAGTTTGATTGTTTAAAAACCATTTTTATTATTTTGTGTTTATTATATTTATTATCATATTACACACAAGTGTTGTTATATTGGTTAAAATATGAACTTGTGAGTGTCTTCTCAGTCATAAGCATTATCTTATTCTCTGTAATAGCTTAGGTCTTATAGAAAGTTACTCAATTTGAGCCAGATCTATGATCCACCTATTAGTAATTCATAGCATTTTGAGATATCATTATAGGTTTTATTTGTGGAATAAAGTTTCATAAATTGTGTACTATCCCAATATGTATCTTTTGCTATATAAAGTATATACATAAGTATATAAAAGATGGGAGAGAGAGAAAGAGAGGGAGTGTCTTAGGACTCAGAGAGATATTGAAGTTAGATTTCAACAATTCAACTCAACAATTATTTCCATATAGCATATTTATTCTATTGCCTCATCTGAAATAAAACTCTCCCTTTCTCTCAGTCAGAAAGTGAAAGATATCTTTCTTAATATTTCCAAGGGAAGTTGCTGCTCATTTTTCCTCATTAACTTGAAGTATACAAAGATTAGACACTCTAACAAGGAAAGGCCTAGAGCTAATGTTCTTTATCTGGAGAAAGAGAAATACCCCAGTACTATTTGCCGTGCCAATCAAGACCCCCATAATAGTTTTGTGTACTTAAAAATTTTGCGTTGAGCAAGTGTTGCAGAAATTGTCCAGGTTCTGGCCATATAGCAGTGAACAAAACAGGGCTTACATTCTATCAGGGGAGATGGGTACATGAGCAAATATATGAGGTAGTTGTAAGTGTTGTGACGCAAAATAGAATGTGGTGTCAGGAGCATGACATGGCTGCTTGAAGACAGAGTGGTCAAGGAAGGCGTCTCTGAGGACATGCAGATTTGTGAAGAAGCTGTGAGTGTCAGAAAAAGGGAACAACATGAGATCGGGCAGGCTTCATCCACTGGGGGGATGGCTTGGAGGTCAACATAGAGGAAGTGACATGATTTCAAAGGAGAGTGGTAGAAGATAAGTTCAAAGAAATAGTCAATTTAGGATAGGCCAGTGCTGAAAGTTTATTGAAGGCTTCCCAGGTAGCTCAATGGCAAAGAATCTGACTGCCAATGCAGGAGACTCAGGTTCGATCCCTGGGTCAGGAAGATCCCCTGGAAGAGGAAATGGCAACCTATTCCAGTATTCTTGCCTGGAAAATTCCATGGACAGAAGAGCCTGGAGAGTTGCAGTGCATGGGGTCACAGAGTCAAACACGATTGACCACACATGCACAAAGGTTTATTATACTTGGAGCTGCAAGGATCAAATGTATCTGTCTTTGTGCTGGGAACCAAGTCTAGCTTCTAGTGGGGTAAAGAGAGTCTGTATTAGTTTCCTGTCGTTGCTGTAACAAATAACTGCAAGCTTAGTGGCTTAAGCCACACGTTTATTTTCTTATGGTTCTGGAATCTGAAGTGTGCCAGTAGGGCTGCATTTCTTTGGAAACTCGTGTGTGTGTGCTAGGTGTATGCTGAGTCTCTTCAGTTGTATCGGACTGTTTGTGACCCCATGGACTGTAGCCCAGCAGACTCCTCTGTCCATGGGATTCTCTAGGCAGGAATACTGGAGTGGGTTGCCATTTCCTTCTCCAGTGGATCTTCCTGACCTAGGAATTGAACCCATGTCTCTTGTATCTCCTACTCTGGCAGACGAGTTCTTTACCACTAGCACCACCTGCGAAGCTCTAGAGGAGAATTCATTTCCTTGCCTTTACTTTCATGTAGACTCCACCCACACCCCTTGGCACATGGCCCCTTTCTCCATCTTCAAAGCCAGTACCAGCGCTTCTTCTCATCTCTAACATCTGGTCTGGTCCTTACATCTTCTCCCCTGATTCTCATCCTCTTGGCTCCCTTTTCTAAGGACTCTTGTGGTTAGACTGAGCCCACCCAGATAATCTAGGATAATCTCAAGATCTAATTTAATCACACTTGCCAAGTCTCTTCTGTCATATAAGGCAACATATGCACAGGGAAGCCTCGTGTGCTGCAGTCCATGGGGTCACAAAGTGTTGGACATGACTGAGCAGCTGAAAAACAATAGCAACATGCACAGATTCTGGAGGTTAGGATGTGGCCATGTTGGGTGGAGGAATTAGAGTGTTCTTCAGCCCATCACTGTGGGCTCTCTTGCTTAAGAGAAGTCTGATTTCTTTTACAGTGCTAGTCCCAACCCTCCCCAGGCTGTATTTTCCCTACTGAAGGTTTCATTTTTAAGGTTCTTTCCCTCCACTTTCTGGCCAATGGTAAGGTAATTTAAATGCATTAGAATTTTGGATTGCAAAATTTGTTTTGCAAAATTTATTGGATTTACATAAGGGTAAAGATGATGATTGTAGCCATGGAATTAAAAGATGCTTACTCCTTGGAAGGAAAGTTATGACCAACCTAGATAGCATATTCAAAAGCAGAGACATTACTTTGCCAACAAAGTTCCGTCTAGTCAAGGCTATGGTTTTTCCAGTAGTCATGTATGGATGCTACAGTTGGACTATGAAGAAAGCTGAGCCCCGAAGAATTGATGCTTTTGAACTGTGGTGTTGGAGAAGACTCTTGAGAGTCCCATGGACTGCAAGGAGATCCAACCAGTCCATTCTAAAGGAGATCAGTCCTGGGTGTTCTTTGGAAGGAATGAGGCTAAGGCTGAAACTCCAGTACTTTGGCCACCTCATGCGAAGAGTTGACTCATTGGAAAAGACTCTGATGCTGCAAGGGATTGGGGGCAGGAGGAGAAGGGGACGACAGAGGATGAGATGGCTGGATGGCATCACTGACTCAATGGATGTGAGTCTGAGTGAACTCCAGGAGTTGGTGATGGACAGGGAGGCCTGGCATGCTGTGATTCATGGGGTCGCAAAGAGTTGGACACGACTGAGCAACTGAACTGAACTGAAGGGTAAAGATGGCCTTCGTTGTTGTTTAGTTGCTAAGATGTGTCTGACTCTTTTGCAGCCCCGTGGACTGTGGCCCACAAGGCTTCTCTGACCATGGGATTTCCCAGGCAAGAATACTGTAGTAGGTTGCCATTTCCTCCTCCAGGGGATCTTCCTGACCCAGGGATCAAACCCATATCTCCTGCACTTGACCACTGAGACAACCAGGGAAGCCAAAGATTGCCCTATTAATCTCTTTATCCCCAGTGCCTAATAGAGGTCAGAGTACATGTTCAATCGATATAGAAAGTGGTGGATTTTCCTCGTGGTCCGGTGGTTAAGAATCCACCTATCAATGCAGGGGACACGGATTCAACCCCTGGTCCAGGAAGTTTCCACATATTGGGAAGCAACTAGGCCCATGCCCCACAACTGCTGAAACCTGCACACCCTGGAGCTCATACTATGCAACAAGAAAAGCCCCTGCAGAGAAGCCCAAACACTGCAACAAGAGAGTAGCCCCTGCTCGCTGAAACTAGAAAAAGCCTGTGGGCAGCCATAAAGAGATAAATAAACAAAAATTTTTTAAATGCATAGAAGATGGTGATGATAATTACATTATGAAATGAAGGAGGGTGTAGTTTATGGTTTTCTTAAAGATACCCATAGAAATGATGAGATTTTCTAATTCCAAGTATGAATACAGATCTATTATATGAAAATCATATTTATTGTACATCCTTTCCCTGGACAGTTCCTGAGGGGGGGAAAAGCTAGAAAGTGTCAGGGAAGGAATTTTACCATCTCAGAAAGAGAAGAACATATTTCTGGTACCCAGTCTAAATTGTCCTTTTGGTGATATTTTTAAAACCACGTGAAGTTGCAGCATTTGAATTTCTATCAAGCCCCACTTTTGTGAGGAATCAGCTAAACATTAAATTAAGTAATATGGGCTTTCTTCTAATGTAAACATTAAATTAAGTAATATGGGCTTTCTTCTAATGTAGCTAATACTTCTCTGTGATGAAGAAATACAGTTTGGCCTCATAATGGTATCTCCAGAAAATGCCCTTGAGTGTGGGGATGGAAGGTGATACAAATTAGTGAGAGACATAGCTGTGCAAAAGCTGAAGGTTGTACTGGCCACTTTATGGGGCATGAAGAGGCTCCTGCGTGTAGGAGGCCTTTCTCTTGCAGTGTGTGTCACTGCATGGCAGTCCCGTGGAGTTGTTTACTGCTGAGTGTGCTGCCAAGGGGAGGAAAAAATTCCAAGGAGACACTTATTGAAATGGAGCCCAAACAGAGCAGTGTGCTCTTCCAGGACAAGAATTATCAGCCCTGGAATCATGAAATTCAAATTAAAGCAGCGTTCAGACTGCTGCTCAGATTCATCTGAAGTGTTCTCTGCAGTGTGTTGTTCGTCACTGGGAACAACCTGTAAGATGCGCCATCTGTAACACAGCGTCACAGACCTCATCAGAGAGCAGACAGTGTGATCCACGCTGACCTCTGAGAAACAGTCAGCGGAATTGCTTCTGTATTTTCACCTTCCTGGGGTTTTCACTCTCTGCTAAGGTGATGTCTGTGACAAGAGGAGGATGAAAATCTCGGATGCCTGACAAAAATAAATAATGTGATTTGACTCTTTCTTGCAATAGTCCCTGGTGGCTCAGATGGTAAAGCATCTGCCTAAAATGCAAGAGACCCGGGTTTGATCCCTGGGTCGGGAAGATCCCTTGGAGAAGGAAATGGCAACCCACTCTAGTATTCTTGCCTGGAAAATCCCATGGACAGAGAAGCCTGGTGGGCTGCAGTCCATGAGGTTGCAAAGAGTCGGACACGACTGAGCCACTTCACTTCACTTCACTTTACAATAATAAGATGAGTATTCACAGATATTGTTTATTTAAGATTAAAAGCCTTTATTTTACTATCACATGAAAATCCTCTTGTCTTGTATGGATGAAGTATGTCCAGGAAGCCACAGTCAGTCATATCAATTTTATCTAATTTTAGGGGAAATTTAAGAAATATCAAATCTTTGATTTGGCGACATGTTTGGTTACGGTTGTAGGATCTCTGTAGGTACTGTATGTTGCTCAGCCGCTCAGTCGTGACCGACTTTTGATGACCCCATCGACTGCAACACTCCAAGCTTCCCTGTCGTTCGCTGTCTCCTGGAGTTTGCTCAAACTGTTGTCCATTGAATCAGTGATGCCATCCAACCATCTCATCATCTGTCATCCCCTTCTCCTGCCTTCAATCTTTCCCACCAACAGGGTCTTTTCCAACCAGTAGGCTCTTTGCATCAGGTGGCCATAGTATTGGAGCTTCAGCATTAGCTTCAGTCCTTCCAATGAATATTCAAGGTTGATTTTCTTTAGGATTAACTGGTTTTATCTCCTTGCTGTCCAAGGGACTCTCAAGAGTCTTCTCCAGCACCACAGTTCAAAAGCATCAATTCTTTGGTGCTCAGCCTTCCTTATGGTCTAACTCTACATCCATATATGACTAATGGGAAAATCATAGCTTTGACTATACAGACTTATGTTGACAACGTGATATTCTCAGGTTTTTAATATGTTGTCTAGGTTGTCATACCTTTTCTTCCAAGGAGCATGTGTCTTTTAATTTCATAGCTGCTGTCACTATCTGCAGTGATTTTGGAGCCCAAGAAAATAAAATCTGTCACTGCTTCCACTTTTTCCCCATCTACTTGCCATGAAGTGATGGGACCAAATGACATGATCTTAGTTTTTTAATGTTGAGTTTTAAGCCAGCTTTTTCACTCTCTTCTTTCATCCTTATTAAGAGGCTGTTTAGTTCCTCTTCACTTTCTGCCATTAGAATGGTATCATCTGCATGTCTGAGGTTGTTGATATTTCTCCTGGAAATCTTGATGTACTGCATTTCCAGTTCCAACTCATTTACCCAAATAATCTTATTACTAAACACCTATCCCCTTATTATAGCTCAAAAATAAATACTTAGTAAAACTAATGCTAAGTAGACAACTATCATTAATCCTTTATGGGGTTGTTACATAGCTTGCTCAGTGTTCAGTCGTGTCCAACTCTTTGTGATCCATGGCCTGTAGACCACCATGTTCCCCTGTTCATGGAATTTTCCAGGCAATAATATTGGAGTAGGTTGCCATTTCGTACTCCAGAGGATCTTCCTGACCTAGAGAATTTGTGGGATTTTAGTTCCCTAACCAGGATCAAACCTGGGCCATGGCAGTGAAAGTATGAAATCTAACTACTGGACCGCCATCGAATTCCCAGTGCTTCATGTTTTTGTTACTTGAAGAAACACAAGCTATAGGAATGCCTTATACCACAAATTCTTTCTTCTTTCTCTCTCTTCAGCAGCAGAGTTCCTTGTTGAAAGTCATGAGGCAGGGATTAAAGTGCTTTATGCAAAAACGGAACATCCTTCTCAGGTTTTGATAAAAGTTTTTTTTTTTTTTTTTAAATAGTAGTTAACTTATGTATGGTGCACTTCAAGGAGGTTTAAGCTTCTTTAAGGACAGCAGTCTTTAGAACCCTTCCTGCCTCCATCTACATCGCCTGCAGCAGTGCTCTGCCCGATGGTATACCCATTGAGTATGCACTCAGTTGAAGACTTTCTCACTCTAACAGGGAAAATACAAGGCCATGGATCTAACTTCACTCCCAAATCCCACAGACTGGGTCTTATCAGCAAAGGAAGTTTAGATCCCGTTCCTTGCAACTGTATATGCATCTTAGAAATGCCGGACTTCTCATAAAGAGCTCAGTGAAAGTCGTTCAGTCGTGTCTGACACTTTGTGACCCAATGGACTATAAAGTCCATGGAATTCTCCAGGTGAGAATTCTGGAGTGGGTAGCCTTTCCCTTCTCTGGGGGAATTTTCCCAACCCAGGGATCAATCCCAGGTCTCCTGAATTGCAGGCGGATTCTTTACTAGCTGAGTCACAAGGGAAGCCCTTCATAAAGGGCAGGTATTCTAAAAAAGCATCATTAAGAGACATAGTGAGTAGAAAAGGAAAAAAAAAATAATGGTAGCCCTAAGATTTTTTTCTTATTCTGTAGGGCTATTTTCATGGAATCTGTTCCACTTCTAGGATTATGGTACAATGCCATTTATTCTGGAAATTTATAACGAAGGTATGAAAGTAAGTAATGAGGGAACTAAGCCAGAAATATACCGCCATAGATTGACTTTGAGATCCCAGTAAAGGAACTGAGATGGATCACTTCCCAGGTCTGCCGCCCATCACCCAAACCACCCCAGCCGGCTCCTCCCTTGACCCGATGCTAAGCCAATGCTCAGTGTGTATTCCTCCAGAAACGGAGAAGCAAAAGTACATGAACCGCCCAAAGGAGAACCTTGAGCTGTTTCCTTTCCCCCACTTCAAGCACTGGCTAAAGCTCACCTAGAGACGCCGCTTCTTTGAAATCCACATGATACTGTTCTTTAGGCTGCTTCTATTTGTGGGACACTAAGTATGGTAGGCTACAGTCCATGGGGTTGCTAAGAGTCAGACACCACTGAGTGGCTTCACTTTCACTTTTCCCTTTCATGCATTGGAGAAGGAAATGGCAACCCACTCCAGTGTTCTTGCCTGGAGAATCCCAGGGATGGGGGAGTCTGGTGGGCTGCCATCTATGGGGTCACACAGAGTTGAGCTCGACTGAAGCGACTTAGCAGCAGCAGCAGCAAGTGTGTTTTTATACCTTCTCCTGGGTATCTACATTTTACCTATATATTTGTTATATTTTTAAAATTACATTTTACAAGGGAGTATTCAGTTCAGTTCAGTTCAGTTCAGTCACTCAGTCATGTCTGACTCTTTGCGACCCCATGAATCACAGCATGCCAGGCCTCCCTGTCCATCACCAACTCCCGGAGTTCACTCAGACTCACGTCCATTGAGTCAGTGATGCCATCCAGCCATCTCATCCTCTGTCGTCCCCTTCTCCTCCTGCCCCCAATCCCTTGCAGCATCAGAGTCTTTTCCAATGAGTCAACTCTTCGCATGAGGTGGCCAAAGTACTGGAGTTTCAGCTTTAGCATCATTCCTTCCAAAGAAATCCCAGGGCTGATCTCCTTCAGAATGAACTGGTTGGATCTCCTTGCAGTCCAAGGGACTCTCAAGAGTCTTCTCCAACACCACAGTTCAAAAGCATCAATTCTTCGGCGCTCAGCCTTCTTCACAGTCCAACTCTCACATCCATACATGACCAAAGGAAAAACCATAGCCTTGACTAGATGTACCTTGTTGGCAAAGTAACTGCTTTTGAACATGCTATCTAGGTTGGTCATAACTTTCCTTCCAAGGAGTAAGTGTCTTTTAATTTCATGGCTGCAATCACCATCTACAGTGATTTTGGAGCCCCCAAAAATAAAATCTGACACACTGTTTCCACTGTTTCCCCATCTATTTCCCATGAAGTGATGGGACCGGATGCCATGATCTTCGTTTTCTGAATGTTGAGCTTTAAGCCCACTTTTTCACTCTCCACTTTCACTTTCATCAAGAGGCTTTTTAGTTTACTCAGCCATAAAAAGGAATAAATTTGAGTCAGTTCTAGTGAAATGGATGAATCTAGAGCCTGTTATACAGAGTAAAGTAAGTCAGAAAAAGAAAAACAAGTATAGTATCTTAATGCATATATTTGGAATCCAGAAAAATGCTACTAATGAACCTACTTGCAAGGCAGCAATAGAGAGTGCAGACATAGAGAACAGGATGTGGACACAGCAGTGGAAAGAGAGGGTGAGATGAATTGAGAGGGTAGCACTGAAGCATGTACATTACCAAATGGAAAATAGATGGCCAGTGGGAACTTGCTGTGTGAAGCAGGCAGCTCAGCCTTGTACTCTGTGACCACCTAGAGGGGTGGGATGGGGTGGGAGGTGGGAGGGAGGCTCAAGAGGGAAGGGTTACATGTGTACCTATGGCTGATTCAGGTTGTTGTAAGGCAGAAACCAACACAACATTGTAACGCAATTTAATTATCCTATTTAGAGCTCCCCAACTTACTAAAATACCTTAAACTGGTATTTCCTAAAATTGGCAAATGCAATTTTGAATGCTTGACTTTTTAACTAATACATTTTCTTTTTTTAGAGTGATTTTTAGGTTCACAGGAAAACTGAGCAGATAATACGGGGAGTTCCCATTTATTCTTGTCTCCACACATGTACAACTCTCCCTATTATCCACACCCCCCACCAGAGTGGTACATTTGTTACAATGGGTGGACCTAAATTAACGTATCATTGTCATCCAAAGTCTGTCATGGTCTACATTAGAAATCACCTTTTTTCTTACCAACATGATTTTTTATTTGCTGCATAAATAGTGGTAATTTGTGGCACTTCATACTTTGTACAGACATGAAAGTTCAGTTCAGTTCAGTCACTCAGTTGTGTCCGACTCTTTGCGACCCTATGGACTGCCCCACACCAAGTCTCCCTGTCCATCAGCAATTCCCGGAGTTTACTCACTCATGTCCATTGAGTCGGTGATGCCATCCAACCATCTCATCCTCTGTCATCCCCTTCTCCTCCAGCCTTCAATCTTTCCCAGCATCAGGGTCTTTTCAAATGAGTCAGTTCTTTGCATCAGATGGCCAAAGTATTGGAGTTTCAGCTTCAGCATCAGTCCTTCCAATGAATATGCAGGAGTGATTTCTTTTAGAATGGACTGGTTGGATCTCCTTGCAGTCCAAGGGACCCTCAAGAGTCTTCTCCAACACCACAGTTCAAAAGCATCAATTCATCGGCACTCAGCTTTCTTTATACATGAAAGAAGTTTCATGAAATCAGGAGTTGCCATTTTGAAAAGGGTCTTGTTTCATAAATTCAAGATAGGCCTATTCCTCACAGTCCTGTAGTACCCCCTCAGTCCTTTATAAATGGAATTTTCTTCTACTTCTACCCATTTCCCAGGGCTTATGGACCCATTCATATTCTCCATATGTAGAATCAAAGGTTCCTTTCTGAAGAGATCCTAATTTTAAGGTAAAATGTGGTGCAAGTTCCTGAATTCCCACTTTCCTTTCTCTCTTGAATATGAATCTGTGACATCTGAAGAATACATAATCCTGTTGATTGTGGAGTGTGGCAACCTGCCTTCCAATAAATTGAGGATTAAGGGGAAAGAGAGATACAAACATCTATCCAATAGAATGACCTAGCTGTGTTGCTAAAATTGTTCAAAATTATTTCAGGTGTGTGTACTGTTGGGTCTTTGCCTCTTCTCTTAATTTCTTTAACTTCCCTGGTGGCTCAGACGGTAAAGAGTCTGCCTATAGTGCGGGAGACCTGGGTTCAATCCCTGGGTTGGGAACATCCCCTGGAGAAGGAAATGGCAACCCACTCCAGTACCCTTGCCTGGAAAATCCCATGGACAGAGGAGTCTGATAGGCAATAGTCCATGGGGTCGAAAAGAGTCGGACACGACTGAGCGGCTCCACTCTGTTTAATTTCTTTATGCAGATGAACACTGCTTAAACTGAGCAACTGAGCCGTTTTGCAGCTGACTCAGAATTAATCCATTTGGTATTTTATGATCTTTATTAATAACAATCAGGTCTGTGAAATCTCTTGAGATGGCACTGTGAAATAATTTTTTCAGAGCCAGTGCTCTTCTGTAATAAGCATGTGAGTTTGGTATAACTGCAGAGAAATGGTCATAGAGTTGTACTGTTCTCCCATGAGATCAACCTGATGTAGTGATGAGAATCTTGGGAGAAGTTTGTCTATTGAAGTAAGAAGCAAATTCGTCTGTAGCTTCGTCATAAACAACCTCATCATCATTAGGATATATATGACATTTTCATCATACATTTCACTGGTTGTCCATGGTCTTGGGTACGGGCTTATTACTGAGAGCCTCTCTCTCTGAGTTTTTCTTAACTGCCAACTTTTTCTTCCGCTGCTGCTATTTCTACCAAACGTTAAGTGTCACCATTGTTTGTTCTTAATTTCTGAAATGCTGAAGCCTGGAGGAAAGGCAACCGTCTTCAGTGGTTGGACCCTACTTTCCGTCATCCCATCCTCTGCCACTGCAGTCTCTTGAGTTTCTGCAGTGGTGGCTTTGCGCTTCAGGCCTTTCTTTCTGCTCAAAAACCACTTTTGATGTTGAACGTTCTGTGGGTTTTGACAAAAGTGTAGTAGTAGTACACAGAATAATTTCACTGCCCTGAAAATCCTCTACACTCTGTGTAGCAGTCCTTCCCACCCCTCTATAGCCCCTGGCAACCACTAATCTTTTTACTGTCTCCATAGTTTTGCACTTTCCATAATGTCCTGTAGTTTGAATCATACAAACTACTACTTTTCAAATTAACTTTTTTAAACTTTGTTTCCTTCATGTCTTCTCATGGCTTGATAGCTTATTTCTTATTTATTTTTAGCACTGAATGATATTCCATTGTCTGGATGTACCACAGTTTATTTATCCTTCACCTACTGAAGGGATAGGTTGCTTCCGAGTTTTGGCAATTATGAATGAAGCTGCTGTAAACTACCCAGGTACAGAGTTTTGTATGGATGTAAGTTTTCAGTTCATTTAGGGAAATACCTGGAAGCATGATTGCTGGATCATATAGTACAAGTATGTTTGTTTCGATATGAAATTTCCACACTGTCTTCCAAAATGGCGATACCACTTTGTATTCCCACCAGCAATGAATGTGAGTTCCTGTTATTCCTCATCTTTATCAGCCTTTGGCATGGTGGCCGTTCTAATAGATGTGTGTCATTGCTGTTCAGTAGCTAAGTTATGTCTGAATCTTTGCGACCCTGTGGGCTGCAACATGCCAGGCTTCCATGTCCTTCACCATCTCCTGGAGTTTGCTCAAACTCATGTTCATTGTGTCAGTGATGCCATCCAACCATCTCATCCTCTGTCGTCCTTCTCCTCCTGCCCTCAGTCTTTCCCAGCATCAGGGTATCTTATTCTTGCTTTAATTTGCATCTCCTGAATGACATATGATGCTGGGCATCTTTTCATATGCTTACTGGCCATCTATATATTTTCTATGGAGAGGTGTCTGTTCAGATCTTTTGCCATTTAAAAATTTGGTTATTTTATTTTTGAGTTTTTAGTTCTTTATTTATTTTAAATAACAGTCCTTTATCAGATGTGTCTTTTGCAAATGTTTTCCAGGCTGAGGCTTGAATTCTCATTCTCTTGACATTCTCTTAAAAAATGGTTTTAATTTTAATGAAGTCTTATCGACTGCCTTTTGTGGATCTTATCTTTGCTATATCTAAAAAATCATCGCCTTACTCAAGGTCATATAGGTGTCTCTCCTTTGTTATCTTTAGGAGCTTTATAGTTTTGTGTTTTACATTTAGATCCAGGATCCATTTTGAGTTAATTTTTATGAGGGCTCTAAGATCTATGTCTAGATTAACTTTTTTTTTTTGCATACAAATGTCCAGTTGTTCTTTTTTTAAATGAATTTGTAAAATATAGGTTTAAGATTGTAGTAGAAGTTTATTTGGCCACCTGATGCAAAAAACCAACTCATTGGAAAAGACCCTGATGCTGGGAAAGATTGAAGGCAAAAGGAGAAGAGGGCAGCAGAGGATGATATGGTTAGATAGCAACACTGACTCAATGGACATGAATTTGAGCAAACTCTAGGAGATAGTGGAGGACAGAGGAGCCTGGTGTACTGCAGTTCACAGGGATCACAAAGAGTTGGATACGACTTAGCACCTGAACAAGAAGATTTATGTGAATTAGAGAGGTGGCTCCTAGTCACCAGAGTGATGCTGGATGCTCTCTGTGTAGACTGACCCAGAAGTAAAAGATTCTCTCTAGAAAAATAATAAATCACTCATTTAATGAAAAAAAAAAAAGATTGAAGTAGAAACAGTCTTGGTTTAGAAGCAAATATTTTACATATCAAGGTGGTGTCATGAAATGACTCTGAAAATTACATTCATTCTATTTTTAGAAAACAATAAAATGCAAATGTGTCTACAGACCTCATTTTTACTGTACTCAAATGGGTCTTTCTGGCAGTGGGCTGCCTGGTGGCTCAGACGGTAAAGAATCTGTTTGCAATGCAGGAGACCTGGGTTTGATCCCTGGGTTGGGAAGATCCTCTGGAGAAGGAAATGGTACCACACTTGGGGCTTCCCTGGTGGCTCAGAGGGTAAAGGGTCTGCCTGCAATGCGGGAGACCCGGGTGCAATCTCTGGGTTGGGAAGAACCCCTGGAGAAGGAAATGACAACCCACTCTAGTGTTCTTGCCTAAAGAACACCCATGGACAGAGGAGCCTGGCGGGCTACAGTCCATGAAGTTACAAAGAGTCGGCTACGACCGAGCGACTAATGCTAATGAGTCTTTACTGGGAGAGTAAAATAATGTCATATAGAAAATGACCTAGAAAATTTTAGGTTCCAAGTCCCATTTTTACCTTATTCTGTGTGGTAATTTTAGGGAAAGTATTTCTTTTTTTCATTGCAGATAGCCTAACAATAACAATATAATTATTGAATTGCAACCCTTTGCAAGGAAGGTCTTAATATAGTGGAGGACACATAGAAAGTTGTGGAAAGTTGCTGCCTATTATTGAATTAAAATCGTTTTCAGGGAAGGTTCTGATGTATCATATATCCTAAACTCTCTTCCAGAAAGTTGTAGCCTAAGAATGTGCTATTCTCTTCAAAGACTGTAATTAAACATATATATTTTCCTGCTGTCTGATCTTGCCAGAATGGGAACACTGAGTCCTGATCATTCAGTGAGAGAGCAGTTTTGCTGCAAATGAAATTTGCACTTTTCCTTTTTGGTATGTAGTATCTTAAATATTTGAAGCTGATATTTATATACTTAGAGGCTATTGAAGAAAAGCTGGTCTGATTTTTACACTGAGGTCTCAGGGCCAGCTGTGACTCATGCTACTGATCAGTTTGTGTTCATTGTGTGCTAAGTGTTCACAACAAAGGAGTCTGGTGATGGCGAGGTTGAGTCAGTAAGATGATTTATCTCTTGTCTATTCCATTGGAGAATGAGCCTTGGATTCATGCCAAGATGATAAAAGCCAGCAGCATCTATGTTCTAAGGTGTCAGGCTGATGACTGCACAGCTGGGCATGTACAGAGTGCTTCAGGCAAACCCTGGGTGATTTGCATGCCACAAATATTTGTTCATTGGATCTGGCCGGCGGAAGAAACAGGAATTGCAGCAGATATCAAACATGGTCTTGTCCCCATGGGATCTCATTGCCACAAATTGACGGCTCTTCACCAATTTAAAAATCAGCACCAGTATTTAAGAAGTTTTTTCATTATTTTAGGAAGAACAAGCTAATTTAGATAATCCTAGGAATTGAAGTAATTTCTATGCACAGAACATTTACCTACTATAAGAAAATGAAACCTTTTTTAGATTCACTACTAGCATTAGAATGGCCTTATGAATTTAAACGTATGACGTTTATCTTCTCTATCTTCTTCCTATTTGCAGCGAGCAGGTGTTATCTCACTTACAGTGTATCTTTTCTTTTTTTTAGCTCAAATTGGATTGTACTTTTTATCATATATCAATAATTTCTAATTTAGTAGGATCTTTTGGCTATCCATCTATGTTGATATGTATGAATATTTTAAATGCTGTTCCATTATTTGGACACACCCAGATATATTTAACTAGTCCACCTTTCTTGGGGGCATTTAGGATGTTTCTTTGTGTGTGTGTATTCCATTACAAAAATGCCATACAAAGCACACATATTCAGAAATCTTCGTTCACTTAAATATGTTTATAGGACAAGAGAAGAAAAAATAAAGAGCCTAGGAAACGTAGTGTGTGCTCTGTCACTGAGTCGTGTCTGACTCTTTGTGAACCCACAAACTGTAGCCCGCCAGGCTCCTCTGTCCATGGGATTTCCCAGGCAAGAATACTGGAGTGGGTTGGCATTTCCTCCTCCAGGGGATCTTCCCCACCCAGGGATCGAACCCATGTCTCCTCGCATTAGCAGGTGTATTCTTTACCACTGAGCCACCTGGAAGCTCCCAGGAAACATAGTTATGATATTTAGATTTTCTTGGGCTGGCCGTCTATCTGTTTCTAATCCTCAATATATTCTCAGTGGTAAATGTTTCCTAGATAGTATTTGTTTTCTATGCTGCAAAACAAATGAACACAAAGTTAGCAACTTTAAGCAACACACATTGTCTCACAGTTTTTATGCATTAAGAGTCCATGCACGCCTTAGCTGGGCCCTCCCCAAGGCTGCAGTCAAGGTGACAGGTGGGTGGGTTTACATCTGACAGCTCCAGTGGAGAAAGGTCTGCTCCCAAGTTCACTCATGTTGTTGGCAGAAATAAGTTCTTTGTTGCTCTAGGACTCATGGCAGCTTGCTTCTTCAAAGTCAGCAAGACTCTAAAGCAAGTCTGCTATCAAGGCAGGAGTCATACAAACCTCACATAACCACAGGAGAACCAGTCTGTCACCTCTGCCATATATGATCACATGGTCATGCGAGCAGCATCTCATCTTGCAGCACATCTTTGCCATGTTATGTTGATTAGAAGCAAGTCCCTGGCCTCACCCACCCTTGAGGGGATTACACCAAGGTGTGAGTCAAAAAAGAGAATTATTATCTTGAATTCACACTTTGTTTTATGTTCATGTAGATTGCCCAATTTTACTTTTGCAATCTAAGTAATATTTGGCCCCTTCAAAATGAATCAAATTGTTCTGAGGGAAAAGTCTTTGAGTTTTGGGGTGATAAACCTGAATCATTGTAAGAGAGGTGATTAAGCCTCCATCAGATGATAGATAGAGAATCCAGCATGAGTAAAGATAGAGATGATTCAAGCAATATGATTGACAGGCTTGATTTAATTGATCAAATAGATCTATGCAAATTCCTCTTCAGCCCACACACAACATATACAAATATTGGTTGTTTACTAAATCACAAAAGAAATTTTAAGAACTTTAGAGGATTGATTTGATGCAGAAAACATGCTTCACCACAGTGCAATTAAATTCAGAGTAGATACGGCTGCCATAAAGACAATAAAGACAAGTGTGTCATGAGTCCTAGCCTGAATGAATGATACTTGTTATTAGTATCTTTGCCTTACTCCATTGATTGTCATTTTATACTTGTCTCTATGGTGCTGTAATGGAGAAGGCAATGGCACCCCACTCCAGTACTCTTGCCTGGAAAATCCCATGGATGGAGGAGCCTGGAAGGCTGCAGTCCATGGGGTCGCTGAGGGTCGGACACGACTGAATGACTTCACTTTCACTTTTCACTTTCATGCATTGGAGAAGGAAATGGCAACCCACTCCAGTGTTATTGCCTGGAGAATCCCAGGGACAGGGGAGCTTGGTGGGCTGCCGTCTATGGGGTCGCACAGAGTCGGACACGACTGAAGCGACTTAGCAGCATGGTGCTGTAAATACCATGGGAAGGACTTCTAACATAGATTTGTTGGGTCAGGAACTCTTCCTGGAAAAGTAACTCGGACTGAAACCCAAAGTATGGACACATGAGCAAAGTCAACCTGGAGACTCAGAGTGCAACAGAATAAAATAATATCCTCAGGCAAAAACCCTGAGGAGAAAGAGTGAGGAGCAACTTGCTGTCTGGGGTAAAGTGCAGAGATGGAAGAGAGACGAGCCTAAAGATGAGGCCGGAAGCTAAAGCAGATTTAACAGAACTCATACTTCTAATATACAAATATAGCACTACTTAATTTGAAAATCACTGCAGATGATGATTGCAACCATGAAATTAAAAGACGCTTACTCCTTGGAAGGAAAGTTATGACCAATCTAGACAGCATATTAAAAAGCAGAGACATTACTTTGTCAACAAAGGTCTGTCTAGTCAAGGCTATGGGTTTTCCAGTAGTCATGTGTGGATGTGAGAGTTGGAGAGTGAAAGCTGAGTGCTGAAGAATTGATGCTTTTGAACTGTGGTGTTGGAGAAGACTCTTGAATGTCCCTTGGACTGCAAGGAGATCCAACCAGTCCATCCTAAAGGAGATCAGTCCTGGGTGTTCACTGGAAGGACTGATGTTGAAGCTGAAACTCCAATACTTTGGCCACCTGATGAGAAGAGCTGACTGATTTGAAAAGACCCTGATGCTGGGAAAGATTGAGGGCAGGAGGAGAAGGAGACAACAGAGGATGAGATGGTTGGATGGTATCACCGACTCAATGGACATGGGTTTGGGTAGACTCCAGGAGTTGTTGATGGACAGGGAGGCCTGGCGTGCTGAGGTTCATGGGGTTGCAAAGAGTTGGACACAACTGAACGATTGAACTAAACTGAACTGAATTTGAAAAATATTAAAGATATTATTAAAATACAAACAGCATTCTTGGACAGTTGTGCAGTGAGTTAAAAGGTGCCCACCCCCAAAGATATGTCCACATCCCAACCCCAAGAACCCGTGAATATGAGTTTATTTGGAAAAAGGGTCATTGCAGATTTAATTAAGTTAAGGATCTTGAGATGAGATCCTCCGAGATTACCCAGTGGGCCCTAAATCCAGTGATAAACGTCCTTATGAGAAACAGAAAAAGGGAAGATGTGTGTGTGTGTGTGTGTTTGTGTGTGTGTGTGTGTTAAGTCACTTCAGTTGTGTCCGACTCTGTGCAACCCTATTGATTGTAGCCCATCAGGTTCCTCTGTCCATGGGATTCTCCAGGCAAGAATACTGGCATGGATTGCCATGCCCTCCTCCAAGGGATCTTCTACCCAGGGATGGAACCCACATCTCCTGCATTGGCAGGTGGATTCTTTACCACTAGTGCCACCTGGAAAGCCTAGAAGGGGAGATAAAGACACATATATGAGAAGGCCTGTGAAGACAGAGGCAGAGGTTAGAATTATGGGCCACGTACCAAGGAATGCCTGGAGCCAGAAGCTGGAAGAGCCCTGGAATGATGTTCCCCCAGAACCTTCGGAAGGAGCACTGCCCTGCCAACACCGTGATGTTGGGCTTCTCGCCTCCAGAACTGTGAGAGAATAAATTTCTGCTATTTATGTTACCAAGTTTGTGATCATTTGCTATAACAACCACAGGAAACTAATACAAGTTGCATAGATGAAATTTAGTTGTTTTCTTCTTGCAATGCCAAAGAAGGCTTAGATCTTTATGTGGATGACTAAGTAATAGTGTTTTTCCCACTCCTTTGTGGTCAAAGCTACCTAGAGGCAAAAGCTACCTACGTTACATTACATTACAGATGACATGGGGTCAGGGAAACTGTATCATTGTTCTGATTGTTAGGAGACCCTTGATTCAGAATGACCTTTCTATTTCATATACAGTATCTCCAAATTCTTGGTGAGGTCAGATACACTGGCATTGTACTGGTTCAGTTGCACAATAAACAGTATTTCAATCAAGGCCCTATTACTTTTAAGCAGTCTTATTAGGGACCAGTTTTTAATTGTCTGAATTAAAAATAGGCTTGCTTTTGGAATTACTCAGAGAACCTTAAAAAAAAAAAAAGAAAGGATCAGTTGGCCAGAGCAATGAAGAGCTATGTTAACACAAGTGAATAACGTTTATGAGTAAAACAAACATTTCATTTGAGTCAAGGGTTTGAACCGTCTTATCTTCACAGCTCTCATTAGACCTGGCAATCCAGGGTTCTGGTTTGGGCATGTTGTCTGTGTTATGCATTGACTTGTGTCCCTCCAAAGTCCATATAGGTTGAGATCCTAAGCCCGTCTCAGAATTGGGTCCTTACAGATGTAATTAGTTAAGATGAGATCATTAGGGTAGGCCTTAATCTGATATAACTGATGTTCTTTAGAAAAGGGGAAAATTGGACACGGAGAAAGCCACAGGGACAAACAGCATATAAAGATGGAGAGAGAGACCAAGCGATGTTTCTACAAGCTAAAACGTGCCAGCAAATCACCAAAGGCAAATGGAGGACCCGAGACAGATTCTTTCTCAGGACCCCTTTTCCTTGGGCTTCCAGCCTCCAGAACTGTGAGACAATAAATTTATGCTGTTTAAGCTGCCCAGCTTGTGGTACTTGGTGATACAGCAGCCCTAGCGGGTTAGTACAGTTTGCTTCCTATTAATTTGCTTGAGAATTGTGTGTGAGCACCAAGACAACTCATGAAAATAGGAAGAAAAAGACTCAATTTGTATTATAGTTCAGGTGACTTCATCCTAAATTACTTTATAATTAATTATATAAATATATATTATATTAACATATTGTATTGCACACATAATAATTAATGCATCATTATTTTACAGACATATCATCCTTAAGCAATTTATATAAATTTCTGCTTAAACAGGTCTTTTTTTAGGGTAAAATGTTGTACAAATAATCTACCCACTGACTCATTGAGTGGTTTCGGAGTTGTATTGGAATAGATATAATCTCAAACCAAATCTAACTTTACTTCTATTTGGAGAATATTTTAATGGCCCAATTCAGAAATATTTTAAAAAACCAATAGATAGTGTCATATTGTGAACAGGTTATTTATGAAAATTGGTTAATTTGTAGCTCAAAAATAATTAACATTTGGGTTTAGCTCAGTTTGGAATTCATTAAATTTTGGTAACATTTTTTGTGTATGGAGTCAAGTTATTGATCATAAAAGTATTCTATCAACTGATCATGACAATGGGTTATAATGAATTATTTCATTTATCTATGGATATTGAGCCAGGATAATGTACCTAACAGTAAACTTTGAAATTTAGTTCCACAAAGCAGTGCTATCCCTGGAGTAAAATAGAGGCAGAAGTATAAAACTCACTATGTACGTGGCTCATAAACGTTCAGGTCTAGATAATGACATTTAATTTTCACCTTTGCTTGCCATTTAAAATCAGACCTCTAGGCATTTTTAATCTAGCTCTTTAGAATGTTAAATGTTTTATTTGAAATGCATATTTAGTTTATAAGTAGCAATTTAGTGTTCTGTTTCCATGATGCATTGATATTAAATAAAGCCCTGGAAAGAAGTAATTTATTACAACCTGTTTCTCCTTTGTACAAGTCCCTATATGGACTTGATGTTGCTTGCTGGATATCAAAAGAGATTAGAGGCAGCATGATTTCAGATGAAAGAATAAGCATGTGCCTCTCCTAGGATTTTCCATTAAAAATTTTTTTTGTCTCATTAAAGAAAAGTAACAACAGAATTCTAAATAAAACACAATTTTAAAGAGCTAAGTAATGTTCCTTAAATGTTTAATAACTGATATTTCAAGCTATTAAACATTTATATGTTTTCCGTTGTACTGAAAGTAAAAGTCAACTTACTTGTTGAAGAATACCTAAAATACACTGAAATTTTACACCCTAGTACAATTATCAGTCTGTATTATTATGATATATTTACACCCAAATGGCTTTTCATGACATGTACTTGAGCTCTTTTAGGACTTAGTTTTCATAATAGAAGATATGGGTTGTTTATTTAAAGTTAGAATCAGCGATAGAGGGTATGTTTGTAATTGTATGCTTTAGGTCCAGTCTGTATGGGTGCTCAGTTGCTCAGTCGTGTCTGACTTTTTGTGACCCCATGGACTGTAGCCTCCCAGGCTCATCTGTCCATGAATTTTCCAGACAAGAATACTGGAGTGGCTTGCCGGCTCCTACTCCAGGGGATCTTCCCAACCCAGAGATCGAAGCAGTGTCTCTTTTGTCTCCCGCACTGGCAGGCAGATTCTTTACCACCAGCGCCACCTGGGAAGTTCTTTAGGTCTGATATCCCCAACTTCAAGGTGTGAATATAATGAAAGATTTTGCAGATTTGTTTTACTTCGGGGGTAAATTCCTCACAGGAAGGAAAAACTTCAGGTGGATATATTAAGAATGATTGTGTTGGCGTTTATAATTCTCCATCTTTCCCATTGTTTGAGAATATAGATATCTGAGCTATAAGATAATTTTTGGTTTATGGTAATGTCTTTGAAATCAATAGAAAACAAATGCATATTAGTAAGTAGAGTTTGGCATTATTAATTAACAATTTGGAGGAGACTGCATATATCTTACCTCATACAATACACAAAAATAAATTACAGGTGAAATAAAGATTTACATGTGAAAAGTAAAGTGAAAGTCATCAGTCGTGTCCAACTCTTTGTGACCTCATGGACTATACAGTCCATGGAATTCTCCAGGCCAGAATACTGGAGTAGGTAGCATTTCCCTTCTCCACAGGATCTTTGCAACCCAGAGATCAAACCCAAGTCTCCTGCATTGCAGGTGGGTTCTTTAACAGTTGAGCCACAAGGGAAGCCCAAGAATACTGGAGTGGGTAGCCTATCCCTTCTCTAGCGGATCTTCCCAACCCAGTGAAAAGTAGAAGTACTAGAAGAAAATATGACAAAACTGTGTTACATACCATTAGAGTATGAAAGCCATTCCTTAATACAGCACTAATATCAGAAAACATAAAAGAAATGATTGGAAGGTTTGAGTACCTATAAATGTAAACCAATGCTCCGTACGAAAATATAAATTTTTAAAAACTGGGAGAAATATTTATACAGGGGTAACCATGTCAGAAACAATGGCATGAATACTTTAAAAACCTTTTTATATTAAAATGTATATTCTCCTACAAACATATGGATACCAGGGAGGAAGGAGGGTAGGATGAATTGAGAGATTGGAATTGACATATATACACAATTGATACTATGTATAGAATATATAACTAATAAGAACCTATTGTATGGCACTGAAACATGTACAATATCATACGTGAAATGAGTCGCCAGTCCAGGTTTGATGCAGGATGCTCAGGGCTGGTGCACTGGGATGACCCAGAGGGATGGTATGGGGAGGGAGGTGGGAGGAGGGTTCAGGATGGGGAACACGTGTACACCCGTGGCAGATTCATGTTGATGTAGGGCACAGCCAATACAAAACTGTAAAGTAATTAGCCTCCAATTAAAATAAATAAATTTATATTTAAAAAAAAAAGAAAAAGGAGGTCTGAGCTAACATCCCACTACCCAGTGGTTCAGACTTTCCATTATGTAAAACCAATAAGCCCCACTGTTGTTGCATTTTCTGCTGGATGTCTCCCTAACTGATGTAATTTTACTGTTTCTTAAGGCTGGCCCAAGAGCGTGAAAACACGAGCAAAAAATAAAATTTCACAGCACATAAAAAAAAAAGAACCTATTGTGTAGCACAAGAAAACTCTCCTCAGTGCTCTGTGGTGACCTGAATGGGAAAGAAATCCAACAAAGAGGAGATATATGTATACGTATAGCTGATTCACTTTGCTGTACAGTAGAAATTAACACAGCATTGTAAAGCAACTATACTCCAATAAAAATTAATTTAAAAATAAAAACAAAAAATAAATAAAACATATGTTCTCTAGTCCTTTAACAGGTATTTAAATAATCTCCTGATATGTCTGAAGTCATAGGCTAGGAGATACAGATTAGACTCAGGTGGGTCCTTCAAATGGCCCCAAATCTAGAGTTTCATTTCCATTGTTAGTATCTGTCCATAAATGGTTATGTTTAAATTATAAAACTATATCCCACTTTAAAACCTCTAAATAGAGTCAGTTTTATCTAACATTAATGTCATAATGACTTTTTAAGATAACTAAATTAAGTAACTTCCAAGTATCTGTGATATAATGACTAACAGACCTCTAGGACCTAATTGCCTTTATTTGACAGACATATACAAACACAAATACCTGTTTGTTAATGTAATATGGTCACTTCTTAGACATAACTTTATCCTTCCAATACAACTGAAAACGTGTCCCACTTTGCATGATTGAACCACAGCCCCCTTTTCTGTGTTCATGGAACAAATAGAGAAGATAGACATCTGCTTTTCTTGAACTGTCAAGAAGGGTACATGCACTCTGACCTCACCTTTAAATTTAACCAAGTATATAGATGGACTTGAGGCTGCTCAAAATGCTTCTCAAGGAATTTCCCCCAAGCACTAATATCTGAATAGCCTGAAAAAATATGCAAGAAAAACCTTCATCTCCCCTGACATGAAGTTATGCTCAGCATGCTAACTATAAGGCCAGGGCTTAGTTTCAGAACAACAAAGAACAACATTTTCCCATTCTTTGTGATGTTTCTGCTAAAATAACAGTCTTAACGATTCTTCTTCTTCTTCTCTATAGTCAACATTTCTTAAGTGCCTACAGTGGGGTGAGACTTGCTTCTAAAGATTTAAGCATGTGTTTTGAGCAAGGCTTTACCATTCTGTCAACAGTAACTTTTTTTTAAAGCATGCTGTCAACAGTTACATTTTCTTAAAGGACTAAAGGGAACAAAACAAAATATTCTAGGTCTCTATTAAAACGTAAAGCATTCTGTGGTGACCAGTTGCTACTGACCTCTGCTGATAACTGGAAATATTACAACATGCTTGCTCCTTGGAAGAAAGGCTATGGCAAACCTAGACAACATATTAAAAAGCAGAGACATTACTTTGCTGACAAAGGTCCATCTAGTCAAAGCTGTGGTTTTTCCAGTAGTCATGTATAGATGTGAGAGTTGGACCATAAAGAAGGCTGAGCGCCGAAGAATCGATGCTTTTGAACTATAGTGTTGGAGAAGACTCTTGAGAATCCCTTGGACTGCCAGAAGATCAAACCAGTCCATCCTAAAGGAAATCAGTCCTGAATATTCATTGGAAGGACTGATGTTGAAGCTGAAACTCCAATACTTTGGCCACCTGATACAAAGAACTGACTCATTGGAAAAGACCCTGATGCTGGGAAAGGTTGAAGTCAGGAGAACGGGATGACAGGAGATGAGATGGTTGGACGGCATCACCAACTCAATGGACATGAGTTCAAGGAAGCTCTAGGAGTTGGTAATGGACCAGAAAGCCTGGCATGCTGCAGTCCATGGGGTCACAAAAAGTCAGACACGACTGAGCGACTGAACTGAACTGAAATGATTGAGCCACTACTAAGTGATACCTGTTGCATTAAGGACTTCACATAATTTTGATGTAATTTTGATATTACCTCCATTTTGCAGGAGAGAAACCAAGATTCAGAGAGGTTAACAAACTTGCTGAGTTCTCATAGCAAGATCCAAACCCAGAACAACCTGGCTTTAAACACTATTCTTAACCAATGATCTACTTTCCTCTCAAAATTCCTGCAGTAGAGGGGAACAATTTAACACGTGTCTGTTCATTCACACCGATAGTGTGCTAGGCCCTCGGTTAGTCTCTAAGGATACAATGGTGAAGACAGGCTAGGTCCCTGCCTTTGTAAGCTTGCATTTGTTTGAAATGTATAAATACCTGATAATAGTTAAGTGGTGGCTCAGTCGGTAAAGAGTCTGCCCACAATGTGGGAAACCAGGGTTCAATATCTGGGTTTGGAAGATCTCCTGGTGAGGGGAATGACCACCCACTTCAGGATTCTTGCTTGGAGAATTCCATGGACAGATGAGCCTGGTAGGCTACAGTCCATGGGGTCACAAAGAGTCGGACACAACTGAGTGACTAACACTTTCACTTTATGGGAGGAAAAGAAAGGAAAATAGACAGACCTTATGAGAGGGACAACTTTCTATAGAGGCAGAGAAGCCTCCTGGAGAATTGTTGGCTTGCGGGAGAACTTGGATGAAGTGAGGATGAAGGATGGATGAAGTCATGCAGATATTTGGCGAGAGGAGCATGTGTCAAGGAAGGAACATCGAGGTCCTGAAGTGGGAACACGCTTGTGTTTGAGGAAAATAAGGACTGCCAGTGTGGCTGGAGAGGGGAGAGTGAAGGAAAGGATGAGTGGAAATGAGGACACAGAGCCAACCAGGAGGCTTTGTAGCCCGTGGTAAGAGTTTACTTTTTTTTTTTTTTTTCTTTTACATATGCAGTAGGATCCCACTGAAGGGTTGGGCATAGTGGAGAGACTGGGTCTCCATAACCCTGGCTTTTGGAGGACATGCTGTCAAGCAACTATAGAGAAAATATGAAGGGCAGTTAAGACGTTGCCCTCATCCCCCAGAGAGAGATAAGGGCTGAGATGCAGCATCAGCAGTCGAAAGACTGGAGAGTGGTTGCATTTGGTGTCTATTTTGAGAATCCAGGGGATTTACTGTCTAGCTGGGGATATGAATAAAACTCACAACAGACCAATTGAACAATAAAGACAGTGTTCTGTTAAGAACTGCACTGTAGGGACTTCCCTGGTAGTCCAGGGGTTAAGACTCTGTGTTTCCACTGCAGGTTTGATTCCTGGTTGGGGAACTAAAATCACACATGCTGCAGGTAGGACCAAAGGGGAACAAAAAGAGAGAACTGTGTTGTTAGCTGCAAATTCTTCCAGTATCTCCAGTATATCCTTGGAGAAGGCGAGATCTGGTCACAGTGGTGGGTGTTTTGAGATAGGGGAAGGTTGTTATAGCCCATTTGCATTTCCTTGGAGAGCTAATTTGGACTGTGAAGAAAGCTGAGCACCAAAGATTTGATGCTTTTGAGCTGTGGTGTTGGAGAAGACTCTTGAGTGTCCCTTGGACTGCAAGGAGTTCCAACCAGTCCATTCTGAAGGAGATCAGTCCTGATGCTGAAGGTGAAACTCCAGTACTTTGGCCACCTGATGCGAAGAACTAGCTCATTGGAAAAGACCATGGTTCTGGGAAAGATTGAAGGCGGGAGGAGAAGGGGATGCCAGAGGATGAGATAGTTGGATGGCATCACCAACTCGATGGACATGATTTTGAGTAAGCTCTGGGAGTTGGTGATGGTCAGGGAAGCCTGGCATGCTGCAGTCCATGGGGTTGCAAAGAGTCAGACACGACTGAGTGACTGAACTGAACTGATGCTGCCCCAAGCAGAGACAGGTATGGGAGGGAGGCTGGGAGGGGTTGGCAAGCTGGTTCCTTATCTGGGAGGGCAAGGGTGGATCCTGGGGCTGGGCTCGCAGGGTGGCTTGGGTGGTCTGCCCACTCCCTTGATGGTGCTGTGAGCAGAGTGCACATCCCGCTTGTGCCTCCACTCCTCAGAAGCGGCAGTTGGGTTTTTGGTCTTTTTATAACTTATTGTTCATAATGTGCCCCAATTGTGCACATATAGAGTTATTTTTAGTCTCTTACATCTTCTTTGTATTTTGTCGCCTTGAGATGTTTGTCCAGGTGCAAGCGCTGGTCCCAGGCCCCAGGTTTCAGGTCCCAGCCTATGTCCGTGAGGGTGGTAGCCTGAGGTAGAAGGAGTGAAGAACGGGTGGGTTTTTCCAGGCTCTAAGGCATTCATTCTCTACCTGACGCCTGTGGGCACAGTGGAAGGGGCAAGCCAGCTCTCAGTCTGCTGAGGCGGGTGGACGGGGGCGCCTTTCTTTCCCGCAAAGGCTTCTTCTTCCCAGAAGTGTGTGTGTGTGTGTGCGTGTCGGCTCAATGAAGCCGACAGATCTTGCGTCCCTCGTGGTTTCCTGTGCCCTACCAACCACAATCCAAAGTCAGCAGCTTTTCCTTCCTCTTTTCCTTTCTTTTTGTATGTTTTTTTATAAACACTGACATTCAAGCTCAAAGGCTAAGGAGGATATGGAACAAGCCTGAACCAGAGAAAATCTAAGAGGTGCACAAACGAAGTTTTTTGCCTTGATTTTAAAGTGTTGGTAGGCTTTGTAGATTCTCATTCATACTTAAAGAAGGGTATATGTGTGTGTTTTCAGGGCCAAGAGTTTGCTAGAGAACTCTAGGATGTTTGACCAAAAAGGAGAGAAAGCCATTACCTAACGCACTCGTGTCTTGAAGAGTGTTTTTTCCCTTCCCATTTAAAAAAATTGAAATATAAGTGATCTACAGTACTGGGTTAGTTCTAGATACACATCATATTGACTTAACATTTCTATATATTACAAAATGATCACCAATGAAATGAATTTTTTAAGTACAGATGAGTTTTGGGGGTCTTTGTCATTAAATGTGAAATCCTCAATAAAAAATATTTTAGCTTCTTCCAAGAAAACGAAACTTCACCCAACTGCATCAGATTCCAACCTTGAGCTAAACAAGGGTGCTTGAGCACCTGCTTCTTTTCGTGTGTCTGCTTGATTGTTTTAGCTGAAGGGCTTTTCAGCCAGCATTTCTCAAATGAAAAATCTCTTCCGAGTGATTCATTTGTCCCTGTGAGATGTGAGAATTACCTGTAGATATCGTGAATACACATATGTGCTTGGCTTTTGCTTCTCTGTTACATAGGTTCCTTCTGAACTGGGTCAGTTTTCAGGTCTTATTACAAAGCTCAGAGTTTTGGGAACCTGACCGTGGGGCTAATTCCTGTTGATGAAAGTGAGCAGCCCTCAGAATTCCTGAATAACCTGTGAGGTAGACAGAACTGAGAGTGATTTTATCCGAAGCAGTGACATTGCACACCCAGGAGCTGAAATGAGGCTGAACACCCACCTGGAGCTAAGCCTTGGCTGTCACACCTGGACTGTTTGCTCTTGGTAGACGGGGTGGGTGTGTGTGGGGGTGTGTGTGTGAGATAATAATTCATAGCATCTGAAATTCAGTTGATTTTTGGCAGCCACGCTCAACAGGATAATTCATGAGCCCGGTGCAGGCAGGGCCCCAGCCCCATCCCGGGAACATCCCTGTTATTTCCGGCAGGCTTTAGGCCGGAAGTTCCTGGCAGACAATAGAAAAGCACCAGGTGTTCCCAGCAGCAGCCCCCTCCTCCTCCCTTAAACACTGCGTTTGGCGGGTTTCCCAAAAGAGGAGAGGTGCACTTGGTTGCACGTGCGTGGTTGCACGTGGTGTCTGTCACCTCGCTGCCGCAGCATTTGTCCTGGACACCTCTGCAACCGGCTGTCTCTGAGGCATCCTGTGCGATTATGCTTTGACCCTTTGGGACAAGGCCAGTCACGGGGCACGCCAGGAAGCTGACTTGTGCTTAGAAACCAGGCTGCTTTGAGGTTTCACTCTGGATTTTGGAAAAGCTGTTAAAGTGAGTTGGTCTTTCCACTTCGTGTAATGAATGCTGGATTCTCAAGTGGCTCAGCGGTAAAGAAACTGCCCGCCAATGCAGGAGACGCGGGTTTGATCCCTGGGTCGGGAAGATCCCCTGGAGAAGGGAATGGCACCTACTCCAGTATTCTTGCCTGGAGAATCCCATGGACAGAGGAGCCTGGCGGGCTACAGTCCATGAGTCATGCTATGCAATGCTAAGTCACTTCAGTCATGTCCGACTCTGTGAGACCCCATAGACAGCAGCCCACCAGGCTCCCCCGTCCCTGGGATTCTCCAGGGAAGAACACTGGAGTAGGTTGCCATTTCCTTCTCCAATGCATGAAAGTGAAAAGTGAAAGTGAAGTTGCTCACTCGTGTCCTACTCTTAGCGAACCCATGGATTTCAGCCTAACAGGCTCCTCTGTCCATGGGATTTTCCAGGCAAGAGTACTGGAGTGGGGTGCCATTGCCTTCTCCAACAGTCCATGAGTCATACAATCCGCTAAGTCAGACACAACGAAGTCTGCTCTGACTCCTCTCTGTGATTTTCACCTTCTTACTTGGAATGAGACAATGGATTGCTTTTCCACTGCTGCTGCTAAACTTCTTACCTTAATAGACTGTGGAAACATGAAGCTAAAATCTTCGAACTGTTTCTTATAGGGCTTCTATAAGGACTAGCAGTTTACTACTGACCTGAAAGAATGAACAAGCTTTCCACATGCCAAGTTTATTTGTGGAGAAGTAGTTTATATATGCAATAAATGGGAGAATATTGAGAGTCTTATGCTTCCCAGGTGCCTCAGTGGTAAAGAATCTGCCTGCAGTGCAGGAAACTCGGAGAGCCATGTTCGATCACTGGGCTGGGAAGATCCCCTGGAGAAGGAAGTGGTATTCTTGCCTGAGAAATCCCATGGACAGAGGAGCCTGGTGGGCTACAGTCCATGCGGTTGCAAAAGAGTTGGACATGACTTAGCAACTAAATAACAACAATTGAGAGTCTGGAAATAAACTCTCACATTTATGGAAAATTGGTTTTTCAACAAGGATAAATTGACTGTCAAGATACTTCAATGGAGAAAAGAACTGTCTTTTCAGTAAATGGTACCAAGGAAACTAGATATCCACATACCAAAGAATCAAGTAGGAACTCAATCTCACATCATATTTAAAAATATTAACTCAAAATTGACTGAAGATCTGAATGTAAAAGCTAAAACTATAACACTATTAAAAGAAAACATAGATATAAATCTTTATGATCTTGGATGAGGCAATAATTTCCTAAATATGATACCAGAGGTATCTTGGCTCCTTGGTGGTCCAGTGGCTAAGACTCTGAGCTCCTGATGCAGTGTTCCCAGGTTTGATCCCCAGTCAGGGAACCAGATTCCACAAGCTACAACTAAAAAAAAAGAAAAATGATACCAGACTCAAAAGAAAAAATAGATAACTTGGACATCATCAAACTAAAAGCTTTTGTGCTTCAAAGGATATGTTGAAGAAAATGTCTGTCAATTCCTCAAAGAATTAATCATAGAGTTATAATATGACCAGCAGTTTCACACCTAGGTGTATGCACAAAAAAATGAAAATATGTTTCACAAAAACTTGTCCATGAATTTCCTAGCAGCATTATTCATAGTAACCCCACAGTGGAAACAATGCAGATATCCATGCAACAAATAAATGGATAAAAGCATACAGTATCTATACACAATGGAGTATGATTTGGCAATAAAAAGAAATGAAATACTGATATGTGCTACAACACAGATGGCCCTTGAAAACATTGTACTTTGTTAAAGAAGGCCACATGTTGTGTTCCATTTATATGAAGTTCAGAATAGGCAAATTCCTAGAGACAGAAAGTGCCTATAGTGGGTGCCTGGGGCTAGGGAATGGTGAGGAAGTGGGGAATGATGCTAGCAAGGTATAGAGTTTCTTGGGGTGATGAAAATTTCTAAAATTGATTGTAATGACAGTCACATAACTCTGTGAATAATAAAACCATTTAATCATAGACTTTAATGAATGACTTGTATGCTATGAGAATTACATCTCAATTAAGATGTTATAGGGACTTCCTGGTGGTCCAGTGGTTAAGACTCCACCCTCCCAATGCAAGGGGCACCGGTTTGATCCCTGATTGGGGAACTAAGATCCCACAGGCTGCCTGGCATGGCCAAAAAAAAAAAAAAAAAAGATGTTATAATAAAGCAACCATAGAAAATAGATGGGAAGAGATTGTTGTTGTTATTTAGTCGCAAAGTCGTGTCCGACTCTTGCGACCCCGTGGACTGTAGCCCACCAGGCTCCTCTGTCATGGGATTCTCCAGGCAAGAATACTGGAGTGGGTTGCCACTTCCTACTCCTCCCCTGGGATCTTTCTGACCCAGGGATTGCAGCCAGGTTTCCTGCACTGCAGGCGGATTCTTTACCTCTGAGCCACCAGGGAAGCCCACATACATGAGGTAACATTGTCATCTGTCCTCAGTGTTATTACAATATTTTTTGAACATATTCCTTACATAGGGTGTTACAGCCCCATGACTTACATAAATACCTAGACGTTTGAACGGCTTAATCCTCTTCACCTATTTTACCTGGCACCACTCTGCCCTTGCTTCTGGCAACAACCACGCATTTGTTCTTCATATCCATGAATCTGTTTTCATTGTTTTTTGTTTTTGTTTCTTATATTCCGCATATAAATAGATCATGCAATATTTGTCTATGTCTGACTTCTTTCACCTAGCCTAATATCATCTAGATCCATCCATGTTGTTGCAAATGGCTAGAGTTTTCTTTATAATAAATCTGAGTGTAATAATTGGCTGAGTAATATTCCAGGTTGTGCGTGCGCGCGCGCGCGTGTGTGTGTGTGTGTGTGTGTGTGTGTGTGTATGTGGTGTAGAGATTAGCTGATGCCAACCTTTTCCAAAGTGGCTCATACCTATGACACTCTAGTCAGCATGGAACAAAAGTCTGCTATTTCCACATCCTCAACGCTTGATATTGACCAAATTTTAACTTTTTATCTTTCTGATGGGTGTGAAAAAAAAATAGATGGATAGAGAGGATGGACTGTTATTAATTGTAGTTTTCCTCTAATTTTCATTCTCCTCTCTTGGCCTTCATCTGCTTTTCCAGATGTTTCTTAGAAAGAAGCAATGATTTATAACTCATAGTGGAAACCATAGGGTTTGTGAGAAAAAGCTAGAGATAAAGACGATTGCATACAGTGTGTACTTTTAAGATTTCCTTTTTGTTCATGTTTCCGACTTAATTCTTAACTTTGCACCTATTACCACATACTAGCTCTTCTCTTCTCTTGCACAGAGATGGAAGAGCTTTGGAATCTTTAATAAAAATCTCAGTTTTTTGGTCAAATCTGTCTCCCGAGAATCAAATATAGTTTACTTTTCACCAAACATGCCTTCAACAAATTGCCATGTGAGAGGGAGAGGAAAGCAGAGAGCAAACAGATGTGCTCTTTCCCCTACTTTATGGCAAACATTATCTCTGTCAAAATCAAAGAAGAGTCCTTTATTCCACCAGCTAAACTTCTTATCCTAAGCTGGGGAACTGTTACCAAGTAAGGAACATCAATGGAGGGAAGAGAAAAATCACAGGATAAAATACATTTTTAGGTGTTCTTCTCTAAGCCGAGCTGCGGAGGGGAGCATTGGTACAGAGCACGGGGCACGGTTGCCTGATGGGATACACCCTGGGAGGTCAGCCTACTCTTGCCTAGACCTAGGCAACTGACTTTAGCAACTCGGTTGTCTCCTGTGAGCCTAAGCTCCCTTTGTTGTTGAACTGAGGGATCTCAAGTCTTTCTAGATCTAAAAATCTAGATTTTATGCTTTCATAATTTGATCTAGAATTCTTTGAATGGTCAATACTAAATGAGCATGTGTTGGGTGATCATTCGTGTCTCACTCTTTACAACACCGTGGACTGTATCCCTCCAGATTCTTCTGTCCATGGAATTTCCCAGGCAAGAATACTGGAGTGGGTTGCTATTTCCTACTCCAAGGGATCTTCCTGACCCAAGGATCGAACCTGTGTCCCTTGTGTTGCCTGCCTTGGCAGGGGGATTCTTTACCACTGTGCCACTCGGGAAGCCTGCTGCATGAGCGTAGTGAAAGTGGAGTGAAGTCGCTCAGTCGTGTCCGACTCTTTGCTACCCCGTGGACGGTAGCCTACCAGGTTCCACTGTCCACAAGATTTTCTAGGCAAGAATACTGGAGTGGGCTGCCACTTCCTTCTCCAGGGGATCTTCCCAACCCAGGGATCGAACCCGGGTCTCCTGCATTGCAGACGGATGCTTTACCATATGAGCCACCAGAGCATACAGGTAGATAAATCTATAGTTGAATGAATACTGTACCCAATACTTGGAGTAATGAGTAAATGTCATAAAAGAAGCAATCTCATGACTTTTCTGAGGCCTCTGGAGCTGTAACTGATTAGCATAGCATTTTTTAAACTTTTTATTTTATATTTGAGTACAGCCAATTAACAGTGTTGTGATAGTTTCAGGTGGAGAGCAAAGGGACTCAGCCATACATATGCATGTATCCATTAGCATGGCATTTTAAGTTAAGGTCTCAAAAAGAAAGAGCAAGTCTGTTAGTTTCAGTCAGTTCAGTTCAGTCGCTCAGTCATGTCTGACTCTTTGCAACCCCATGAATTGCAGCATGCTAGGCCTCCCTGTCCATCACCAACTCCCGGAGTTCACTCAGACTCATGTCCATCGAGTCAGTGATGCCATCCAGCCATCTCATCCTCTGTCGTCCCCTTCTCCTCCTGTCCCCAATCCCTCCCAGCATCAGAGTCTTTTCCGATGAGTCAACTCTTCGCATGAGGCGGCCAAAGTACTGGAGTTTCAGCTTCAGCCTCATTCCTTCCAAAGAAATCCCAGGGCTGATCTCCTTGCAGTCCAAGGGACTCTCAAGAGTCTTCTCCAACTTAGTTTGGTGACCCACAAAAAGATGAGCACAACAGACATTGATTTCCACACTTAGTTTGTAAAGCTGACTGCTGCTGCTGCTGCTGCTGCTGCTGCTGCTGTTGCTAAGTCGATTCGGTCATGTCCGACTCTGTGCGACCCCATAGACGGCAGCCCACTAGGCTCCCCCGTCCCTGGGATTCTCCAGGCAAGAACACTGGAGTGGGTTGCCATTTCCTTCTCCAGTGCATGAAAGTGAAAAGTGAAAGGGAAGTCAGTCGCTCAGTTGTGCCCGACTCTTAGCAACTCCATGGACTGCAGCCTACCAGGCTCCTCTGTCCATGGGATTTTCCAGGCAAGAGTACTGGAGTGGGTTGCCATTGCCTTCTCTAAAGCTAACTACCAGGTTCCAAATGAATAGAGGCTCAGTTGGCCATCGTGAAACTTTAAAATATATCCAGTGTTGACTGATAAGTTCTATTTGAACCAAATTTGATATGGTTACTTTTCTTTTCTGCCTGGGGTATAATTTATATACAGTGAAATGCATAGATTTTAAGAGAACAATTCAGTGAGTTTTGACAATTGCATACATACTTATATGCAACCTACACCCCTATTAAGATACAGAATATTCCCAACCCCACAAAAGATCCCTCATGGCCCCTCCCCGTCAGTCCCTACCCAAAGACAAAAACGGTTCTAATTTCTTTCTCCCTCTATCAGTTTTTCCAGTCCTAGAACTCTATCAGTGGACTCATACAACATATACCCTTTTGTGTCTGTCTTCTTTCACTCAGTAAATTGGTTTTGAGGGTCATCTATTGAGCTGGGTTTATCAGTAGTTTCTCACAGGTTGGATTCCCTGGAAAGAGACAATGATTAGCATGCAGGGCATTTATTAAGGAGGCCTCTTGGGATCTAAGGCTTTGGAAGGGAGGGAAAGAAACAGGATTGAGCAGAGAGGGGAGTGAAACTTCTGACAGCACTGCCACCAGCTCTGGCTGGGTCCCCTGGGGAGCTCTCGGTGTCAGCTGCCACGGGGAGAATTCTCGCCTGCCAGTGGGAGCTCTGGAGCTGTATGGCCTGTCAGAGTAATTTCAAGTTGCCCCCACTCCCATGTTAATCTGGCCTTGGCAGGGGCTGCTTCTCCAGGAAGAGATTGGTAAGGCTATTTGTTTCAGCCAAGAAAATATGCCCCTTCCCCAGGGGGGCTGACTGCTGAGGGCTGTCTTTCAGCAACAGCCCTAGCAGATGGAGAAGTAAGTCCTTCAATTCTGAGGGGAGTGGGCAGCACAGTGCTTTATGACTGAGTAGTATTCCACCAAAATGGACACACCAAATTATATTCATTCACTCCTGCTTCTGGTGATGGACAGTTGATCTGTTCCAACTTGGGGGTTATTATGAAGAAAGCTGCTATGGGCATTCTCAACAGTCTTTTTATGGATATATGTTTTCATTTGTGTTGGATAAATGCCTAGAAGTAGAACTTCTGTCTGATAGGATAGGTGCATGTTTAACATTATAGAAAATGCAAGGCCAGGTTTCCAAATTCCAAATTGTCATTTTATACTCCTACCACCAATGTATGAAAATCCCAGTTGTTATATATTCTTGCCAGCACTTGGTATGGTCGATCTTTTTAAATACATACAGAAAAAACTCGAAAAGTATCCTGATCACTTAGATGGAAATACCAGAAGGGATTTCTGCTTGAATTAGTCTAGACTAGACAGATTCTGAATTTATGATATACAGCAAGCACAATTTCATATATGTTTGTACAGCAAAAATCACATTTAACTTGCTGACTTCAAGCCCTTTGTTGTCTTGGTGATGTACTGCCATATCCAAATTTATTTCAAAATTAGTTTAAATTTTTGTGGTTCAGATTAAACTAAATGTGCACTTGAAGCTTAACCTGTAGTTGAACCTCCTTAGAGGTAAGGTTTCGCTCTGTTTTTTCCCAGGGGATGCAACTGATTTATTTTTCTTGATGTTTACTTCTTTCTATTTAAAAAAATATTCATTTATTTAAATTTTATTTATTTTTGACCGTGTTGGGTCTTCGTTGCTGTGTGGGCTTTCTCTCTAGTTGCGGAGAGCAGGGGCTATTCTCCAGTTGTGATGTTCAGGCTTCTCGTTGCGCTGGCTTCTTTTCCGGAGCACAGGCTCTAAGGCGTGCAGGCTTCGTAGCTGTGGATCAGGAACTCCAGAGTGCAGGCTCTGTAGTTGTGGTGCACAGGCTTAGTTGCCCTGTGGCATGTGGGTACTTCCCAGACAAGGGATCGAACTCATGTCTGCTGCATTGCAAGGCAGATTCTTAGCCACTGAGCCATCAGGGAAGCCCATGTTTACTTCTTTTTGTTTATCATTTATTTGGCCACCCTGGCTCTTTGTTGGGTCATGTGCGATCTTTGCTGCAGCATGCCAGCTTTCAGCTGTGGCAAGTGGGATCTAGTTCCCTGACCTGGGATTGGATCTGGGTCCCCTGCACTGGGAGTGCAGAGTTTTACCTGCTGGACCATGAAGAAAGTTCTTGGTAAGGTTCTCCTATACTAGAAAATGAATTATAGTATTCAGATTCTTTTTCCTAACAGCTTCCTTCAACAAAGTATATTTAGATATTATGACTTAATAGCTAAGTTTTACTGATCAGATACTATATGCAAGACAAGGCCATGTTCTAATCTCTTCACATGTGTTACACCACTTAATCCTTACACTTGATTCGGAAGTCAAGTGTATTATTATTATTATCTATTATTATTACCCCCATTTTTACCAATCCTTACACTTGATTCGGAAGTCAAGTGTATTATTATTATCATCTATTATTATTACCCCCATTTTTACCAAGGAAAAAAGGATAGGGAAAGATGGACCTGCTTCATTCAACAAATATTGATTGATTGCCACCAACTTGCAAAGAGATAAGGTGTTTAAAAAAAATCTTTTCCTTGTGGAGCTTACATTCCAATAGTAGGAAACAGATCGATAGATAGGAAATATGAGCAGTTTTACTCTACTTGGGCTTTCAGTCCATGTCTTCTATTTGGGATAGTAATGAGAAAGATAGAGTGTTAGGATGTACACTACCTACAGTGCACTCTGTTATTAAACTACTCTACATTACGTGACACAATAGGCATTGACAACTGAGTGTCTCAGAGTTGCAGATATGGGTCCAGATAATTGTTTGAGAGTTGAGAATGGATCACAGGTCACACTCTTTGGAACCTGAACTCATCCTTTGGGCTCTGACTGATTTAAGTGACCTCAAAGAATTGCTTCTGCAATTGAGAGATGCTTGGGAGGGGTGGGCAGTTTGGCTATGCCAGTATAATATTTTTGAATGAAATATGATCTCGGTTCATAAATGCTACATATTTTGCTATACAAGCTACATGTCTCCCCAGCTATTGTCTGTAGTCTTACTTTTCTGGCTCTGGCCCTCTCTGAAGTCATCAGAGGGGAGAGTGTAAGCTTAACCACTTGGCTCTCTTCCTCTGCTGCCTCTCCTTCCTATTCCAGGCTACATTTCTCCCTCAAAGCTGATGAAACTTCATCTACCCTACTTCTTCCAGTCCTCCATTTGGACTGAGTAGATCTTCTTTTTAAGTAAGCCATGTTCCCACCTGTGTTTGTTACGTATTGCTGGAGAACAATGCTACCACAAACGGAGCAGCTTAAAACAACATATGTTGTATCTCTGTTGCTATGTGTCAGCAGTTAGGGCACAGCTTCGTGGAGTCCTTTGCTTAGAGTCTCGGCATGTCACAAAGGTGCAATCAGGGTCTCAGCCGGGAGCTGTGATCTCACTAAGGCTTCACTGGGGAAGGCTATATTCCCAGGCTCACGTGGCTGCTGGCAGCATTCCATTCCCTGCAGAATGCCAGAGCGGGGGGCCTCAATTTCTTGCTGGCCGTCAGCCGGAGGTTGCCCTCTGCTCCTTGCCTCATGGCCCCCTCCAGGTGGTGATTCACAGGTGCTTCTTCAAAGCCAGGAAGAGCATGAGTATCTTCCAGCAAGACAGGTGTTTCAATCTTACACAACATAATCACACATGCAATACACACACACACACACACACACACACACACACACTCACACTCACACTCACACTCACATACATCATCCCCAGAGTCGATTGGTTGAAAGAAAGTCACAGATCCATCTGCCCTCAAGAGAAGGGACTTCCATGACAGTGTGACTATCAGCGGGCCACCTTAGCCTTTCTACTGCATCCTCAATATTAAGAAACACTTCTTGTGTTACTTCAGTCAAACGTTTTTTCTCTGCAAAAGCAGAGTAAGCTAGACATCTCCATCCAGTTTGTTCATCTGTATACAATGATCTGTAAGTTAATGAACATTCCTGTTTGGTTTTAGCACTGCTATATCTCAACCAAATACTGAATTTTTAATAAGACATAGGCCTGTAATCTCAGATGAGAAACTGAACAAAGCTTTAAGTAGGGCTCTTGAAAACATAATGTATGTATTTAGTAGATGCATTTTAATGTAATTATGACAATATTCTGATTCTGTGTTTTCTGAATCGCTGAACCAGAAACCCTAAGTGATCCTCTGTAAATGGTATTCTACTGACACTATTGCTTATTGCTGGACCTGACAGGAAGCCCACTGTTATGAGTCCCCAGTTTTCTTTTTGTGTTTCTCCTGGCAGCCATAGATCTAAATGGTGCATTGATGCAGATCAGATTCATTCATTCATTCATTTGCATATAAAGTACATACTTCCTGAGCACTTACCCATGTTCTGGCCCTGTGCTGATGTTATAATGGTAAACCAGACATGGCCTCCAGGTGACATTCAGTTCAGTGCAAGAGACAGATGAGGAGACAGCCTTGAAGTAAATACCATGAGGGCAGGTTGCTATGGAAATACACAGATTTAGGTCCCAGAGGATTTGACATCTAAGCCAATGTATCTCTTAGATCATAAAATATAGGAGAATTGGAGGCAAGATATTGAGAATTAACCAACCAAAGTAGACATAGAAAACTGAAGGAACGATGAGTCCTCCAGTTAGTAATAAAAGAGGGAGATGAACAGAGGTTTGAGAACCAAAAAGTATCAGTCACTGAGTCATGTTCATCTCTTTGCAACCCCATGAACTATAGCCCGCCAAGCTCCTCTGTCCATGGGATTTTCCAGGCAAGAATACTGGAATGGGTAGCCATTCCCTTCTCCAGGGGATCTTCCTGACCCAGGGATTGAACCTGGTCTCCTGCATTGCAGGCAGATTCTTTACCCTCTGAGAACCAAGCCTTGACATAAACCTAGACAGAAGATGGGAAGAAAATAAGCCATGAATATTTAGTAAGTGCACTTTTGCCAGGCTATAATGAAAGTCTCATTCTTCACATGGTACTAATTATTTGCAGAATAAGGTACTAGATATTTCTACATTGACACAAATAATGGACTACAACTAAATACTCACATGTTCTTGCATAAAATGAAAATTTTATTACCCTAGATGCAATAGGGTAATATTTATCTCAGAAACAAAGCAAAACTTATCATCCTAAAATCACAGACTCAAGTGAGAAATGTATGTTAGTGTTGAGTATTTTATTGATAAATGTAACTGAGTATTGTAGTCAGCATTGGTTCACAGAAACAAATCACTAGATGTATAATTGGCTCACAAAACAGTACGGTATATACACCTATAAAGAAGACATAAAAATCTGTAGAGATGGTGAAATCTTTGGAGCTTTATGTGGGTTTTGGAATATTTATAGCAAAGCAAAACCCACAGCACTTTCTCCTGCTAAATAAATCAAGAGAGACAGAGAATAACAATATTCTTTTAAAGTATAACAATAAATCGTTCAGGTAAATATTCCTTTGTATTGTATATTGGGCCTCTTTCTCTCTGGTAAAGACTTCCCTTGTGCATTCTCATAATTGAAAGCCCTCTGCTTAAGGAAGTTGGGGAATGAAAACCCTTCAGTGTCAGAGCCTCATTGCTTTGGAGAGTGGTATATAGATTTTATATGGCAATATTCCAAGCCCATTTTGTATATCTACTTCTTAATTGTGTGATTATATGATTTCTCCCTGAATAAATCTTGTTTTGATGAAAGATTAAATCTAAACACCTGCAAGTTGCCTCATCCCCCTTCTTGGCTTCCATCTTTATCACCTGTTTGAAGAATGTGTCAGCTTTCCTTAGTTGAGAAGTAATTTGCAGTTACTGAAATCCATTTTATATTCTAATGCTTCATTATTTACAACTTTCCATAGAGGGCTGTTTTACCTGGAAGCATCTTAGGTTTAGATTTAAGTTCTAATAAAACTAAATATGTTTTCAGAAACCAATCTTATAGCCTTTTCTTATTCTGTTTTAAAATACCAGACGCATAAAAGTAAAGAACAGTTGAAGTTAAGCTTGTTAAATATAAGAAACTACTTATTTGTAATTCCCTTAAGATGTCATTTGGAGTTTTAAAGATACCACTGTACTACAAATAACAAATACTACAGAGAGATATTTACTCTAAAGAAAACAAAAATAAGCAGGAGATTGGAGTTCTTCATCTGTTTTTAGTTATAGAATGCTGTGTTATTTAATAATGGAAGAAGTGGTTAAAAAATACTAAATATGCATCTGTGTTTTCCCCAGGATGCAGAATAGTAAGTTTTAAATTCACCTTTCTACTAGTGATGTTTCTGTTCTTGGAATTACTCAGATAGTTGTTTTTCATCTTGAATTTTCTTTACCTGCATTTCACTTACTTTTATTCATTGAAAAATACAGAACATTCTCTTATTAAGAGAATTAACCTTATTTACATGGGTGAATGAAGGTTCTGTATCAGTCAGTTCAGTTCAGTTGCTCAGTCGTGTCCAACTCTTTGCAACCCCATGGACTGTAGAAGATTCTGTATATATCAAAGCAAATTTCTTGAATTTTAGTTCTTTCATTTGCAACCTTTTTTTTTTTTAATATTTTCCTTTCTTTGTTCTTTTTCTTTTTTCTTTCCTTTTTTAGCTTAATCAGTTTAATACTTACCTATTTACTTATGTATTACTTCTCTCTGAATAAACTTCTGTTTTTAAAAATGCATTTAAGACTTTAAATATACCTCTGATTACCACATTACCACCATCTCTCATAATCTGTAATGCTTTCATTTCTTGTTCTTCACACATTATGTTACAATTTGATTTCCTTGTGTTACTTAGGAGTGCCTTTTTGTTTATTTGTTTTCAAAAAAGTATGGGAGGGTTGTTTCTTGACCACTGAGAATCCTGGGAAAACCCTTTTTATCATATTACTTTATGTTAAAATCTCACCATATTATTGTGGATTTGTCTGTTTATACTTCTAATTCTGTTGTTGTTCAGTCGCTAAGTCGTGTCTGATTCTTTGCAATCCATGGACTGCAGCACTTCACTGTCTCCCTAAGTTTGCTCAAATTGGTGTCCACTAAGTCAGTGATGCCATCCAACCATCCCATCATCTGCTGTCCCTTTCTCCTGCTGCCCTCAATCTTTCCTAGCATCAGGATCTTTTCCAACGAGTCGGCTCTTTGCATCAGGTAGCTAAAGTATGGAGCTTCAGCTTCAGCATCAGTCCTTCCAGTGAATATTCAAGGTTGATTTCCTTTAGGATTCACTGCTTTGATTTCCTTTCTGTCCAAGTGTCTTCTCCAGCACCACAGTTCAAAAGCATCAATTCTTTGGTGCTCAGCTTTCTTTGTGGTCCAACTCTCACATCCATACATGACTACTGGAAACACCATCGCTTTGACTATACAGACCTTTGTTGGCAAAATGATGTCTCTGCTTTTTAATACACTGTCTTGGTTTATCATAGCTTTTCTGCCAAAGAGTAAGTGTCTTTTATTTTCATGGCTGCCATCACCATCTGCAGTGATTTTGAAGCCCAAGAAAATAAAATCTGCCACTGTTTCCACTTTTTCCCCATCTATTTGCCATGAAGAGATGGGACTGGATGCCATGATCTTAATTTTTTGAATGCTGAGTTTTAAGCCAGCTTTTTCACTCTCCACTAATTATAATCTTAACTAATTCTTACTCATCTTAACTTGTTAATGTAAGTATTAGGTAATAATCTTAACTAATTCTGTTTTTGTTTTTTGTATTTTAAGATTCTGATGCTAGGGGCATACTAGCTGATAATTTGCACATCTGTTTCTTGTTAAGTTACTTTTTATTGTTATATAATCAGTACCTTTATGCAATTTATTGTTTTTGCACGCATGTGTGCATGCTCAGTCATGTCCAGCTCTTTGCAACCCCATGGACTGTACCCCACAGGCAGTCTCCTCTGCTTGCCGAATTTTCCAAGTAAGAATACTGGAGTGGGTTGCCATTTCATCCTCCAGGGGATCTTCCCGATTCAGGGATCGAACTTGCATCTCCTGTGTCTCCTGCATTGGCAGATGGATTCTTTACCACTGGGAATAAATAAATAAATGGGATAATTTATAATAAATAAATAATAAATGGGATAATACATAAATAAATGGGAATCCCATTTATTATTTTTTATTGTTTTTACTTCAGCTTTAATTCATCTATTATTAATATTGAAATAGCAAATTTCCCTTAGTAAGTATTTGCTTAAGGATGTATTTTTCATGCTTTTATTTTCAGCTTTTGCTGTTTGGGATGTATCTTGTAAAATGGGCAGACAGAGGCATGTATTATATTTCTGCTCCCTCCAATTTTTTACTGTCATTAGATATGAATATTCCTTTCACATTTTTTGCAATTACTGTTTTGGACTTAATTTGACATCTTAATTTGTGTTATCTCTTTTAGCCAGCTCTTTTTCAAATTTTCCCTCATTTTCTTTTTTCATTATTGGATTAGTGAAACATTTTTTATTCCCCTTCCTTTTATTTACTGATTTGGAAACTTACTATTATATTTTTTTTATTATTTGAAATAGCACATTTTTCTGACAAACTCAAGAAGTATTTAGTTTGTCTATCCTCCTAACATCAAAATTAGGACCTCAACATATGTTAAAATTCACTGACTACCTCTCCATTTTGCACAACCAATAGTTTATTAAATTCACCATAATTTTATCAGTTTCTATGCTCAGTGTTGTTTCTTTTTTTTAATTGTTTTTTATTTTTTAATTTTTTAATTTTTTATTTTTTTGGATTCTAAGGGGATTATTTTATTTATTTATTTATTTTTAATTTTATTTTATTTTTAAACTTTACATAATTGTATTAGTTTTGCCAAATATCAAAATGAATCCACCACAGTGTTGTTTCTTGTCCACCTCTTTTGAGAACCCATGGACTATACAGTCCATGGAATTCTCCAGACCAGAATAGTGGAGTGGGTTGACATTTCCTTCTCCAGGGTATCTTCCCAACACCAAGATCGAACCCAGGTCTCCTGCATTGCAGGTGGATTCTTTACCAGCTGAGCCACCAGGGAAGCCCAAGAATACTGGAGTGGGTATCCTATCCCTTCTCCAGGGGACCTTCCTGACCCAGGGATCAAACCGGAGTCTCCTGCATTGTGGATAGATTCTCTACCAGCTGAGCTACAAGGGAAGCTCTGTATCCCACTCTTAAGCTGAACTCTTTTTCTTTCTTGCTGAGAAATTTTCTATAGATGTACCTTTAGTGATTAACCACTTTCAGTGAGTGAGTTTTTGATTTGATGAATAATTATTTATCTGGGTATGGAATTCTAAGGTATGTCCCTATAACACCAAGAATATATGATTCTATTGTCATCTTGGTTTAATTTGATTTCTTGGAGTGGCATCTGACTTCTCTACCCAGTACTTTCTCTTTATTCTTAATACTCAATGTCCTACGATATATCCAAGTATAGGTTGGTTTTTCCCCTTGGAAAAAATTATTTTCATTCTGTACTTAGATGTCTAATTGAACATTTCAAATTTGAGCTTCTAATTTTTTATGCCAAACCCACTTCACTCACTGTTGTCTCAGACTTAATTAAGGACAACTCAGTCCTTCCAAGTGCTCAGACAAAATTTTGAAGTCATCCTTGCTTCATCTCTTTTCTCCCATACTCCACATTCAATCTATGAAGAAATTTGGCTCTACCTTAAAAATGTATCCAGAATCCAGGTACATTTCACTTTCCCACTGCTGCCAACCTGGTCTAAGCCCCTGTCATATCTTGCCTTGTGTATTCTTGTAGTTTCTCCTTGTCTCTCTGCTTCCCACCTCGTCTCTTCTATCCTCTGCTCAGAAGCAACAGTGATTTTAAAATAAAAGATAGATTATGCCATTCCTTTGCTCAAAATTGTCATTGCTTCCCCATCTCACTTATAGTAAAAACCAAAGTCTTTATGGTCAGTTACAAGGTCTTACATGGCTTATAACCCCCTTCCCATCTCCCCTTAACTTACTGTCCTCCAGTCACATTGGCCCCTTAGTGTTTCTCACAGCATGCTCTCATCTTTATATGAAGTGGTCTTTTTGCTTAGGATGTGCTTTTTCCAGATAACCACATGGCTAACTCCATCATGTCTTTTGAATCTGTATTCAATGATTGCCTTTTCAGTGAGGACTACTTTAACTATGACATACTAATCCATCTCTCTTACCCTTCCCTGTTTATTTCATAGCACTTTTCATTTTCTAAATTGCTATAAATTTTGTGGATTATGTTCATTGCTTATTTTCTGTCCTTTCATAAAAATATAAGTTCTCTGAGTGCATACATTTAAACTTTTTGTTTTAATTCTATATCTCAAATACCTAGAACAGAACTTGGTACAAAGAAGATGCATAATAAATATTTGTTAGATGACTGAAATATGTGTGCATGCATGCTAAGTTGCTTCAGTCATATCCAACTCTTTGTTACCCTATGGACTGTAGCCCGTGAGGATCCTTTGTCCCTGGAATTCTCCAGGCAAAATTACTGGAGTGGGTTACCATGCTCTCCTCCAGGGGATCCTCCTGACCCAGGGATTGAACCCAAGTCTCTTGTGTCTCCTGCATGGGCAGATGGGTTCTTTACCACTAGCACCAACTGGGAAGCCCAACTGATATATGTATATACATATGATATGATATATATATATATATTTATATTTATCTTCTGTATTTTTACAGAATAGAAATATAGTGAAATATAGTTACAACCCAAATGCTCATTAACTGGTAAATAGATAATCAAAGCTTTGATAGAGCCATACAGTGGAGCTTGACTCAGAACAAAATACTGATACAGACTACAACATGGAAGAATATCAAAACATTATGTGAAAAAAAAACAGATATAGAAAATGTCATATGCTGTTATTCCATTTATATGAAATTTTCAAGAGTCTAAACTATGAAGATGAAAAGCCTGTCAGTAGTTGCCTGATGCCAGCGGGTGGGACTGGGATTAACTCCAAGAGGTGATGGAACTCTTTAGGGTTCTCAAAATTTTCTAAAATCTGACTATGGTAGTGATTGCACTGTGCTGCTGCTGCTGCTGCTAAGTCACTTCAGTCGTGTCCGACTCTGTGCGACCCCATAGACGGCAGCCCACCAGGCTCCCCCGTCCCTGGGATTCTCCAGGCAAGAACACTGGAGTGGGTTGCCATTTCCTTCTCCAATGCAGGAAAGTGAAAAGTGAAAGTGAAGTCACTCAGTCATGTCTGACCCTCAGCGACCCCATGGACTGCAGCTTTCCAGACTCCTCCATCCATGGGATTTTCCAGGCAAGAATACTGGAGTGGGGTGCCATTGCCTTCTCTGATTGCACTATATATTAACTAAAACACATTGTTTACTTAAAATGGGTAGAATTTAGAATATGTAAATTATTCCTCAAAAGCTATAAGCAATAAAAAAATACAATTAATATTAACTGCATACAATCAGAATTTAATTAGGAAGCACTTGACAATCTTTAGCTCATCTTCAGAATAAGTTGCTGACTCTGTATTGGGAAGATGTGGATTTAGCAGTTCATAAAGTTCAGAGCCTTCTCTGTAGCCATGCAGTGTTGGTGGAACACACCTCTATCACAGTACTCACTGTTATAGTCATTTACTTGTAAGACCCAACACCCACCCTCTACCATATACATATATATATATATATATATATATATATATATATATATATATATATAACTCCAGGTACGGTCTGATCTTGAACAGGTATGGTCTACCTTGAACTCTAGGGTATGGTCTGTCCCTCACTTATCCTCATGTTCTATGCCCTAGAGGTGTGAGACCCATGGGAGATCCTGAGATAATTCTAGCTAAAGGACTAGATGATTATGAGTAGAATAGCATATAAAAGGAAATTTACCAGTCAGTGACAGAAATTGATATTGTCTCGCTATGCAGTCCATATAATATTACCAAAATTATACACTTATTCCTAGCTGTGTTTTTTTCATCCATGCTTCAAGCTGCTATAATTGAAGAAATCACATAAATGCTTATTCTTTGATTTATCATGCGTGTATTGAGTGCCCTCTATGTGCCACACACTTTGTTAGGTTCTAAGGATGGATATGATAGTTAATAAAACAATGATTTGGAACTTATTTTAAACAATTACTTTCTTTAAATTGGGCAGTAATTATTAAAGATGTCTTGAGGGAATGTTCTCTATAGATTTTGGTTAGTAACTTAAAGATTATTAATTTTATACAGTTGTCAGAGTTTTAAATGCTGTGGATAAGTATTTTGTTTTTCTTATAAAACGCAGGGCAGCAAACTACGCTCTTTCTCCGGGGGTGAGGGAAAGTTTCTGGAAAAGGAAATTCCAGCACCACCCCTCGAGGTATTTATTTTCCAGAGTAAATCTTCCAGCCATCCAGCTCAATCACTAAGTAAGCACACATGTGACACACCACGCCCTCTGCAGAGACTCACTCAGGGCAAAACAGAGTAGGTATTTTGTTAATCCTTTTAGCCTGAACAAGCAGTAGAAGAAAAACTCAGGAAATAAATCATATAAAAATATGAGAACAATAGGAAAGAAAAGCCTGTCTTACAGGTTTGTTTCCTGTTCTGTCTAATACTTCTGGAATGTGGTTTTCTCTCCTATTGATGCTGAATATAACTAGAATGTCTAAAGTTGTCATTCTTTTCTTAGCCAGAGTTCTCCTTTGTCTGTGTATATTATTACCCTGTTAAAACTAAAATCTCTCAGAATTGTCCAAACAAAAGTTATAGGAAGCATTTGGTGACAATTGCTATAGAGTAACATTTTTAAAAAAGTAAACACAGGTTGCATACACAGAATTTCAACTGAAATTATAACATTCTATTTGCTTCTTAGCAGTTATGTGTTTCTAAGTAAGCTGACTTTCACAAAATGTAGCCAAGTTTTGGAGTAACACAAAGTTTTTTAAAACTGGAAGATATTCTAGTAAAAACCTACCTTAATGCTTAAAAACTTTTGCACACCAGTGTTTAGTTTCTGAGTTATATACTTTTTTTACAGGATTATTAGAACCTCTTGTGTTAAAAATAGCTGTCTGACTTTAAAAATTGCCCTTTGGCACCTCCATCAGAGAAAGGGAGAAAAGACAGTTTTCCATTCTTTAATAAATCTGATAATGGTAGGTAGGAAGAAAGTAAATGACTACACTGATCCTTTCAGATGATCTGTGAACGTCTGTTGTTTCTTCTGACCATTGTATCTAGAAAACAAACTACATTACATGCTCAGTCATGTTCAACTCACTGTGACCTCATGGACTATGGCCCTCCAGGCTCCTCTGTCCATGGGATTCTCCAGGCAAAAATACTGGAGTGGATTGCCATTTCCTCCTCCAGGGGATCTTCCCAACCCAGGGATCCAACCCGGGTCTCTGACATCTCCGGCATTGGCAGGAGGATTCTTTAGCACCGCACCACCTTCCTAAGTTTTCATTACTACATTTCATTTCCTTCCCACTAGGAGAAGGTTTTCTGTGTCTGTAATTCCCATTACTCAGGCAAATGTCGGTCATTCAGTAGATCTTCATGGCCAAGTTCAGGAATGTTTTGATGTGCTCAGTTGTGTCCGACTCTTTGCCACCCCTGTGGACTGTGGCCCGCCAGGCTCCTCTGTCCATGGGATTCTCCAGGCAAGAGCACTGGAGTGGGTTGCCATTTCCTTCTCCAAGTCCAGAAATAAGTGTAACCAGTTAGGAGAGCTTCACCTACTTGTACATGGCCACCACCAACCACTATTCTTCCTGAAGCACCACTGCTCTGATCAACTGTCTCATCTTCTGAGCTCTGCCTAACCCTTTCCCCAGCCCTGCACCCCTGCCCACCTGCTGGCACCTCAAAATGGGGTCCTAGCAGACATCATCTGGGAGAGAAGACACCTACGATGAGTTCTCATGGCACGTGTGCTTTGAGGGCAGATCTCACTCTTTCTCCTGCTCCAAGCTAGATGTGGCCACTAGAAAAGCCTGTCAGTGACCTAAGTTACAGTATTTGGTAATAATGACTGTACTTATTGTAAACTGTCTCTCTGGCCACCAAATTGTATGTCTACAATTTGGACTTTGACCTAGTAGGAAAGGACTTTTCCACAGATTGCTAAAGTTTAAGTTTATGTCTGCTTTTAACTTTTACCTAATGTAATGAGTGACTTCCACCCATGAAAAGTGCAAGTGTCACTTGGGTACCCCAGGTGGATGAACTTAATAACCCCTACCTTGGACAAGCCAGTGGAATCTGTCTTATAGGGGAGAATGCTTGAAAACCTCAAGAAGAGCAACCTCTGTCAAAAGGCAAACAAGTTTCAGGGAGAAAATTCTCTCTAATCTACCCAATTTAATTTCTTTCTGAAAGTAAAGAAAAAAAAAATCACAGAAGATCTTTCAGGGGTTGAAAAATATTTAGACTGTATTGTGGAAAAAATCAGTAGATGCTGTCAGTCTATATTTTCAGGAAGGTTTAACATACACTGTTCCACACAGTCAGTCATGATATAATTTGATGACCGCATACTATGAAAGATGAAATAGTGCTATGCTGAAGACAGCTCATATAGGCCAGTTGTTACATTTCCAGAAATTTGGCAAACAAGGTGATATAGTCTTGTAAGCCAGTTGCCCACTCATTGAATTGGTCATTATAGGAATATTTATATCATAGAAAAACAGCAAACCAATTGTTGAGCATTTACCAGGATATCACTGGATAAAAAATTGGTTTAGAAATATAGACTGAAGAGCAGGACCAATGGGATAAATGCTGAAGATTTATGAACAGATAGTTTCCTCTGAGTTAGATGTTGGCACTAATTTTCTTTAGCACTTTTATAAATTCTCTGGAAAGAGGTAACACACAGAGAAATGTCCCTTTTTTTTTCAGATGACATTAAACATTTGCACAGTTAAGCTATAAATTCAAGGAAATAACACCCAGAGCTCTTAGTAAAATCGTGAGTTGGCTCAATAATAGCAGATGAGCTGTAATAAAACAAGAAAAAGGCAATTGGGGGAAGATTGTCTTAACATACTCTTGTTAGATGATAGATTCTAACCTTTATATTTTGACCTATAAATGAAATTTAGGGATTTCTGTAGACTTCTTCTATGTTCACAAATATAATTTGTTAGTTGTGATAAAAAGGATGTTAAAACACCATGCCTCATCGGAAGCACTGGAAACAGAATAAACTGTCCCACCCTTATAAAGAAATCTTAATGCACACTTCCTGCAGTTTTGGTTGACATGCTTCAAGGATAATGTAATGGAACTGGAAAAATTTCAGAGGAAAGTGTGTAACCCAATCGAGGGATTATAAGAATCCCAGATGAGGCTAAGATTATATTAACTAGCAAATCATGAAAGGTTTTGAATAAAGTAAATATAGATGGATTTAGCAAATCCTGAAAGACCAGAGCTATAGTGTACCCCTTTGATGTCTGAAATACAAATTTGGAGAAGAAATAAAAGGAAACACATTATTGTTTCTCAAGGAGGAGTAATGATAGCAAAAATAACATTGTACCTCAAAGTTTAGCTTTTGTCAATTTCAAAGAAAATCATTATATTTACATATAATGTAAATGTACCAAACAGATAGAGCCAACTCATTGGAGAAGACCCTGATACTGGGAAAGACTGAAAGTGAAGGAGAAGCGGGTGGCAGAGGATGAAATGGTTAGATAGCATCACCAACTCGATGGACATGAATCTGAGATAGTGAAGGACAGGGGAGCCTGGCGTGCTGCAGCCCATGGTGTCGAAAAGAATCTGACAGTACTTAGTGACTGAACAACAACAACATATTCTAATATGCAAAATTTACTGTATATTGCCTCTGATCAGTGACCTCCCCTCAGTTAGGCTCTGTCGATAGAAAAAGGAGTGAGAAGCTTCCTCTTCTCAACCTAGAGTGAGACAACACACAATCTGCCTTTTTATGGTTGTTGTTTTAAGGCGATTTAAAGGAAGAAACAGAAGAGCCGTTATAATTGTTTTCTCTCACTGCGGAACCCTCAAGGTAGAATGTGTTCCCAAAGCACACCAGTTTTCCACTTTATAAGGAAATTTAGTTGGGATTAATTTCATTGTCCTAATTAGAGCTCACAGTTTGGTTAATCCTCAAATTCATTGAAAAAAAAAAAAAAATCAGGGTTTCTTTATGGCACTGATCCGCCAGCTCTGCAGTGGCAGCTCGGATGGATTGAGGTCTCTATGGCTTTGGTGACCCTACTTAAGCATTCCCACCCGCCTCTCCTGGCTCTGCTCCCAGCCTGGCTACCACTGCAGCCCCCCTCACCTGCCCTCGGGGTTTGGGGAGAAGGCAGTACCTCTAGGCTAGGTGTTTTTGCTCAGAAAAGATGTCAGGCTTCCTGGGGCGTCAGGCTTTGAGCTCTACCAAGGTCCAGCTGGCCTGGCACCGGGTCTGCCTCTGTAAAGGCTGTGTTTGTGTTAATCGCTCAGTCGTGTGCGACTCTTTGTGACCCCATGGACTGTAGCCTGCCAGGCTTCTCTGTCCATGGGATTCTCCGGGCAAGAATACTGGAGTGGGTTGCATTCCCTTCTCCAGGGGATCTTTCCAACCCAGGAATCAGACCCGAGTCTCCTGCATCGCAGGCAGATTCTTTACCTTCTGAGCCACCAAGGAAGCCCCTGGAAGGACTAGGGAACAATTTTGTTATTGTGTCAACTTTACTCAAGTTAACTCACTTGAGAAACTAACCATTTTTTACTTTGTCTAGGTGATGACTGTGTAGGAGAGTGCACTGTAGTGCTCCCAAAGTGCCTTTTTTTCTCTGATATAAATGTGTTTATAAGGACCTGGTCCAGTGATTCTTGGATGTGTTTGCTGCATCGAGATGTTAGGGACTGGGTTTGTATCTAGTGGGGATACAGTCTGAAAATGGGTCCCCTTCTGTGAAGATGGGAAAGGAGCTCAAAGTGGAGATCTGAGCAGTGGGGTTAAGCCAAACCCCCGAAGTGACCCTTTCACCCAACTTCTCTCAGGTTCTTAGGAGGATGTTTTTCAAGGCCCAGTGCTCCAAGCCTGGTCTCATCTGAGTCCCTGGCAGGTTCATGTGTGAACCACATTAGACCCCGGTGACCTGAAGACTCTGTGTAATTGTTTTATGTGTACACGTGAATACATAAATGCCAGCATTTTAAATAATTTGAAAATGTCTTTGTAGCCATTCAAAAGAAATATCAAGGTTTCTTAAGAGTGAATTAGGAAAAAGGAAGTAGATAATTGATCATACTATTCTAGGGAAAGAGGTTTCCCCACAATAGAGGGTGGGCTATTTGGGTATGAAAAAAATAGGGCAATTTATTTAAATGGTGAGACAGACAAGCAAACATCTTTCAAAAAACAAAACTAGGCTCTATGTGATCTTAATAATACAAACTTCAGGAAAAAATTTGCATGTGTAAAGCATTAATAATTTATTATTTTATAAAATAGATATACTATACAGATTTATTTTGAAAAAAAATTTATTGGCATATAGTTGGTTGACAAAGTTGTGTTAGTTTCTGCTGAACAGCAAAGTGAATCAATTATACACATCCATATGTCCCCTTTTTTTAAGATTCTTTCCCCATATAGGTCATTACAGAATATTAATTGTGCTATACAGTAGGTTCTTCTTAGTTATCTATTTTATATATGGCACTGTATATATGTCAGTCCCAATATTCCAATTTATCTTTCTCTTTCCCACTCCCTCTCCCTTCCTCCCAGCAATAATTTTTTTTGATTCCACATATAATCGATATCATGTGATATTTGTCTTTCTCTGACTTATTTCACTCAGTATGACAATCTCTTAACTCATCCATGTTGCTGCAAATGGCATTATTTTGCTGTTTATTATGGTTGAGCAATATTCTATTGTATATGTCTGCCACATCTTCTTTATGCATTTCTCTCTTAATGGACATTGAGATAACTTCCGTGTCTTGGCTACTGTAAATAGTGCTGCAGTGAATATTAGGGTGCATGGATCATTTCAAATTATGGTTTTTTCTGGATATATGCCCAGGAGTGGATTGCAGGATCATATGGTAGCTCTATTTTTAGTTTTTTAAGGAACCTCCATACTGTTCTCCATAATGACTATACCAATTTACATTCCCCCATCAACATTGCAGGACAGTTCTCTTTTCTCCATACCCTCTCTAGCACTTATTATGTGTATATTTTTTAATGATGGCTGATTTGACCTGTGTGAGGTGATAGCTCATTGTAGTTTTGATTTGCATTTCTCTAATAATTATATACTATATAGATGTTTAATAGTTCACAGTCGACTGCCTGAGATAACCTAAAATGTGAAAGCTGTGGCAAGTGACCTAAATATAGTTTTTAATAAAATACACTTTTAAGGGAAGGGGAGGGATAAATTGGGAGATTGGGATTGACATATTCACACTACTGTGTATAAAAGAGATAACCTAATGGGGACCTACTGTATAGCACAGGGACCTGTACTCAATACTCTATAACGACCCATATGGGAAAAGAGTGAGTATGTGTGTATGTATAACTGATTCACTTTGCTGTACAGCAGAAACTCACACAACATTGTAAATCAACTATACTTCAATAAAAATCAGTTAAAAATTAAAATATACGCTTTTTTTTGGAATCCCCTCCTGGTCCAGTGGTTAGGGCTTGGCACTCTCACTGCCGGGGTCCAAGATTTTATCTGTAGTAGAGGAGCTAAAATCCCATAAGCCTCGTAGCCCAGCCCCCTCAAAAAAAAAAAAATACACTTCAAAAACTTTTTAATGAAATATATAGGTTCATTGCTAAGTCTAAGTCGCTTCAGTCGTGTCCGACTCTGTGAGACCCCATAGAAGGCAGCCCACCACGCTGCCCGGTCCCTGGGATTCTCCAAGCAAGAACACTGGAGTGGGTTGCCATTTCCTTCTCCAATACATGAAAGTGAAAAGTGAAAGTGAAGTGGCTCAGTCCTGTCCGACTCTTTGCGACCTCATGGACTACAGACTACCAGGCTCCTCCGTCCATGGGATTTTCCAGGCAAGAGTACTGGAGTGGGGTGCCAGTGCCTTCTCCATACAGGTTCATAAAAATGTACAAATCATAATATAGGGTTCAACGAATTTCCATAAAGTGAATCACATTTCTGTAACCAACACCCTAATGCCATATCTATCTCTACCTAGCGATCTATATAGATGGAGATAGACATGGCATCTAGAGTTCTCATCAATCTTAAATACCAGGAGTATTTACTTGTATTCATATTTTTAAGAAGTTAGAGGTTAAGATTTAATTACAGTAGTATTGAGTTCAACTATTATGGACTTTTAGCTTCTAAAATAAATTACTGTGGTCTTCACCTTTTGGACATTTTAAACACACAGTTTCATAGTCTCACAGTGATTCTTTTGAATATAGGAGAGGTGAGCATCGCAGAGTTTAGATGGTAGAGAGCAAAGTGTATCCTTTGTTGATCTGACACATAGACCCATCATTCAGATTTACTGTTCAACCTGATTGAGGCCACTAATACTGCAAAATTCTATTTGTTAAAAGGAAGATTTTAAAATGAGACAAAAATGCACACATAACAGGAATGAGAGGAAGGAACTAACTTTCTAGAAACAAATTTTCTTAAATTAAGTACCGTGACTAAGTACTTTAATTCCTTTTCTTCCAGCCCTAAAGGATCATTTGCCAGTGAACCTTTTAAGTTTAATGGGGAGTCGCCCGAACTCTCTGCTATTGGGGGGTGGGGGGGTTGCGGGGCTCACAGCCCCCGCAGGCGCGGCCGGACCAGCCCGAGCCTCTCCCCTGCCCACTTCCTCGCCCCCCTCATTCCACCGCCCCCGTCGCCCACTCCCCCTCTCTCCTCCCCCGTGACCCTTGACCCCAGCTAATCTGCATAGAGGAATGACAGGCATCCGCTGGGCAGGATCCGCCGCGCCCGCTACGGCCGGCGGGACTGGGAGACCCGCGAAGGGGAGAAGGTGAGGGGACTCGGCGGGCACCTCCGCAACGACTGGGAAATGAACGCTTGGAACTCTGTCTGCGAGCGGACCCATGATCCAAGGACCGAAAGAGCCGCGTGATCGCCGGAGCTGGCCCTGCGACCCGAGACATGGGCCAGACCTCGGTCTCCACGCTGTCCCCGCAGCCCAGCAGCGGTGAGTCCGGGGCGCGCGCGATGCGCTCCCGCCGTGCGGCGCGGGACCGGCTCGGGGCAGCGGGGGCGGCCGAGGGCTCCGCGGCGAGCCGGGCTCTGCCCGCACCGGCCGAGTCCCTCCGAGAAACCCGAGAGGTAGCGCTCCCCCAAACTCTTTGTCGTGGAAAAGTGGAATGCCTTTTGGGATACAGCCGATTTTACCTTAAAGGCACAGGCTCCATTTTCTGTCGGAGATGCCTCGCTTTGGGGTCGGTCTGAATCACTTCTGAGCCTGAAATTTACGAGAAACGCCATATGCGTATTGCTTTGTTTTTAAAACGCGAAACTTAAAGAGCAAGATAAACGCGCCAGCAGGTTTCTCTGTATTTACACTTGGCTTCTAAGCAGACTAGAACTGAATTCTTTCAAGCTTGTCAACTGATTTATGGTTTGTTTTTTCGGAGTAGAGTGCTGATTGCCCTCTCTTATCCAGGCAGAATGTTGAATACTTAGTAACAGAAAAAAGCTTAATTGTTTTAAATGATACTTTTTTATTAGACAGGCTGTAAAACTAGGGGAAACTTTTCATGAACTCAGTTAGCTAGTTTTATGGAAACATGTGTAATGTTTCTGACCTCTATTGCCCCGTTTGAAGTATCATTTTTTCATTTTCTTAAAAAAAAAAAGGAAGGTACGTATGTCTGGCGTTTCTCCAGCAATGCAGGGACAAACAACCTTTTGATGGGGATACTTGTGCTTGGACAATGAGACAAGTTTCAAAGGTACTATTTTGACATTTTTTTCCGTCAAGAATTAAAAAAATCCTCAGAGGGAACATTTACGTTATTTCTTGAGGTATTTGATGCACTTTGCAAATTGAGTAAACAGCAACAGGATCTTGCTGAAAGGAAATGACAGGGCGCAGATCAAGTTTTTTTGTTTGTTTTTTGTTTTTAATCAGCTCCAGGATGTCTCTAACTCGATAGGATTCTACCATTCCAGCTTCACCCCACTTGGGTTGGTTTAGATTGCAGAACTTCACTCCTTGAAATATGATAAGATTTTGCCTCAGGAGAACCAACCCCTCTGCAAAGGAGAGAAATCAGAGTCCAGAAGAAATCACACCTTCCCTTACTGTTCATGACGAGGTTGTACAGTGCTGCTGAACAGAAGAGACTTCATATTGATAGTGTTTGGGGGGACTTTGGAGGGGAGTGTTGATTAGGATCTTAATCTTAGTATAAACTATTTTGTGCAATTAAGACTTACTCTCATTTGTCTTCCTTTAAAGCAGTGTGACTTCTTTCAAGAAAGAGTTATATATTTAAATTTCTGCACTGGCAAAACGTAGAATTAGATGAGTACTCTGGTACAATAGGTATAAAGTACTGCTCTGAATTTAGTTCTTTAGCCACACGGTATTGTTAGGGTTAATATGTAAAAAGTGAATTTTGCTTTTATAAAAATCAAGGAATGTTACATAAATGATGCTAAGATGCAGAGTAGAATTCTGAAGTGCAACCTCTTGGGTTGTGTGAGTGCTCAGTTCTATTACACTCTGCGACCCCATGGACGGTAGCCCACCAGGCTCCTCTGTCCATGGGCTTTTCTGGACAAGAATACTGGAGTGGGTTGCCATTTCCTTCTCCAGGGAACATTCCCTACCCAGGGATTGAACCTATATCTCTTGTGTCTCCTGCATTGGCAGGTCAATTCTTTACCACCGTGCCCCTTGGTAAGCCCTCCTAACTCTTACCCAGTACAGCAAAAAACACCCAGATTGCTATAATTCCTAATACACTGATTAATCATGTCAAGAGATTGGGCAGTTTATTAAGACAAAAAGTAACTTAAAAAATTATGCTTGACCATAAAAGATATTTCAAAGAAATATTTCATGGAATGGTGTTTAAATAACAGGTCTTATGTTTAGTTGATTAAAAGCTTGTATATATTGAAGTGTCCAATCCGGACATCATGAGTAGAGGGTTTCTTGGTTTTGTTTGGTTGGTTTAGGGATGATGGTTGCTGTGATTGAAGTTTTTTGATGGTTAACAGCAGTCCGATTTTCTCATGATACCCTCTAAGTGTATTATTATCACTCCATTTCCCTGAAGTTTCACCATCAGATTCCAAATGAAAATGAAAAAAACAACAAAAACAGAACCCGTGGTTGCCATATCTAAGTTTTGTATTGATGTTGGTGTTCTTCTCTGAGTCTGAAAACATCAGACCCTCTACTCTTCCAAGTATCTTGTTGACTCTTGTTAGCTGTTTGCCACTGGCTTCACGAGTGGTGTGAAGATACTTGTTCTGTGTGATCTCAGTTATCTACTAGGTGTTCTAGTCTAGAGCGGTTGCTAGGGATTACAGTGATGAAGATAATTCCCCTGTTAAATGCTTAACAGAATCTAAGAAGTCAATAGTAGCACAGAGGCTGATAGTTTACAGCTGTTACTCGACTTGGGCTTTTGTAAAAATCAGCTCTGTGGGCCACGGGTCAGCTTGCTTCTCTTTGTCCATTTCAGACCCTCTTGAACCCTTCAGTTTAGGACCGCATCTGTTTCTCTGGGTTCTAAGAAGACGAGTGATAATTAATTATTGCTGAAAACATGCAATTAGAGTCATTGTTTATATTTTTTAAAACAGCTTTATTGACATATAATTAGCATACCTTTTTTCAGTGTTTTCACAGTGTTCTGCAACCATCAGTCCCTATTCCCATCCTTCTCAACCCTCCATTCCTAGACCTGCTGCTGCTGCTGCTGCTGCTAAGTCGCTTCAGTCGTGTCCGACTCTGTGCGACCCCATAGATGGCAGCCCACCAGGCTCCCCCGTCCCTGGGATTCCTAGACCTAATTAACCACTAATCCACTTTCTGTCTCTGTAGGAAGAATATATGTAAGTGGGATCATACAACACAACATGCCTTTTGTGACTGGTTTCTTTCACTTAGCGTGATGTTTTCAAGGGTCTGCCATGTGTAGCATGTATCAGTGGTTCATTTGTTTTGTATTGCCTAATGATATTCCACTGTATTAATGTACCACATTTTATTTATCCATCTGTCAGTTGGTCATTTGGGTTATTAATATTTTTACTTCTTGTCTCTCTGAATAGTACTGCCATGATCTTCAGGTAAAAGTTTTTCTTGAATATATTTTCATTTCTCTTGGGTAGTGGCAGTATTTCTAGGAGTGGAATTGCTGGGTCATATGTTAATTCTACATTTATGTTATGTTTTAAGGAAATACTTGCTTTGCAGAGTGGCTGTACCATTTTCCATTGCCTCCAGCAGTGTATGAAGGTTCCAGTTTCTCTGCATCCTCATCATTTGTTATTATATTTTGATTATGACTACCCAATAAATGTGAAGTTATATTTCATTGTGATTATGATTTGCATTTCCCTGATTACTAATGACATTGTGCATCTTTTTGTGTGCTTATTGGCCATTCGTATATCCTCTTTGGAGAAATGTCTATTCAGATCTTTTGCCTAATTTTAATTAGCAATTTGACTTCCTATTATTGCATTATAAGAGTTCTTTGTATACTGGATGCAAATCCCTTATCAGATAATGTGATTTGCAGATATTTTCCCCTTATCAGAGTTGTCTTTTCACTTTTTCTTCCTTTTCAGTTTTCTGATCCTATGATTTGCAACTGAAATTTTTTGTCCAGTTTATCTGTTTTGTTGTTTGCATTTTTGGTTTCCTTGCTGGGAAACCATAGCCTAACCAACAACAAGATTTACACGTATGTTTTCTTTTAAAAGTTTTATAATTTTAGCTCATACATTTAGGTCTGTGATACATTTTAAGTTAGTTTTTTGTGTAGTGTGATAGGGATTGTGTTGAACTTGTAGATTAATTTGAGTGATACTGTTCTCTTAACAATGAAGTGTTTCAACCCATAAAGGCAAGGAATGGAAATGGACATTGTGTTGTCTTTCCATTTAATTCAGATCTTCTTTGATTTTTTTCCCACAATGTTTATTAGTTTTCAGTGTATTAAGGCTTGTCATTCCTTTGTTAAATTCATTGTTTATCAGTATTTTTATCATTTTGTGCTAGTTTAAATGAAATTTCATTTTCAGAATATTGCTTGCCAGTAATAGAATATATGTTTTTATATATTGATTTATACATTGAGTTTTATATATTGATCTGTCGCCTGTAAATTTGCTGAACTCAGTTTTTTAGTCCTAATAGTTCTTTAGTGGCTCCTTTAGCATTGCTATATACAAGATCATATTATACTCAAGATACATATACAAGGTCATGTGCAAATAGAGATACTTTTACTTCATCTTTTTCATCTGAATGTCTTTTCTTTTCCTTGTCTTATTGCCCTCACTTTTTATACAGTGTAATGTTGAAGAGAAGAAGCAAGAGTGAACATTCTTGTCTTGTTCCTCATCTAAGGAGGAAAGCCGTCAGTCTTTCAACATTAAGTGTCATGTTAGCTGTGGGTTTTTCATAGACGCCCTTTATCAAGAAGTTCCCTTCTAGTCTTAGTTTTGAGCATCTTTATCATGCAAATGTTAGATTTTGTCAGAGGCTTTTTCTTTGCCCTTATTGAGTTGATCATAAGGATTTTGTCCTTGGTTCTATTAATATGTCATATAACATTAATTTCAGATGTTAAACCAACTTGTATTCCTGGGATATAAAGTCTACTTGGATATGATATATAATCCTATTTATATGTTGCTGGTTTTGATTTCCTATTATTTTATTGAGGATTAGATTTATTATTTCTAAGCACAGGCTGAACAAGTGTGTCCCCAAATAATGTAGTTTCCGTGCCCTCTAACCTCATGCCTTAGAAGAGTTGAGACTTCTAGTAATCTCACTGCCAAGTACAGGGCATAATAGATTGGATACAAAAGAAGTTTGTTGAGCATATGAATGAGTCAACAAGTATTCTCAACGCAGTCTGACTACTTTAAGCCAATGATTATGTGAATGAGAGTTTTGTATTATTTTTATTCTTTTTAACTTCAAAAATTGCATGCTACTCTGGTTCTGTTGTTGGAAGGATGGTATCTGAGCCTAGTAACTATTTCTTTCGGTCTTCAGCCCCACCCCATGCTCACTGTGCAACAGATCAGCTCTTGGGTGTTTTTGCATTACCCCTTGAGTTGAAAGGGCAGACAGAACCTCTTTTCTCATTTTTAGGAGATGAGAGAACAAATGAATAAAGTGTACAAGTTCATACCTAGGCCATGGTACGGAGAAGGCAATGGCACCCCACTCCAGTACTCTTTCCTGGAAAATCCCATGGACAGAGGAGCCTGGTAGGCTGCAATCCATGGGGTCACTAAGATTTGGACATGACTGAGCGACTTCACTTTGACTTTTCACTTTCATGCATTGGAGGAGGAAATGGCAACCCACTCCAGTGTTCTTGCCTGGAGAATCCCATGGACAGAGGAGCCTGGTGGGCTGCCGTCTGTGGGGTCGCACAGAGTTGGACACGACTGAATCGACTTAGCAGGCCATGGTAGGACCTGTATCTCTCTGTGTTTCCGTAGTTTGATCAGAGACTTATTTTTGTCCTGCCCAGGATGTTTATCCATTTCCTTGCAAAGTCCATATTAGAAGAAATCATAAGACAAAAATTGATTGTTTGTTTTTCTTAATGAAAATAACATGCATAGAGTTCAGAAGTCAAACTTTTACAAGACAGTTCAGACAGGATAAAAGTGAATTTTATTCCTTTCTAGGCCCCTCAGTCCCTTTAAAATTATAACTAAGCATGAACTTTTTTTCACTCCAGTTTTCCTTCATGTATGTATCTTTATCAAAATACCAGCAAGAATAGTATGCTTACTGCTCTGAGTTTTTTCATGCAATGTAACTTGAAAATATTTCGTATTAATGCCTTTAATCTATAAACAATATTGTAATATGTGGATATATCATAATTTCCTTTAAAAATAACTCTATTGTGTTTTTATATTTTGTCTGTATTTTTATATTGTTTCTAGGTTGTTTTGTGTGTGTTCTTATGAACAAAGTTGAAATGATCATCCTTATCCAAAGTTCTTGCACTCTGTGTACCAGTAAAATCATAGCATTGAAATTGCTGGGTTAAAAGATTTATATGTTTTATTTTGATAGACTTTGCCAAATTACTCCCTAAGAGCTGTATCAGTATATTTTCTCGCTAGATGAGATTTCCTTTTTCTGCCCTCTCATCAGCACTGCATATCAGGATCTTTCTTGAAGCACCTGGTCCTTTGTGAGAACTAGAAGTCACTCCCTCTGGGTGAGGCAGTACTGCAGGAATATGGTTTAACTAGCAGTTCAGTAGCAGGACTTCAGTCCCAACTCACTCTCTTGTCTGGTTGTCTTTGCACAGTGAACATTCTTGCACAATTGCTGTTTATTTGCTAAGTTGTGTCCGACTCTTTGCGACCCCACAGACCATAGCTCACCAGGCTCCTCTATCCATGGGATTCTCCATACAAGAATACTGAAGTGGGTTGCCATTCCCTTTTCCAGAGGGTCTTCCCTACCCAGGGATAGAGCCCGGGTCACTTGCATTGCAGGCAGATGCTTTACCGACTGAGCCACCCATATCTGACCACAATATTGTGCATAATTAACTTTTAAAAAATCCTTGTAAATTGATATGTAAAATAGTGGTATCTCATTTTGATTATAAGTGAAGTAGGGTGTTTGTATTTCTTTTTCTTTGAACTGCTTATTTATAGCCTTTCCTTATTTTATATTTTATTTTCTCAAAGATTTGCATGTCAAGATTAGTCTATATCTATCACATATTGTGCATATTTTTCTGTTTTTCTCACCTCTTATGTTTGTTTGATTTTTTTTAATGTTAAAACTTCAAAATTTTATAGAGTCATACCTATCCTTCTCTTTCTTAACTGGAGTTATTAAGAAACATGTTTTCCTTTGCTGTTTTTCTCATATTTGACATTTAATCTCTGTAATTTATTCTCATTTAAAGTGAATAATTTAATGATATTAAATCCTTAAACTGCCTGGCAAAAAAGCCATCAGCAAATTGAAAAAGGAAATCATACAGTTGACAAAAAATGTGCATTGTATATAGAAAACAATGATTAATATTTTAATGTAGTAAGACCTCTTAAAAATCTGAGAGAGAAAGAAATCAGTAAGAAAAAGGTAAACACTCAAATAGAAAACTGAGTAGAGATCATGAACAAAAATTTTTCAAAATATCTATTGGCCATAATTGTAAATTCACTATGAGTCAGGAATTATTCCAAGTGCTTTACTTGAATTAACTTTTTAATCCTCACAACATCATATAGAATAATTACCATTAATATCTGCACTTAAATTTTTAATAGTACATTTTATCTAACAAAATATATCTAATTATTATCACTCACCATGTAATAAAAATAAAGATAATAGAGAGATATTTTGCATTCTTTTTCATATAAGTCTTTAAAGACTTGTGTGCATTTTATACTTCTAACACATCTCAATTTGTATTAGCCTCATTTCAAGTGCTCAGTAATACCATTCATGCTATCGTAATAGAGCACATCTAAATGGTTCAAGGAAGGCCTTAGGCAAAATTAGAAGATGCCAGCACTTTATCCTCAATGTTCCTCTTCCCTCTCTTCTCCGTTGAGACACCTTCCTGCTTCCCTTCTCGCCCGGTGCTCTTGCCCTTCACACTCTGACTCTGGGAAAACGAGAGCGTAGGGCATGGAAATACGTTGTGATGCAAACAGCCCTGGATATAAACCCGAAGTGCCGTTTACTAGATCTTGTAACATAACGTAATTTGAGCTTAAAATTCTTCATCAGGACATACCTCGCTACCCTTCATAGAGTTTCATGAAGTGCAGTGATATCCGTAAAGGCGTTTAACACAGTACTTGGCACTATAAAAGAACTATGAAGAAGCTACTGTTAGTTTTGCTTTTAAATCATATCTGCCAGAAGGCAGTGCCCATTATTTAAAAAAAAAAAAAAACAGGATCGCTTTTAGAATTTCAGGCACCAGTCATAGGCTCTAGAGGGTATTCTTTGAAAGGAGGAGAATAAATCAGGGATGTAAACAGATAGTGGGGAAAAGTATGTTACAACAAGGTGTCCTGTGAGATTGGTGATACTTCTAGACTCTTCTCTCCTTCTGCTACTATAAAAGGAAAATTAGGCCTTAAATCATATTTCGTATGTTCATTCAACATAATCATTATTTTCCTAGTGAAGACTTATTTTTTAGCAAAGTATGGAATAAACGATACTTCTGGTTTAGTTTTTTTTAAGCCAAGGAGCATACTGATTTTCCAAACTTGGACAAGCTGCAGTCTCACTAAATATGGCAATGAAATCAAGACAAAAGGACAGACTCATGGATAATCTATAGTTTGTTTAAACCTCACAGTTTTTCCTTCAAGGTAGGCACAGCTAAATGCTGCTACATGAAAACAGCATAGTTCATACTGTGAATCATTGCCCTTTCAAAAATGAACAAAAATATACAATTACTAGCTTCCCAGAAAGTGAACACAGTGTTGGCAAATTCAATAAACTATTCGCTGTGAGTCAGTGTTCTTAGGTATTTCCAAGACATACGGTCTCAATTGCAAACATATTGTCCTTGGTCTTCAGCCCATGTGATTGGGCACCAAGTTATCCGACAGATGTGACAGGGGCAAATGATAACTATCTGAGAAGTGCTCGGGGGCTAAACAGTCATCTGGGCAGACACTAGAATGTGTTTCTAAGTTACTTGGTGTATTAGCTTCCCAGGGCTACTGTAATGAAGTACCTACCACTAACTTGGGGGCTTAAAACAGAAGAAATGTGTTGTCTTAGAGTCCTGGAGGCTAGAAGTCCAACATTAGGGTTTTGGCAGAGCTACTCTCTAAATCCTGTCGGGGATCCTTCCCTCTCCCCTAGCTCTTGGTGGTTTGCTGACAATCTTTCATGTTCGTTGGCTTGCAGCAGCATAACTCCAATTTCTGTCTTTGTTAACACATGGTGTTCTTATGTTGTCTTCATAGCCGTCTTTTTATAAGGACACTGGTCATTCTGGAATATCTATGTTTTGCAGATGAGGACAGCTGAAGCATAAGAGTTAACTTGCCCATATTACTCAACCAAAGAAGAAATGCAAGCGACCATTTGATATAATGAGTAAAATTTAAGCAGTTCAGTGAAAAAAAATGAATGCCAGTGATCACCTATGAATTTAGTAAAGATTAAAAGGAATGACTTCTGGGAGATATTGTCTTGTGGTAGTTGAAATTCGTGCAGGATGTGAGAGTTGGACCATAAAGAAGGCTGAGCACCGAAGAACTGATGCTTTTAAACTGTGGTGTTGAAGGAGACTCTTGAGTGTCCCCTGGACTCCAGGGGGATCAAACCAGTCCATCCTAAAGGAAATCAGTGTTCAATATTCTTTAGAAGGGCTGATGCTGAAACTGAAGCTCCAATACTTTGGCCACCTGACGTGAAGAGCCAACTCGTTGGAAAAGACCCTGATACTGGGAAAGATTGAGGTTAGGAGTAGAAGGAGATGACGAAGGGTGACATGGTTGGATGGCATCACTGACTTCAATGGACATGAGTTTGAGCAAGCTCCGAGAGATGGTGAAGGAGAGGGAAACCTGGGTGTGTTGCGGTCCACAAGGTCGCAAAGAGTCGGATATGACTGACTGACTGAACAACAACAACAATCAGGAGAGCAGCTTGGTATTATGTATTAAAAATCTTAAAATGTACATATTATACTCAGGCTCAGTATTTCCACTTTTAGAAGCATATTGTAAAGGGAGTAATTATTTGCTCACTGGAGCAATGTCTTTCAAAGCCCCAAATTGGAAATAACCTAATAGTCAAACAAAATAATTAATTAGTTGAGATTTGTTGTTGTCTAGTCACTAAATCTTGTCTGACTCTTTTGCAACCCCATGGACTGTAGCCCACCAGGCCCCTCTGTCATTTTCTGGGTAAGAATACTGGAGAGTTGCCATTTCCTTCTCCAGGTGATCCTCCTGACCCAGGGATTGAACCCATAGCTCCGGCATTGGCAAGCAACTTCTTTACCACTGAGGGAATCCCAACTGAGATATAGTCATGCAATAAAACTGGCCAGTTAAAAATGATATAAAAATATTTTTGTAAAGTGATTTTCATAATAAATAGTGTAAGAATGTGAAAAAGCAGTTATTTGAAGTTATATAATTCTATTTTTAAAATATGTGCATAGAGAAAAATCTATACAGGCAGAGAAAGAGGAAATTCATTTATGAAAAGTGTGACAGTCATGGCTTTCCTCTGCTTTGGACATGATCAAGGCCAGAGTTTCTATGCACAGCATCCACCTGGACCTCCTCTGGAATTAAAGCCATAGCTGACCTGCAGGTGTATGTTTTTCTCTAGCTGTCATGGACTCTGACTCAGCTTTAAGGTTAATAACTGTTTTTCAACCAGTTTTACTATTTCCTGTGAATTCAGTGATGAAAACAAAAATATAGGTCCTACTATAGCCTATAGTAAACCTGCTTTTTTAGGTTTAATTTTTTTCTTAGTCTGTTTGTTCATAATGCAAAATGTCAATCAGCTGGAGAAAAAGAAAATGAACACAAATTTGAACCTTATTACTTCTCTTTGGTCTGTTGCTCATCAGGTCTGGCCAGTGAGTAATATCCTAAATGGTTTTTTTGTTGTTGCTGGGTTGCTCAGTTGTGTCTGACTCTTTGCGACCCCATGGAATGCTGCACACCAGGCTTCCCCGTCCTTCACTACTATCTCCCAGAGTTTGTGCAAACACATGTCCATCGCATCGGTGATGCCATCCAGCCATCTCATCATCTGTTGCCCCCTTCTCCTGCTGCCCTCAATCTTTCCCAGCATCAGGGTCTTTTCCAATGAGTTGGCACTTCCCATCAGGTGACCAAAGTATTGGAGCTTCAGCCTCAGCATCAGTCCTTCCAATGAATATTCAGGGTTGATTTCCTATAGGATTGACTGGTTTGATCTCTTTGCTGCCCAGGGGACTCTCAAGAGTCTTCTCCAGCACCACAATTCTAAAGCATCAGTGTTTTGGTGCTCAGCTTTCTTTATGGCCCAACTCTCACATCCATACATGACTACTTGAAAAATCATAGCTTTGACTCTGTGGACCTATGTTGGCAAAATGATGTCTCTGCTTTTTAGTATGGTGTCTAGGTTTGTCATAACCTTTATTCTAAGGATCAAGCATCTTTTAATTTCATGGCTGCAGTCAGTGTCAGCAGTGATGTTTTTAACATAAATTTATTTTATCTTCAGCTGTCTGAAAAGATAACAACTGATGAGCGAGTCAGACTTCATCCTTTGCTTACTTAATGCAGGAGGGAAGGAGATAAGAAACTTGAATTGTTGATCCTTTAATTAAGCCTGTTTAATTTAAATAGAGGAAAGGTTCCAACATACTTTCTTGTCCTAGGGACTTTAGTGTAACTGACTGTGAGTTTCTGTTCTTGGAAATAAAGAGTCATATTTAGTGAAGTCTCAACTTATAGAAAAGTGATGTTGAGATGGAAATAGTCTTAAGAAAAGAAACAGTTCTTGGTTGCCCCACCCCACCCCCATCTGAAGCAGGGGAACCAAAACCAAAATAGTTTTTGTTTCCCAGAAGGGAATGGGCAGATAATATGACTTCAAAGTTGGATCTGACCATTATCATTTATGTTTGTAAATTAACTCCTTCATTTATCTCCATTTCAAGGGACTGGATGTGTTTATTCATGTAAGCCTTCTGTCAGATATAACACCAGAAGCCTTAATACTAGGACAGTTTTGAGATATTCCTACAAATCAACTCATTTTGTGAGGGGATAGTGAGGAGAAAGAGTGGCACCTTCATCTAACAAGCAGTTCCTGGAACTGGAGTAATTATGTGTAAGGTACCGGGCTAAACTTTGGGGGAAAGATTCAAAGATAAATCAGGCACAGGCCTTGCCCACAGGGTCTGAACCCAGGAGACAGTTAGTGAAGATGTGCAGAAATGAGGCCGGAAGGGAAGGGACCCCAGAAAACTGTGGGGACAGACCTGGGAGGCTAAAAAATACAGAAGAGGAACAAGAATTCAAACTCTGAGCTGGAGAGGGTGGGAAGGCAAGAGTGCAAGACACAGGGGGTGAGAATCATGGAAGGCTTCTTATTAAGTGAGAGAGATGATGAGAGCTTTTCTTTAAAGGGCTGAATCTGCCTGCTGCTTGCATTACTGATTTCGTGGGGTAGACTGAAGACTGGAAGCAAGAGGTAGACTTCGAAAATCCAGCAAGTTGGAATGAACACCTGACCTGGCGGGGGAGGTGCCTGGGTGATGCCCAAGTTTGTATCTGCAAATCTGCCCTTTCTTCGTGCTCTAGGCTCGACAACTGCCTATTTCACAGATCTGCTTGAATCCTTAATGCGCATCTCACAAGTAGTAGGTCTAAATGGAAGACTTGATTTTGCCCTCCCAACTGGTTCTTCCCTTGACTTTCTACATTTCAGCAAAATACCTCTTAATCACTCACTCATTCTAGCCAGAAATCTAGGATTCATCCTTGGGTTTTTCCCTTTCCTCTTCATATTGATCTATTAGAATGTCCTGCCCATTCTTCTTTGAGAGTAAATCTCAAGGTCTACTCACTTCTTTCTGTTGCTCTGTCTACTGCCACCGTCCAATCCACCATTTCTCTCTACGGTCCATCCATTGCATGCCTAACCACAGTAGGTTCACACTTGTATCCTGCTTGTGTTCTCAACCTTCTGCAATTCACTTCCCACACAACAGCTAAAGTAATTTTTTAAAAGCATAAATCATGTCACTTCCTTACACAAGACCTTCCTATGACTTGCTGTTGCATTTAGAATGAAATCTGGATTTCACCCTGGCATCCTCAAAGCCATACATGATTCCATGTGATCCCTGATTTCCTCCCATCTCTCTGACTTTCCTGGTGGCTCAGTCAGTAAAGAATCTACCTGCAGTGTAGGAGACCTCTTGCAATGCAGGAGACCCAAGTTTGATCCCTGGGTCGGAAAGATCCCCTGGAGAAGGAAATGGCAGTCAACTCCAGTATTCTTGCCTGGGAAATCCCATGGACAGAAGAGCCTGGTGGGCTACAGTCCATGGGGTCTCAAGAGTCAGACACAACTTAGTGACTAAACCACCAACTCTTGACTTCATCTCCACCACTTTGCCCCTCACCATCAACCCAACAATTTCAGTTCCATTTCCCGTCATCTCACAAGCCTGGCTCACTCTTACCCATGACTTTGGCAGTTGCTTCCTGTAAGTGTAGGAGATCTGAGACACTCTGCCTCCTGCTCTTTCCAAAGCTGGCTCCTTGTTTCAGCTCCTGCATCACCCGCTTCACAGGGACCTCTCCTGCCCACCCCTCAGTCACACTTCTCTGCTCTGTCATTGCACTTATCACTCAGATTATCTTGTTTATGTGTTTGTTTTTCCTTTGCCTCCCTTCACTAGGACCTAAGCTCCAAGAGCAAAGGACTTATATGTGTTGTTTACCAGCGTGTCTTCTTATTCCTGTGAACATGAGTGTGTTAGTCACTCAGTCATGTCCGACTCTTTGCAGCCTTATGGACTGTAGCCTGCAGGGCTCCTCTGTCCATGGGATTCTCCAGGCAAGAATACTAGAGTGGGTTGCCATACCCTTCTCAGGGGATCTTCCTGCCCCAGGGATCAAACCCTGGTCTCTTACATTGCAGGCAGATTCTTTAACAGTCTGAGCCACCAAGGAAGACCCTTCTTATTCTTAGATGGGTCTGGACACAAAAAACTGCTGAATAAATGAATAGCTCTATTTGACCATGTCATATATTAGTAGAGTGACAGGCCGTGATTGGAAAGTTAAGTGGCATCCAAGAAACGTAGAGTCATTTAAACTGATTTAGTATTTTGTCTCCAATCTCTAAATACTGTGTTTACAATATTAATTATTGGCTGTTCAGCTTGACACATTCCTTTCTCAAACTGTCTCACCTCTGCCCCCACCCCAGTCATGCATTTCCCATCCTTTGATGATGTTCTCATCTTCCCAACATTTTTCCATTGTCCTTTAGATTAGATCAGTATCACTTATAACTACGTAAAAGCTGATGACAGCTAAGCCTTGAGGTAAACCGTGGTTCCTTTTTCCTTCCTGCATTGCTTTTGCTTTCCCTACTAATGTTTTGGCGGAGGATCCTGTGTTCCCATCCCCAAACCTTCCCCCAGTTACATAGGTCTCTTCTCAGTATGTCCAGACAATTTCGTTCTTCTTTCAAGTTCTTTGAGAAGTTTATCTGAGGTCTTTGTTCCAATTTGGGCCCTACTTCCTCTAAATAGGAAATAGGCTGTTGCCCTGGGATCTCTCTTCACATCATTCTGGGGATTTCTACCATTTCCCTCTTCTGTTGGATCTCCAGATAGCTAGAACCATGTCGGACTTTTTCCCTGCATCTATTTCCTTATTTTGGCTGAGCACACGGATAGCTTCTTGAGAAAAGCTCTTGGGGATTTTCTTTCTTTCTTTTAGTTTTTAAAATTGATTTCTTTCTTATTTTTGGCCACACTGTCTTCATTGCTGTGTGCGAACCTTCTCTAGTTGCTGTGAGCAGGGGCTCCTCTCTAGTTGTGGTGTGTGGGCTTCTCATTGCAGTGGCTTCCCTTGTTGCAGAGTGTGGGCTCTAGGGCGAGTGGGCTTCAGTAATTGTGGCACACAGGCTTAGTTATCCCATGCATGTGCAATCTTTCCCCAGCCAGGAATCGAATCCATGCCCCTTGCATTGGCAGGTGGACTCCCAACCACTGGACCACCAGGGAAGTCCCCTCCCACCTTTTTAATTATTTATTTGGTTGCACTGGGTCTTCCTTGCTGCACATCAGCACATCAGCTTTCTCTTGTTGCAGTGAGCAAGGTCTGCTCTTTGTTGTGGTGTGTGGGCTTGTCATTGTGGTGGTTCTCTTGTTGCAGGGCACAGGCTCCAGATGCACAGGCTTCAGGAGTTGCAGCACCCAGGCTCCATGCTGCTGCTGCTGCTGCTGCTAAGTCGCTTCAGTCGTGTCCGACTCTGTGTGACCCCATAGACGGCAGCCCACCAGGCTTCCCCGTCCCTGGGATTCTCCAGGCAAGAACACTGGAGTGGGTTGCCATTTCCTTCTCCATAGTTGTGGCTTTAGTTGCTCTGCAGCTTGTGGAATTTTCTTGGACCAGGGATCAAACCTGTATCCCCTGCATTGGCAGGTGGATTCCTATCCACTGTACCACCAAGGAAGCCCTCTCCCCCCCACCCCCCGACACACACACCTTGTATTAGTACCTGTTTTTCTGCCTTCATACTTAGTTGATTGCTTGGGTGGGTCATAAAGCTAGCAAAAGCAAACTTACTGTATATGTGCAAACACCCATTGCCACTTATAATCCATCATGATTAACTTTTTCTCTTTTTGTAGAAGACTATTTTTTTTTTTTTAGAAGTTTAGCAGATTTTTATTCATTTCAAAAGACTTTCTTGGATGATTGTCCCACAAGAACTTGACTTTGACCTGCTTTTGTTATCACAATGTAAAAAATGTTCTATGAAAGTTTATAAGTTTTATAGCTGAACAGACTTATTAAAATATGTTTGAATAGTGAAAGTGTTATTTGCTCAATCATGTCTGACTCTGCAACCCCATGTAATGTAGCCCACCAGGCTCCTCTGTCCATTGAATTTGCCAGAAGAATACTGGAGTGGGTTGCCATTCCCTTCTCCAGGGGATCTTCCCAACCCAGGAATTAAACTTGAGTCTCGTGCATTGCAGACGGATTCCTTACCCTCTGAACAGCCAGAGTTTATTTTGATAATAATCTGCTACCATTTTTAAAAAGATACATGTTTAAGGTCTGTTTAGAATAACTGTAGTTTTCCTGTATTTTGTGCATTTTAAGGATGTGGGATACTGGTCCAAACAGAAACCTAGGGTGTTACAATTAAAGGTTAGTATTTCATGAACTTGTCCAATTGTGAGAATCACCTACATGCTTGCTAAAAACACTCAATTTGGGGCTCCATATTCTAGATGAGCAAAATCAGAATCTTTTGAAGAGGAGTCTTGGAATCTGGTTTTTCAACAAGTGTTCCAGAAGATTCTTGTGAGAAAGCTCCTTTGGAGATTAGTAACATTCAGAGGGTGGCTTCAGATCAAAATTTCTTTGCCAGCAATGTGTATCTTGTCTTGACTTGAGGTGGAAATTACAGAGCGTCCAGTTAAAAACCACGGATGTTCTGTACCCAGTGCCTTGATGGATTTGCTCATTAACGTGTCCTGTTCAGAAGCAAGTATTCCCATTTCCAAGTACAATTTTGGTGAAATCTCATTGCCAGAAAATCTTGCGTACATTTTATTAATATTATTAGCTGCAAAATAATTCATCTCCCACAGTAGTCACGTTTGAGCTAAATGTAGTTACACTCGAAGGGAAAGTTACTATTTAAGGGAAAGTCGCAGAATTTCAATTCTGTTGCCTTTTCAGGAAGACCCCTGTGAACTTCATTGGAGGTAGCTGTGGTCTAATTACTGAAGGAGGAACCAAAGTCAAAGAACAAGGGACTGGATGAAAACAGGTGTTTAATAATGAGTGGGAGGAACTGTGAGAAAGATTTGACTGAAACATTACTTCTAAAAAGAAGGCCGAGCCCTTCAGAGATGTGGGCAGCACATTCTGAAAACTCCAAAAGGAAGCAGCCGTTTATTTAAAAATTCTTTTCATATGTTCCTTTTTGGAAACGTTTAGCTTTTTATTTTTGCCTCTGTACTTCAGGGGTCTTTCCTGTCAACGGTGGGCCTATTTGCAGTACCTTGCCCATTGTGAAGTAAATTCTAGTCAGTTCTCTTAAAAGCTTTTTCTAAAGAGTCTCTCAGCCTCTTCTAGGAAGGCGTCCGTTGACAGCCTGAGGTGTTCTGAGGCGGGCCTGCTGAATTGGCCTCGGACCTTCCTTCTAGAATAAAAATGCTTCTGACCATAGCTGGGTAGCCGCCACAGGGCTGAGAGGGGGCAACGTGATGGGACAATTCAGGATTGCTATTGCCGATTCCATCTATTTTTGTGTTTTTCAAAATTTCCCCTACATCTGTAAAGTTTACTTGTGCTGACGTGCCAGGCTGTCTGTGGAGGAGCCGGCTGAGGATGGAAACTTGGAAGAAGGAGTTAACGGAGCTCACGTCGAATGTTCCTGTGGGCCAGACTGAGCTGAGCCTCATTTTCCTAACATCTTCTAAAACGGAATTGTATACATATGTGCGCGACTGGTGTTCTGTCTCTTGGAAAGTACTTGGCTGCCAGTTTTTGGAAAGAAAACATGAAAAGGATAAAATCGAACTGGAGATTTGGAAAAGAATCTAGAACTGTGCACTTTTAGAAAACCGACCCCCTCTTGTGTCATCCAACCACAGAATATCAGAACACTTTATACCTCATTTTCCAAACGATGATGTTTTAATTTACAAAGCCACCATCCAGTCGGCAGAGCAGAAGTCTTTAACGAAGCTTTCTTTTACCCTCTTTTCAGTGGGGAGAGGTAGAGGTGAAGTTGAAAGCCATGCGGCGTTTTCATCGGTTTCAAATGTGTTCCTGGGATTTTTCAGGCAGGAATACTGAAGTGGGTTGCCATTTCCTCCTTCAGGAGATTTTCCCAACCCAGGGATTGAACCTGCGTCTCCTGCATTGCAGGTGGATTCTTTACTGCTGAACTATCGGGGAAGCCCGTGAATAAATAGATTTACAGACAATGGTAAATGTCTGTGTTAGTTTGCCAAGGCAGCTATAACAAATGATCACAGACAAAACAGCCAAAATTTCTTTTCTCAGTTTTGAGTCCAAGAGCCGAGGGCTCAGAAATCCAAGATCAAGGTGTGTTTTCTTCTGAGGCCTTGGAGGCACCGCCTTCTCCCTGTGTCCTCTTGCGGTCTTTCCTCTGCGCATGCACATGTCTATGTCCAAAATCATCTTCTTATAAAGACATCAGTCATATTGGATGAGGGCCCACCCATAGGACCTCATTTTTACCTTAATTATCTTGTTGAAGGCCATATCCAATATAGTCACATTCTGAGGCTCTTGGTGTGACTTCAACATGTGAATTTGGGAGGACACAATTCAGCCTGTAACACTGTTCTTGAAACAGGTTTGCAAACTGGGGTCCATTCACAGTGGCCCATAAAGCACGTCAGATCTGTTATCTTTTTCCTGGTTTCTTCAATTCCACTCATTAACAGATCCCAGCCTCTTCTCTGCTCACCTCCAGCAATACCACATATTCAACAGGAATGACTTGAGTGAGAAGATGCGCTGAAGGGGATTTTCAGCAATGGCAATCAACGAAAGTCACGAGGCAGTGCCACTAGGAGGTGAAACGCAGAATGTAAAGTGTCTATAGGGTGAAATTGGGAAACAGTCTACATGAATGTTATATGGCCACCATAATTGTGCAAGAAGTAATTACCAGTATCTTGTGACTGGAACACCAACTTGATTTGAGTAACAGTGAGAGAGAAAAAAATAGCTTATCAGGATCCTAATTCCAGTGTGGTCATCCACTATATATGTGCTACCTGACTGGTTTCATAATCTTCTTCAAGGCCCCTGGAGGGTGAGGCATGCTATGTAGAGAAATGTTTTGTTTCCAAATGTCACTCCATATATACTTTTTCTTTGCTGGGTTTGATTTTTCTTACTTGGTATGCTTTCATTGTCTTAGATGTGTTTGGTATCCAGCAGAGTGACATGTCTCTTCACAAAAAGCTGCTAAAATAAGAAAGGAAATGAATAGGGATGCTAAAGAAAGATAGTGTTTAAACACCTGTCAAAGTAAAACCTGAACAGGAATGTTCTCACAGCCCCATTGAATCACGTTGGTAATCCAAAGATGATTCGTGTGTGACTAAACACATTCGTGTTATATCCCATCACATTGCAAAATACTCAGAAGGCTTTTGTTGATACCTTCCTACCTTCCTTTTTTTAGTGTGTGTTTTTTTTTATTGTGGTAAAAGTAACATAATACAAAATATACTATTTTAACCATAGTTAACTCTACTGTTCAGTAGTCCTAATACAAACACATGCTGTGCAACTCTCACCTTCATCCATCTCCCAAATTTTTCACCTTCCTAAATTGAAACTCTGTTCCCATTAAACACTAACTCAGCATCGCACAACAACACCCCCCCACCCCACCCCCCACCAGCCAGAAAACATAAACTAGATGAAAAGACAACCCTCAGAATGGGAGAAAATATTTGCAAATGAAACAACTGACAGGAAATTAATCTCCAAAATATTCAAACAGCTCATGCAGCTCAATATCAATAAAACAAACAACCCAATCAAAAAATGGGCAGAAGACCTTCCTATCCTGTATTAAAAGACATTATTCACTGGGATGCACAGTTGCGTGGACTTGCTCATCTTGTCACAGATCATGAAGATAGTGCTTCAAAAGCATACTCACCTTTTTGAGGTTCAAAATTTCTTAATTTAAATTGAATAGGTCCCTCCAGAGAGTTAAGCACACAAGTAAGATTTGGGTGCATCTGAATCTAGCAATCCTAGGTCCTCTCTGAAAAGGATTCAAAATTCTCCAGTAACCTCAGAAATTATTTCATTGTTTAAGGCATGTTCTGGACCAGGAGTTTCCTAGAATTAAGGTGTGTGTGTGTGTGTGTGTGTGTGTGTGTGTGTGTGTGTACACTCAGCCCCTTCCTTCGTTTCCAACTCTGCAACCCTGTGGACTGAAGCCCGCCAGGCTCCTCTGTCCATGGGATTCTCCAGGCAAGAAAACTGGAGTGGGTTGCCGTGCCTTCCTCCAGGAGATCTTCCCGATGCAGGGATCAAACCCACATCTCCTGTGTCTTCTCCATTGCAGGTATATTCTTTACTGCCGAGCCACCGGGGAAGCCCAGAAGTAAGTTAGACCTTGATACAGCTGAGATAGAAAACACTGCCCCAAAAAGCTGCACAAAAGACCTGGTTCTTTTGGGGCCTTGATCTGAATCCTAATAGTGATGGGGTGGAGTGAGGGGATGCAGAAACTCTTAGCCAAGCCCCCTCTCCCACTAATGGTGACTCTGTCACTTTCTCATCTTTTAAGGCATTTTGCAGATTAGAATCTGCTAAACACGCAATCTAAGGAAGGTTAAAAGTCACAGAACACTGGTGTTCTTCCAAATGAGAACATTTCACCTGGCCCAAGACCCTGATATTTCAGATGTAAAATTCAGTAGCCTTAAGGGTTAGGAATGAACTTCTTATACAATGGAAATAACAGATCAGGATTTAATTAATAATTACTTGTGGTCTCACAGTGCCAGTCTAACATTATTTTTCTTGCTGGAGATCTGGTCCTAGGCGTGAAGAGTATGGGCACAAGGTTCTGGTTAACTTTCAAATAGGGAAAGGTGCAGAATAAACAGAGGCCTCCTTTGCAGTGATTTCTTAGCCAGTCCAGTGGATAACCTGTCCCAGTGAACTAGAGTCCTTAAGGACTGAGCTACCTGTGTTAAACCTAAAGGTGGCCTTAACTGCAAAGGATCTGAGGTTAAGAGTCACAAAGCGGAACTTTTTTTTTCCCTCTTTAGATTTTGACATTAGGTATATTTGGAAACAGGAGTAAAATGCAACTTCCTGTGCTTGGCAGCTATAACATCAACAACAACAAAAGCTAAAGGAACAACTTGTAGCCCCACTACATGCAGGCAGTTCTATAACTGGGTTTTCAACATGAATCACTATTATATTAACCAAGCAAGCAACCGGTCTTTTGAATAAAACAGTTTTTTTTTTTAACTTTTTAAATTTTTTGCAGGTTTAAGCATAAAAATAAATTGTGCAATTTCCCACCTGATGGGAAATAGAGCCGAGTCCAGATCTGGGTTTGTTCTCTCATTCTTCTTCTCGGTGATGTCAGCTTTCTTGCTTTGTTTCTTCCCTGAGTCCAGAGCATTTCTGCTGGAGGATAAGAGGGATCTCCCCTGAGTACTCATTCGCCTCAGCAGCTCCCAGCAATTGTCTGGAGACCAGTGGAGAATGCAGGTGGCTCTATGCAGGTGTCTATTGTGGAGGGAGATGTTTTTGTTTTCCTGGAACCCTCTGGAAGACCAGAAAAATAGCTTTCAAAGACATTTCATTGCTTCCATTGCTCCAGATCAGAAATAATCCACTTCTATCATTTATTCCCCTCCAAACCTTTTCATAGCTCCTTTCTAGTTGCATGGGGCTTCCCCCATGGCTCATCTGTAAAGAATCTGCCTGTAGTGCAAGAGATACAAGAGATGTGGGTTCGATCCCTGGGTTGGGAAGATCGGCAAACCTGAGATGCCTGATGTGCTTGTAGTGTTCAGAGAAGGAAAAAGCGATGCCAGTGTGGTGTGTGTGGATGAGTAGCTTCTTAAAAACGGGTAATTTTCACCACTCACGCTGTGTGAAAATAGGAAGTCCTTTTTTGGTGGGGGTTGGGGAGTGCCATGAGGCATATGGGATCCTAGTTCCCCAACCAGGGATCGAACGCACACCACCTGCATTTGAAGTATTGGACTGCCAGGAAAGTCTCAGTAGGAAGTTCTTCAAAGATAAGTTCACCTCTAAATGATTCCAACTGTTTTCTTTTTTCAGTGATTTATCTTTAATGATTGTCTTTTTACGTTATTTAAAATTACATAGTAAGCAGCAAGTGTTTATTCACCTGAAAAATTTGTCAACAATGCATGTACCATTCTTCTGAGTGTTAATCACCCTTTCTGGTGGCTTTGATATTTTCTCAATTTCAAACTTTAGTGTCTGTTAGATTATCTTTCAAAATATTTGGAATTCTACAGGAAAGCACTGTTGGAAACAATTTCCCCTGTGTGAAAAATCTAAAGACCTGCTAAAATAAATCATAGCCTAGATAGGCCAGGCTTTGTAAATTATTGCCAAACGTTTGTGCATGACTTAGTTATTCATTTTGTAAATATTTATCAAGTACCTTCTGTGGCTTATGTTCAGGGTGGGGGTATCATGGGACTCCTAATATAGCAGGGAAGACTAGTCCTTTTTTTCTTTTTTTCATGTACTTACTCTTCAAAGAGGCAATCTTTTTTCCCCTACTCACTTGATAAGAACAGTAGTTAAGAATAATTTTGTGGCTTCCGGGAAGTCTGTGAGTGGCAACTAGCTACTTCTGAAGCTCAGTTATGGGCTTTTTTCATCATTCTAGTACACGTTCAACAATCCTTCTGGCCAGTATTGAAAATCTTAATAAAAATAATATCAGAAAAGGACTTTGGAATCAGCTGGTTGGCTTGATGGTGCCCTAATTGGATTCAGAGGCTTTCTGTGTAGGGTTATATCCAAGTCCTGCTGGTACAGCTCGTTCTCTGGAATGCTTGCTTAACACACATGTCATTTTCAAGAAGGAAACCGAAATAGAACATCTTGTAATTGGGATAGCTTTAGTGACTATATTGGAGAAAAAAAAATCAACTTTGAAGGCATCATTACTGTAATATTATTTTTTCAAAACACAGCTAATGGAATTCTGTCTTTCTTGTCTCTGTCTCTGTAGTTAGAGAATTAGGTGTTGTTCAAACTAAGGAATGTTAATCCTTTGCTTTTCAGTGACTTTTCAGTGGTCTCCTGCTTAATTGATACAGGGTGTTTCTACTTTTTAAGTAGTGTTATGAAACTGGGCTAAATCTCTGTACCCCTCAAACAATTTTATCCTGAATTTTAACTCAGAACTGGGAGACCATTTCATGCTATGCCTGTCCCAAGAGCCAGTGCTGCCCTGCCTCACTGGGAGCCCCTCAGCCGCCTCACCCCCTGTGCTCTCACTACCTGCTGTATTTCTGCGCTGGAGTGGATGTTGCCAGGATAATGTCAGCTCCCATCAGAGACCATAAATAAGCCTCCCAAGGGCAGAGATCCAGTCCATTTTGCTCACTCAAAGCCCCAGTGCATTACCTTGTCTCAAGAAATTAATTACGGATGGATGACTCCATTACACAGGAAGCAGAGTTTCCTACATCCTCATCTCTTTGTGGACTTCTCCTTCCTCTTCTTTCTTGTTTGGTCAGAAACCCACCTCTCCTTGGCAACTCTCCCCTGGTGGAAGAGGCTCGGTGGCCCTTCACCCCTCGCTACTGACCTTCTATCCACTCCTGATTGCCCACCACTCCTGCCTGTTTTGCTTCCAGTATTGCGTGGAAGAGGAGTTAAGCTGCCCTCCTCCAGGGAATCTTCCCATCCCAGATATCAAATCCTGGTCTCCCACATTGCAGGTGGATTCTTTACCATCTGAGCCACCAGGAAAACTGCTACCTCCTTAATGTAATCATCCTCTAAGAGGTCAACTTTGCTTTTGAAAGTTATTTCTCATTTGAAATACGTGCCATCCTGCTGAGCTTCTCTTCCCACGTCTTTGCTGCTGTAATTTCCTGACTTTCTGGTGACTTCCTGATATTCACCATGTGAGGTTCGGGCTCTGCCCCTCCACCCACGCCTTGCCCTTATCCTGCAGGCGTTCAGTTCTCAAATTCTAGTGTATTCTCTCTCATATCTTCACTTTCTCTCTCCCACCAGGCTTTCTTCTTAGCCCATAAATACACTAGAGCAGCCCCCCTGCCAACCCACCAATATACACATACACACTGTGTGAATTTCAAACAAATAAATAAACTTTTTGCTTTACCTGATGACTCTCGGTACAAAAGCAGTCCAAGGGCCTTGGAAGTTAACAAAACATTTGCTTACTTCTCTGGAAGTTTTCATATAGAGCAGCATAAGTATCAATCATTTCTCCATTTGTGTTTGCCTGCTTTAACAGACTGGCATCCCAGGAGATACTTGATTCTCAATTGAGAGTTGAGATAGAAGAGGTGGTGTTTTCTGTTTAAACTGGAACAGTAACTTGTGGGTTGCCTGTTTTAAAGAATGATTCCTGATAATTGAGCATGTTACATTATGTAGTCAGATATTTGCCACCAGACACTGGGCTGCTATGCAAAGGGCCTTGTAATTCTACCAGTTTCCGGTGATTTGAGTGAATCAAAAATTTTAAGTAGCAACACATAGCTCAATACCCCTAATAATGTTATGAAAGAATATGATAACAGGTTTAAAAAAAAATGGTTTCATGGTTTTCTAGCTGGTTTCCTAATATGAGAGATTCGAATTCTCATGTGTAATCCCTGAAAAATAGAAAAAACAAAAGCCATTGGGTTTTAGCTCCAATTTAGTTAGATACCTTTCCTAGTAAAAGCTGTGTGGGTGTACTTAGTCGCTCAGTCGTGTCTGTGCTTAGTCATGTCTGACTCTTTGTGACCCCTTGGACTGTAGCCCACCAGGCTCTTCTGTCCATGGGGATTCTCCAGACAAGAGTACTGGAGGACTGCTATACCCTCCTCCAGGGGATCTTCCCAACCCAGGGATCAAACCCAGGTCTCCTGCATAGCAGGCGGATTCTTTACCATCTGAGCCACCAGGGAAGTTACTGTCTCCTTCATGTAATCATCCTCTAAGAGGTCAACTTAACTCTGCTTTTATTTGGAAAAACCACCCCTAATAACTTCTTTAACTTCAACTCTGTTTTCTTGCTAATGTCTAGTACTGTTAAATGTCTTTTTCTTTTTAACATAGATCAGTTTCTGTAATGGAGAAGGCAATAGCAACCCACTCCAGTACTCTTGCCTGGAGAATCCCATGGAGTGGGGAGCCTGGTAGGCTACAGTCCATGGGGTTGCTAAGGGTCGGACATGACTGAGCGACTTCACTTTCACTTTTCACTTTCATGCATTGGAGAAGGAAATGGCAACCCACTCCAGTGTTCTTGCCTGGAGAATCCCAGGGACGGGGGAGCCTGGTGGGCTGCCGTCTATGGGGTCGCACAGAGTCGGACACGACTGAATCGACTTAGCAGCAGCAACAGTACTGTATTTCCTCACATCTTCCCTTGAATGTTCAGGGTGCTTGAACTCAAGCCACAAACCTTTTCTCTAAGCCTTCATCTCTTTACATCCCACCGCATCCTCGGAGAGGTTCAGACCCTGGAGTTGCCTGTGTCTTTTCCAGGCAGCTCCTTGGCCTCCTTACTTCTTCCTTCTCAATGTCTGTTGGAGGCATTCATCATTTCTAGTCCTTTTTCTCTGCTCCAGTCCAAGTTCAGATGCCTGGGTTGTTACGGTCACCTCTTTTAACTGAATGATAGGGATATAAAGCTGAGTGCATTGGGGACTCTTTATGACTAATTGACATAAATTCTCCCAGCTTTCTGCCTTCCATTGTATAAGCCTACAGCTTGTGTCTCCTAGTGTCCTGGGTTCCCTTGTATAAGGTTTCATTTCTGCCTTGGGGGGATAGTCCAGAATTTTACACGTGGCCACCCATCTCTTCACAGAACTTGGTGTGACTCCCAGGGGACTGTTGGACTGCAGAGAGGGTTAGTCACAGTATAAGTAGACTCTTATGGATCTTTTGACCCAAAGCTGAAACTCCAGTACTTTGGCCACCTCATGCGAAGAGTTGACTCATTGGAAAAGACTCTGATGCTGGGAGGGATTGGGGGCAGGAGGAGAAGGGGACGACAGAGGATGAGATGGCTGGATGGCATCACTGATCGATGGACGTGAGTCTGGATGAACTCCGGGAGTTGGTGATGGACAGGGAGGCCTGGTGTGCTGCAATTCATGGGATCGCAAAGAGTCAGACACGACTGAGCGACTGAACTGAACTGATCCAAAGCTACTAGTCCAGATTTAATGTGTTATTTTAATAATATTTCTATTACATTCATCCTCTGCTGGGAAGTTTTTCATAATTTTGTTTGGGGCAAAGTGGATCCAAAATCATTACATTTAAAAAATTTTAATTGTCTTTAGCATATTTTTTATTTAAAAAATTTTTTTAAAGACTTTTTTATGTGGACCATTTTTTTTAAAAAGTCTTCATTGAATTTGTTATAATACTGTTTCTGTTTTATGTTTTGATTATTTGGCTGCAAGTCACGTGGCATCTTAGCTCCCTGACCAGTGATTGAACCCGCCCCCTCTGCATTGGAAGGCGAAGTGTTAACCTCTGGACTGCCAGGGACGTCTTTGTATTATTTATTTATTTATTTTTATTTTTGGCCACACCACTGGAAATGTAGGGTCTTTGACCAGGGATCACACCTGTGCCCCCTGCAGTGGAAGTGCAGAGTCTTAACTGCTGGACCACCAGGGAAGTCCCAGATATTGTTAGATTTTATTTTACAGTTTATTTTGTAATTTATATCTAAGGTCTTCCAGCTTCTCTCCTAAAGTTTCCTCCCCAGGTACAAGCTCAGCATAAAGGAAAGAATCACCATCTTCACTTAGAGGTGAGATTCTCTCTTACTTGGCAGTTTGCCCACTGGAGGTGTGTCAAACCTTTCCACAAACACACCTGCCACACACCATGGCCTGCTGTCCACCCCAGTCTCTGAGGGCTGATGTAGGCGATGACTCAGGAAGGGAAGGAAGGTAGGAAGTGGGTTTGTTCCTTTCTCTTTCTCTGTAGCACACGTCTCGCTGTTCCTAAACACAGCCATCCTAACTCCTTCTAGAACCCTTTGCTTGCAGCAATAATAGTGATATATGAAACTCACGATGCTTTTGTTTATATTAAAGTTGATTTCCCTTTTGCCAGGTGACCTTTTTCCTGTTCAGTTAGAATTTCTTCGAACCCTAAGTACAAGTGACATTATTTAATCTATTAAATGTCCTGAAGCGAGTCTAGGGTCTGTGGTTCACGTCAGTGCGCCAGGATGTCACACAGCTGCACAAACACGCCCCTTCTGCAGCCCTTCGGCCCTCAAGTTTAAACTCTGAAATTCTCTCAGTGTTTGCGAGACAGATGGAAGTCTTTAGTCGCTTTTCCCTTTGGGGGTTTAAAAATAATGGCTGCCTCTGTTAGAAAAACAAGTCCAAAAATTGATGGTATCAGATTTCTAAAATTAATGCTGTGTTAAATAAGGATTCTGTGCAATCAAAGGACCGTAGTTATTATAAGCGAAGAGGACGCACTGCCTGCAGCCCACGTGAACTTAGCTGTGATGACAGTGGGCATCGTTTCAGAGACTAGAACAGTATCTGCCCTGTCTCGTTAGATTACCAAAGAAGCAGCTGGGCCTAGACTTGAATTATTATTCATCAGGCTTTATGTCTTGCCTTCTCTTAAAATATAGCTGTATTCCCACCCACAAGCCCCTGGCCCATATTGTGCAAGGGACACTCAGGAGGTAGACCATCTGGAGTTTAAATCTCTCTGACGGGCTCTGTGACCTTGGGTAAACTGCTCGGTCTCTCTGGACTTCAACTTCCTCATTTATAAAACGGAAATACTAATAGCACCTTACTTTATAGGGTTGTGATGACAACAAGGCAATAATCATGAAGCACTTAGAACAGGTCTAAAGGTGACATAAAAGTATATCAATTTTATTGAGCCTAGAGACCCTTTAACTGAATCTGATAATCTCAGCAATGAAATATTGGGGTCTTTGCTCAAGGTCACAGGGCCAGTTAAGTAGCAGAGCTGAGTCTGGGACTCAGTTCTCTTTTCAGATTACAGTGAGCCATCCCAACTGGATGCTCAAAATTCCGAACATTAACTGATATTTATTGCCTATCCTGATTATGTGATGTCTTCTTTGCTTTTTGCTCTATGAACAGAGTCTTACTGCTCGTCTAGAGGTACTAGGGTGTGCTGCTGGTTCACCATGAGTTTAGCTATCGTATTCCAACGAGGACAGCAGGGAGAATGGGAGAAAAGCCCCCAGTCAGGAATCAGATGACCTAGACTATGTATCTGTGACTAGTTAATGATTTGGAAAGCCACTAACCTTCTTGGATCTCAGTGTGCCCATATGCTAAGCTACTGCTAAGTCGCTTCAGTCGTGTCTGACTCTGCAACCCCATAGACAGAAGCCCACCAGGCTCCCCCGTCCCTGGGATTCTCCAGGCAAGAACACTTGAGTGGGTTGCCATTTCTTTCTCCAATGCATGAAAGTGAAAAGTGAAAGGGAAGTCACTCAGTTGTGTCCGACTCTTAGCGACCCCATGGACTACAGCCTACCAGGCTCCTCCATCTATGGGATTTTCCAGGCAAGAGTACTGGAGTGGGGTGCCATCGCCTTCTCTGAGTGTCCCCATATATAGGCCTTTAATATACTCAAGATAGTGTAGGACTCCTGTAATAACACAGTCGATCCTTTAATGGATAATGTTATACTCAGTGTTTCTCTGAGCTGCGCTGCTCAGACTACTGCTGCTATCAGATGCAGAATGAGACTAAAAAGCTGTCATTATTTACAGAAAATAAACTGCTTCTCCATCCCTAAGCTTGTTGAGGTGAGCTTCTAATTTAGCATGGCTTCAGGGCACCCTGAAAAGATGGTAGAACAGTCTACTAGTTTTCTCACAAATCTAGGAAGGGAAAGGAGTTATTATTTATGTTTTCCAGATAAAGAAAGTGGAAACGATATCCTTTCTTAAAAGAAGAGCTGTGAAAAAACTCATCATGTTTAAGTACTCTCCTATCTGAGGTCTTGCTGAGATAGATGGCATACTTTTCATTTTGTACCCGGGTAGCTCTGCTTTGAAATGCTTATGTATTTAGATGAGCCTCTCAGGCGCAATGCTCAGTGAAAGGCACGTACAACAAAGAGTAGGTTGTATAATTCTGAGAAGTTGAAGTTCTAGAACAGGTGAAACTACTGGCGATGGAAGTCAAAACAGTGGTTATTTGGAGATGTGAATATTTCTTGGTCTCTAAAATCACTGCAGATGGTGACTGCAGCCATGAAACTAAAAGACGCTTGCTTCTTGGAAGAAAAGCTATGACACACCTAGACAGTGTATTAAAAAGCAGAGACTTTGCCTACAAAGGTCCATATAGTTAAAGCTATAGTTTTTCTTATAGTCGTGTATGGATGTGAGAGTTGGACCATAAAGAAGGCTGAACACCAAAGAATTGATGCTTTTGACTCTTGAGAGTCCCTTGGACTGCAAGGAGATCAAACCAGTTAATCCTAATAGAAATCAATCCTGAATAACCATTGGAAGGACTGATGCTGAAGCTGAAGCTCTAATACTGTGGCCACCTGATGTGAAGAGCTGACTCACTGGAAAAGACCCTGATGCTGGGAAAGATTGAAGGCGAGAGGAGAAGGGGACGACAGAGGATGAGATGGTTGGATGACATCACTGACACAATGGACATGAGTTTGAGCAAACCCCGGGAATGGTGAAGGACAGGGAGGCCTGGCGTGCTGCAGTCCAGGGGGTCGCAAAGGGTCGGACACGACTGAGCAACTGAACAACAACAACATGGATGGAGAGAATGGTATTATTGGGAAAGCGCACAAAGAAATTTTCTAAGCCTGGAAATGACCTAGACCTTGATCTGGATGGTGCTCTCATGTACCAGATCATTTACTTGCTGTGTGCATATTATTTCTCAAACATTACTTTGAAAAATCTTCATAGTATTCATTTCAATGACAGTGGAAATACTGATTTAATCCCAAACCTATTTAGATAACTATAGTGACAGTGAAATGGAAATTGTCAACTTGGGAGGCAAATGATAGCCTAGTACATAATTAAATAACTAGTAAATAAGTATTAGTCTTCCTCCAGAGGGGCCAAAACTCTTCTATTTAACTATTATTGGAATGTTTTTCACATTCTTTTCTTACTTGTCTGCATTCTGTTCTTTTACTCTTGTTGGATTTAAAAAGATGGTGGCTAAACATTAAAAAAAATTTTTTTAGCCATGATTATTACCTTAATGCTGATTATTTTTAAAGGAACAATCAGCAGATGAAAAGCAATTTTCTTCTGTATCAACTAAGATCTAATTGATAAAATTCAGATTTTTAATCTAGTTTACATACACTAATATCTAGAAAATACAAAAATTCTCTAGTTTCTTTTTAAAAATTTCACATTTAACCATTCCACTTGTTTGAGGATAGGACTTTATAAATTTGCTTTGTTTTTTCCCCATAAATATGTGTCTGATGAGCTCAGGACTGGGATAATGAGAACATTTTTCTTGGCATTACTTAAAAAGGTCAGCCATCCTTGAATTTTCACTTTTAGGACATTTCTCTTCCTTGATTTCCCCTTCAAAGGCTACTCTCTTGGCAGTCCTGGTTCAAGTTCCCTGTGTGTTTATGTTCAGTTGCTTAGTAATGTCTGACTGACTGCAATCCCAGGGACTGTAGCCTGCCGGTCTCCTCTGTCCATGGGATTTTTCAGGCAAGAATGCTAGAGTGATCTTCTCTAAGGGATCTTCCCAACCTAGGAATTGAACCCACGCCTCCTGAGTCACCTGCATTAGCAGGTGAATAAGTCTCCCACTCCCCGTGAAATCGCCCCAAACCGCGCCAGCCAGACATCACTGCTCTGCTTTTGTCTTTATTCTAGCACCTTCTCAGTTGGCTGGTGTCACTGACCACTGATCACTCCTGATTCCTGAACTTTACTGTGAAGTCTTGTAAGGGGGAGAATCCTGTCTTACTCTCCATCACTGCCCTGACCTTTACAGGGTGAATCAAAGCACAAAGTTGGTTGGACTTTCCTGACTTCCCAGTGAATAAGACTTCACACTTCCACTGCAGGGGAGACGGGTTTGATCCCTGGTCCAGGAAATAAGACCCTGTATGCTACAGGGTGTGGCCAAAAAGGAAAAAGAAAAAAAGCACTGAGTTAAAGGAGACCTTGCAGTACAGTGGTTAAGAGGGCCACCTCTGGAGGCAGGCAGACATCACTTCTCACCCAAGATCTCTGCTAGAAAGATACCTATTTTATTTATTTTTGGCCATGTCATGCAGCCTGTGGGATCTTAGTTCCTTAACCAGGTATTGAACCTGTGGCCCCTATATTAGAAGTGCAGAGTCTTAACTACTAGACCACCAAGAAAGTCCTGGAAGATACCTATTTATTCATAATCTAGTTATGTATTTAGTCAATAGATACTTATTTAATCTTACTCTGTCTGAATGTAAACACACACACAAGTTACCACTTACTGAGTTAGATGTTTAGTCTTTGTGTTATAGTTTTCTTGTCTCAGAAATGGGACTGATGAATGGTACTTATCTGAGAGCTATTGTAAGCATTGGCATGAGCTAATGAATGCAGGTAAAGTACTCAACAATGCCTGGCTCATAGTAAATACTCAATAAATACTAATGATTATTAATTCTGCTCTTAATAAAGTGCTTGTGGATTTCCACTTTCAGGAGAGCATGAAACCCAGTATGAGTCAGTGACTAGTTCACTGTTGTTTCTGCTCACCAAACCTTTCACACCAGTGTGAGCTCTGGGATTTCTGTTCCTGAATTATACTACTCTTCTCCCATACCCATGAATTCAGGGGAAAAAATGGATGAGCTGGAAAAGGTATCCTCCATGATCCTAAAATAAACTTCAGTCTTTTAAGTTTATTTTTGATTCCCAAGGAGAAGTTTATTGTTGAAAATAATTGAACTTCAGTGCTTTAAAAATAAAGTACAGGTAACTTTAAACATTTATTCCTAGATTTGTCATTCTGTGTAGGCAGGTCATGCTACTAACCCAGCACGTGTGCATGGGAATTGCCCCTGTGTGGTTCCACAGTAACTGGGATCAGTAATTACCGGGCCCATGGTCTACTCTTTTGTAGGATGTTAGATGCCACTTACCTCATTAGGATCCATCAGGTAATACAAAGTGTTGAGACAGCAATTTGATGACCTGTAAATATTCTCTTAGTGCTAAAATACTGGGAGTTGAAAATATTAATAAAAGGAGATTTTGGAGAAAAAAAATGAGCAAGTCTAAAACATACCATATTATTGATACTTTCTAAAACCCTCAGCAGAAATCTTTACTGTCGGTAAATTGACAGCGCCCCGCAAGGTCTCTCTGCAGCTGAAATGCTGTCCGCTAGGAATCTCCTCTAGGTCTTATCTTCTCCATGCTAACTACTCCACAGTTTTGAAAATGAAGCTTTTATTTTAGAATAGTTTCAAATGTACAGAAAAGCTGCAGAGACAGTACAGAGTTCTCATATACCTCCAGCTTAGTTTCTCTTATTGTTCATCTCTTAAATGTGTAGAATACATGTATTACAACCAAGGAAAGGGTTTTGGTGCAGTATTGTTAACTAGACTCCACAGTTTGTTAGGATTTCACTAGTTTTCCCCTAAGGTTGTTTTGTTATTGTTATCGTTCCGGTCTTGCTTGAAGGATACCACTTTACATTCATTCATTATGTCTCCGTAGCCTTCCCTGGTCTGGGGCAATTTCTTAGGCTTCCCTTGTTTTTAATGACCTGAGGTGTATTTATTGGTCAGGTATTTTGTAAATGACCCTCACTTTGGCTTATCTAATGTTTTTCTTATGGGTTACAGTAGGGTTATAGTATTTTTTTTTCCTTTTTTAAATTATGAAGGTATGATAACATACTTACAGGAGACTTGGAAAATACAGAACAAGATTATGTATAGTTCTACTATATGTTGCAATTATTTTTTAAGTAGATATATTAAGATTTTAGTTGGAGTTTCAACATAAAAATCTCAAAAATTAATAGAAGTAATATACAAAGAAATAGAAGGGCAATATAGTAGACCTGAAGAGTGCTGTGAACCAATTCAACATAATTAAGATTTATACAGTTGTCACACAACAGTAGGGTACATATTCTATTCAAGTTTCCATGGACTGTGAGCTCAGAGACACTGGAACATATCCAAGGACATAAAACAAGGTGCAAAAATTTTACGGTCTTAAAGGTATACAGTGGGGTTCTAGGTTTCGAGATCTGATTCTCATCCATGATATCAAGGGTCCATGCTCTCAACATGACTTAGCAGTGATCAAGTCAACATCCGTCACTTGGCTGAGGCAGTGTCTGTCACTTTCTTCACTGTAAGTGCCTCCTTTTCCCCACCTTTCCATACTGAAGTCTTTCAAAGGAAGTCACCATGTAAAACCCACACATTTCAGGAGTGGGAAGTTAAGACCCACCTTCTTGAGAGTGGAGCTTTATATAAATTAGTTGCAGTTCTTCCATACAGGTGTTGTATCCCATACTTATTTATTTATTCACTGTTCATCAGTTTGGATGATAATCTAAAACTGCACTATTGCCCAGGTTGTTCTGTCTTTGGCCTGTGGAACTCTCTGTTGGCTCCTGTGTGACTTTGACATTTTCTCATGAGAATGTGTTTTGAGCACTTGTTTCCTTTCTGAAAAGGAAGATGCTCCAGGCTCATCTAGTATTTTCCTTGCCCCAGCCCTGGAAGCAGCCATTTCTGGAAAGAGGTCTGATTCCTTTTATTGGAGCATGCTGTTAGAAACCAAAGGCTGAGTGCTCACTGGGGTGTCATTGCTTCTAGCCCCCAAAATGAATGGGAAAATACAAGTATGTATACCAAGCCATGTATATACATATACTTATAATCTATCTATCTATCTATATCTTTCCTCTCTCCCTCCCTTTCTCTCTCTATTTAAAACAGGAGTTCATACTGATATCTCTGACTCTAATCCAGTGCACATCAATCATTCTGGCTTCCCCCTTTGCTTATCTGTAACCTCCATTTCCAAGAAAGAGAAATTTGGCTCCTAACATCTATTATCCAATGTTTCATCCTGTTTACAAGTATACCAGTTTCAGGATTTAACTCCTAACCCCATGTGATACCACACATTTTTATTCTTCTGTTCCTTTTCACTTTCCTTCCACCGGTTATTCATCCTTCCCCCCAAAAGGAAGAGACTTGATCCAACCCAAACGTCGGTGCTGATTAGCAAGAGAGTAAGGATCTTTTTTGTGGGCTTCCCAGGTGGCTCAGTGGTAAAGAAGCCGCCTGCCGATGCAGGAGACACAGGCTGGATCCCTGGTCCAGAAAGATCCCCTAGAGAAGGAAACGGCAAGCCACTCCAGTATTCTTGCTTGGGAAATCCCATGGCTAGAGGAGCCTGGCAGGCTATAGTCCATGAGGTCCCAAGAGTCATATATGACTTATGCCTAAACAACCGCAACAAGAAGGATCTCCTTTAGATGACTGAAGACAAGGAGAGCCACCGGCTTTCCTAGAAACTGTTAGTCAGTTTCATCAGCAACGGCTCATAGCGCCAGTTCCCTCTGACCTTATTGTCTACTTGGTTCTGTGCCCAGAATTGCATGTATGCTGCTGTCTGACAGCATATTTTTTAAGTCACTTTCGTGAGAGAGAGGCCTCACGGAAGGGTAGGAAATAGAGTTAAATGTTCCCCAAGTGCTGCCCTAATGTTTCTTTGCTGTATGCTCTGTAGCTTTTAAAGAGGAAGGTGGCAGAATTATAGTGGAAATGTAAAAAAAACTGTAATAGAAATAAAAATAAATATATTTATATATGGTGATAATACTATGTAAGCATAATAATTTACAAAGGGACGAAGAGGATAGCCTAGAAGCCATATTTTAAGGAAATAAACGTTGGTTTCTTGTTTTCTTACTTCCTTTAGGTTCTTGATTTTTAAATGTCAAATATTTTTGTACAGTGCCCTTTTAATAGGTATATTCTTTGATACAGTCAAATCACTATGAGTAGTATTGTAAGTGTGTACTTAGTACAACAGAGAATTATCAGCATTTTTCTTAAAATCACATATGATTTCTCTTTGTTTTTGTTATTATTTGGCTTCAAAAATGTATTCTCATTAACCTTCAGATATGTAAGGATTTCAGGGGACAGTTGAGGCCATCTTCACCACTTGTTTTCTCATAGAGTGGCTATCACTTTCTTTAGAATCGGTCCCCAGGAATTTCTTTTATTGAGGTTCTTTTCTAAGTGTTCTTTCACCTATGAAATTTGTGAGGTGGAATGCTCTGCCACACTTGTCTCACTTCCTCAATGACTGAAATAATTGTGTGGAGAAAAATCAGAGATGAGTATCTGGAATATCAGAGAACTATCAAGTATTATAAAAAGTACGACACACTCTCATATTAAATAGTTTCATTTTTCTAAGAATCCTTGTCATTCCGTTCTCAAATATAAAAGAAAAGATTCTCCCAAGTCTAGAATTTAATGTGTATGATAATTATCTAGCTTCATTTATTTTTTGCTTCTGTGATCACATTAGCACTGGGATTGCCTAATTGATAAATTTCTGTTTAAATGAAAGAGAAAACCTTCATGTATTTTCTGGATCTTACTGGCTGGTGTGGGCAAGTTCTGTTAGGAATGGACTGACTTTGGTGGGAAGATAGACTGAGGTGTGTCATTTGAATTGTCTACATTCAAAGAGCTAATGACTGGTTTTAAAGATATTTAAATAATATTTAAATTATTTTATGATGTTGATTTTCATTGTGAAAAAGGAAAACCTGATGAATGTTAGGTCCCTCTTCATAACACATAAGTCAGTCAAAATTAACATTTAAGACAGGAAATTCAGACTTCCATCTGGGGTTTACCTGGAGATTTGTTTTTATCTGTGGGTAAATGCCAAACTCACTAGACTTGTAAAAACAATTTTAGAAAGTTTCAAGTCAACTTTAATGGTACACTGACCCAAAAGAAAAATAGTAGAATGATCAGTGGTCCTGGCAGTATCGTAGGTGTTTGGGGAAAAGAAGGGAGTCAAGTTTCTGTTCATATGACTCCAAAGCAGGTGACAGTCCCCTTCGTGTTCGTAACTGAAGGGAAATACCGTGGCGGTGTGGCCAGCTATGCCAGTATATGTTCCTAATTGTAAGTGTGGTTTACTGTCATTGCCCGATAATTACAAAATTATGGGTAGATTCTTGCAGTCAGGAAAAAGATATGTGTGTGTGAACTGTGCTGTGGTCACTGGCCCAGGACACTGCCCTGGCACTTTCCAGGGCAGAGATAAAGACTAAAACTGTAATTGCAAAATGAAGAAAGGTATGGCAGTTAATGTCTCATGTAGCTATGAATTTAAGACCTTCATTTTTCATTTTTCAGCTACCTCATTCAGTCTCCCTATCTGTCACATTCTGTCACCTAAGGAATTATTTAATTTTTGTTTTCATTTGGTTTTCTTTTCAGGAGAAAAAAAAATAGATTTTTCCTTAGTGGTTCAGATCAAAAGCAGAATTTTGATGGCGTGTCAGGGTTGTAGGTTTAGAGAAAACGAGAACTAAATGTGTGTCTGTAGCCACAGAGGTGAGTTGGAGATGGTAGCTTTAGTTCCCATGTTTGTAGTAGCCCTTTTATATTTCACAACATTTAAGTTGTTTCAAAACTGAATCTTCAGCATAAAGTCTCCATGAAGAAGAAATATACAGTCAGTTTTTCCCTGGTTTTGCTCCTAGTTTAAGGAAAGCAGTTGGACAGGAGTGGAAGTGATTTTTCCCTGGTTTTGTTCCTAGTTTAAGGAAAGCAGTTGGACAGGAGTGAAAGTGAAGTAAATAAGGATTTTACTTTTAAACTCTGACTTAGCTTTACGATTAGTCTGACCCATCTCTCTCCCTGCCTGCTGCACTGTGGCCAGCATGGGATCATTTACAAAAGACTCAGTCACTGCAGTTCTTGCGTTTCTGCCTGGGATTAGAGTCGACGTTCCGAGTGGGAAGAATGGGATTTATCATTCTTGTTTGGAAGGAGAACTCCTAAGGATTTACGTGTTGGTGTGTACTGATTATCTCTTCTCACTTAGTTTAAGATTTTCCTGGTTTGTGGTATGTCAGGTGATTTTTGATTGAAGCTTCAACACTTTTGTGTTAGATTAGACTGTAACTCTTTATTGAAACCCTTTGTTTTAACTGGCTTTGTTTGACACTTCTCCAGGCAAGGAGGCAAAGGGGACTGCCTCACTACTGCCAGGAGGTTAAAAACCCAGGTTCAGCCCCTCATTCTTTCTTGGTATCTCGTGGCAGAAACGGGGAGAGGGGTCTTCGTTACTCTGGGCATAGTTTGATTTCCAGATCCCCACGTGGTCTCTAGTGACACCATAGTGGACGGAGGTTGTCTCGTTCCTCTGGGCAGTGGTTTGGTGTGATCCCAGTTTGGGGAGGGAGGGAGAAGAAGACATGCCTCGTGACTGGGTGTGGGTGGAAGTCCAGGCTCCGGTGTGGTCTCCACTGACACTGTAGACGGTGCTTCGTTATAGCTGGCACGCAGGAAGGTTCCGGCTCTCTACTCGGTCCTCTCTGACACCACTCTCTGAAGGGTGTTGGGCTCCTCATTAGAGCTTTGTGAGGACGGACGTCTGATCTCCCCACTCAGCCTTTGTTGGCTTGGGTGGTTGTAGTTTCTTCTGTGGTGTTTGTCTGGAGTTGGAGCAGTTCTCGTCTAAAAGTTCTCTGTTTTGTGAGCCTGTCCCTTTTGGCTCGTTTGACTAGAGGGAGCAGGCTGTTTGTCGAGGCTTTATTGGTCTGTGCTTGTTGGTGTTTTCAGGTTGGTGACCACTTCAGCTGCAAGTCAGGAATACATGAGACTAAAAGAAAACGCAGGGATCTTACCTCCGTGCTGTTTCTTAGGTCTTGAGGTCCCAAGCTGGTCTACTTTGTTTTCAGCTCATTTGTCTATTCATGGTTTGTTTGTTTGTTTGTTTTTGGCCACCCCACACAGCATACAGGATATTAGTTTCCTGACCAGGAATCGAACCCCCTGCAGTGGAAGCATGGAGTCTTAACCACTGGACTGCCAGGGAAAGTCCCTCATGTTTGTTTTATATATAGCATCCAGGGTATCTTTTAGTTGTATTTAGCAGGAGAAATAGTAAAAAGTAAGTCTATTCCATTTCCTAGAAGCAGAGATTCTTGCCATTCAATTTTTGTTTTATTTACCCTAGTATTTCCTAATATTTTATTTAGGAAGTTTTGAAGATGGG